>NC_142779.1:2837500-3137500 GCF_988280905.1 Pimephales promelas | reverse complement strand
ACGCAGAATGATTCTTAATTTTTCATAAATATTCTGAATAATTGTATGAAGTTGTTTTTTGTTTTGCACAGAGCCCGGCTCAACTTTTTCCTCCGAAATCCAAATTGTTATTATTTATTTGGCCTCATATTCCTACCGTAGAAAGTTCTGAAAGAAAATTTAGTAGTGCATACGACTTGTCTGACTCTGAAATCATTTGATAGCTTTTTTGTGTGGAACAAAGCTAAATTTAAGCCATTATTGGCCAAAAACCTTCGTCTTTGCAGCATTCTCACATGCAATCTAAAAACTTTTGTGAATGAGATTTAAGAGCAGTGAATAACATATATTTTGGTCTGTTCCTCACAAAACTATTGAGTTGGAATATAGCGCATGAGATGCATTTTCTTGAGCTTGAACTTTGGTTGTAGGCAATTAAGTAGCGTAAAGGCGTGCAGCTTTTGCATTTCATGGAAGAAATCTAGTTATATGGGTTTGAAACAACATTTTAAGTCATTTTTGGTGAAATATTCCTTTACATGTTTATTTTTCTTTTTGAGGAAAAGCGTACGACTCTTGGATCTGTGTGTAGATGCATACTGAAGCCTTAAGACACTTCTGTTCTTGAGTTTTGTTCTGCGGTAACACAGTCAAATCGGCCCTGGTCTCGGTTGGACATTCTGTGACATGTCTGCTTAACAGAACGATGTGTGCTTTACCTTGCAGGATGACTGTTACACTTCCGAAATATGTCTTTTTATTTCCTTTATGTGTCCTTGAGATTAAACGAAACATGTGAAATAACTTATGAATTGTGTATATTATAAAGCGCACTTTAAGTTATTGTGGTTTCTTTTGTTCATGGGATGCAGTGTGCTTAATTTATCTGTATGATGCTGAAGGTCATTTGTGTCCTTCATGTATTACTGTTTTGTTTGCTTCATAAAATGCTTTAGTTTAAGGTGTTTTTCATTGCCTTTTCTGTTTGCTAACAATCAGGTAGTCTCTTCGAATGTGAGCTCACAGGATTATTCAAAGAGCAAAGCACATTTGGTGTCCCATAAGGCTCAGGTCTTGTCTGTCCATCTTTCATTCACAAACAATGTGGGTTGCAATAAAGACTCTTTAGTAGTCAAATCGTGAGTTCGGAGGCGTCGAGTTGTTATGGGTTTTATTATCATATGTTGTTTAATAGGGTTCACATTGTCCTGAAGGTGAGAACACATCTGATAATATGATTGACCATGACGTTGTCATTTCATTTAGTCTATTCTATGAAAGATAAGCTTGTAAATGAAGGTCATTCTTTTAGATTAGTAAATACTTTACCAAGTATTACTATTTCTCTGAGAAGAGTTTCGTGAATGAACACATTCTTCATCGCAATGAGCGTTTAATTAGTAAACAAACAAATATACTCGGTGCGGAGTCTCTATTTTCGTTCCTCGTCAACGTTAGTCAGGTAAGACGCCATTTTGAATTTACCGCGGATAAAAAGGCTTTGACGGACAGACCATCATTGTTTTGTCTCAAGATGCACAACACCAGTTTAAAAAAAAGGTTTATAAACGCTGAGCTCTTAGCCCTGTCTGTGAAACTATAGGCCTTTAAAATGTTTTATTTATTATTTTCATCTATTTTCAGTGAAGCCACAAGGGGGCATCCCTAACCAAATGGTAAGTACCGCACTTTTTCATATAACGTTACTTGATCAAAACTATGGATGTAATACTGATAATTTTGGTATGATTTAGAAATGTTATAATTTATAATTTGAGGAATCTAGAGCAATTTTCCCGTAAAAGTGTTTTTAAATAGAATTGGCTTTTCATTCTGTTAATTCAGCATCATGTTTTATTGTTTTTGTTGATAAAATGAAGGGGAAAGTGTACAGCTTTTTCTCCTCTCAAAACAAGCACAAGCAAGTCCGTATAAGAGTCTTTCAGCTAATCCGTGAACTTTGAGTCTTAAACCAAGGAACATGACAAACAAACACAACTGTACCATGACCAGAACTAAACACAGGCAAGATAACAATCTACTTTTCCAATGGCAAACACATGTGGTTTTACTGATGCATGACATTTTCCTCCTATTGTTTCTCTTGTTATTTTATATCCCAGTCCAAAATAATGACTAACAAAAACATGCACAACTCAATCTCTCAAACAGTAGGTGTTTACTGCATTATTGCTGAATTACAGTGAGTTCCTCACACAAAGCTACTGTATGATGAAATAAAAAGATTGTTTTGTGAGAACATTAATGCTTTTTTCTCTATATGCTTTCAGTGGATGGAAAAGAGCACCTTGAACATTCCTGAAAACCATCTGTTGTCCACAAAAGGAAGACAGAAATTCAGGCTTTGGAACAACATGTGAGTAAATGATTCCTTTCGTTTAAATGTTTGCTTATCTCTTCTTCCCTCAAATTGTCCATGTTTATTTCATGTAGTGAAAGTTAAATGATGTCTTTGGCTCTTAAGTTTTCTTTGGCAAATCCTACTGTACTTAAAACCTTCAGAAAGCTTCAGAGTGGTCCGTTGGACTGAAAGAAGAGATATTTCACGATAATTATGTTGAGATTTTACGGTTGAAGTGCATTGTCATTTAAAACATCCGTCCTGAACATGTGCTTCTGGAAGCTTGTGGTTCTTTTGATCATCTTATTGCAAGTTAAAGCACAGAGATAGAAAGGGAGAGAAGGAGAAGGGGGTGGCCAACCACATGTGGTCAACATTACTTTCCTTTTCTCTTTCTAGCAAACACGTAATTGAAAAACACATTGAGGAATTCTCTTTAATTTCCTGATTGTTATTGTCCCCAGCATTCCTCTATTTTTAAGATAAGCTTCATATTTGATTCCAAATATTTTCAATACTCATTTAAACTAAAATATGAGATTGAGAATAGACAGAACAGGGTTAAAAAAAAACATTTATTTGAAATAGAAAACTTTTCTAACATAAATATCTTTACTGACTGTCTTTAATTTAACTTTTTCTTTTTTAAACTTACTGACCCCAGATTAATCGATTGTTAATTTGCTGTGGAGGATCAAAGAAACCAGAGAAAGAGATCAAAACTCAGACTTTAATTAAGAAACGTTCAACACGTGTGTGCAAGACAGAGAAATAAAACACAATAATGTGTGAAATAGCCATTGATTTCAATATTAGATACCAATCCTGATATACACTAGCATGAGCAGCAGACATGAAGAGCAATATATCATACTCAAATGGAAACTTTTGAGTAATCAGACTTTGTTGATCTTATTATAAAACACCCAACATACATAATGGAACAATAATAAACAGGCCATTTTTCATGTACTGTAGGCAGATGCTAAGAAGTGCTGTTGTTCATTTCAGTCATCTAAACCTCACATATTTACAAGCTGAAGTTAACTTTACTGAAGCTGAAGAAGGTAATAGAAACAAGGAACGACTCGCCGCTCTGTTCAACAGGTTTAGCTCATTTAGACTTTAGACTTTCATTCTCTAGAACTACAGCATGGTCACATGGTCTTTTCTCGCTGACTGAACCAATCATAAAGCTCTCCTTGTTGTTAATTCCCAGGAATTCCCACTTTTTTTCTTTTTCTAAAACATGTGCATAATACACTTTCCTGTATTATTTTTCCGCTTGCATTAAGCTTTATTGCTTACCACGTAAAAAAAAAAAAACCCTCCATGTTTTATGTTTGACCATTACTGTAGTTCTTGAATGAATGAGAGTACAATTGTGTGATTTTTGTGACGTAAGCAACACCAAACGTTAGATTAAATATCTAGAAGGTTATTACAAAAGTCTTAATTATCATTTAAGAGATCTTAAATTTTGAGGATGGATATGACCTAATGCGATTATTAATCTTTAAAATGACACTTTCATTACAGTAAGTAAACGAATCTGAGATGCATGCTTTATTTTGTGATTTCACTGGACATACAGCATTCATTTTATTTGTGCAGGTTTTAAAATTTGGTTTTAAAACGAATAAATGAATAAATATCTTTGTATATCATCATTCTTTTTCTAAAACATGTGCATAATACACTTTCTTGTACTATTTTTCCACTTGCATTAAGCTTTATTGCTTACCACGTAAAAAAAAAAACCCTGCATTTTTTATGTTTGACCATTACTGTAGTTCTTGAATGAATGAGAGTACAATTGTGTGATTTTTGTGACGCAAGCAACCCCAAACGTTAGATTAAATATCTTGAATGGTATTACAAAAGTCTTAATTATCATTTAAGAGATCTTAAATTTTGAGGATGGATATGACCTAATGTGATTATTAATCTTTAAAATGACATGATCTAGCGCTTTAATTACAGCAAGTAAAAGAATCTGAGATGCATGCTTTATTTTGTGATTGCACTGGACATACAGCATTCATTTTATTTGTGCAGGTTTTAAAAACGAATAAATGTAAGTATTTTAACAGTGAAAATAATTACACGCTTCACCTTTAACCGCAAATGTACCAGCAGGATAAAGCAAAAGTATTTTTCTTTACTTATTACCTTAAAATATTAATTTGACTTCCATTTGAGCATGACTTTCCCATGTTTTCATTTTCGCGCCATCCTCCCGATGTCAAAATCCGAGCCGCCTCTCGAGAACAACTCTACCATTCAGCTTTAGCAATAAGGAAAACATTCTTTCCTCTTAGAGTCTAAACATAACTCTAGATTTGGACAGCAAGCCGCCTCTCTTCAGAACTCGTAGGGTGAGATCAGGAGGTGGACCCGTGCCAGATGTTTGGCTTGGAAGGTGCGCTCGGCGTACTCGGACATCTCCACCTCCACGCTGAGCTCCTGTGGGCCTGGCATGGGCCGGACGAGGATCAGCTCTCCGGTCTGACGGTCCGAGCGCTGCATCACGAACGTGTTCCTGGAGTCTCCTCCTCCCGCGATGCCGAAGCGGAGGCTGTCGGGGCCGGGCCGACCCGGAGCCGTCGCGGTGGCCATGCGGAACAGGGTGGCCGGGGTGCGCAGGTTGGACGGCAGGGACAGGTAGTGGTGAGAAATGGTCTTGGCGGCGAACGGACAGGACCGGCTCTCCATGGGACAGGGGTTTCTTTCACACTGGCTGTGGTGGAGGACAGAACATCAACGTTACCTCATTAATTGTGTTTGACATACTGCACATCTGATCTGTGTTTAGTAAGCACACACACATACACAGTCCCAACCCAGATAGCAAACTGACATTGAATCAACATGGAAATATGACATCGAAACAACGTTGATCTGACATTGTTTTGCTCATCGAATTAACGTTGAACCAACGTCAGACGCGTCATTCTTTTAAAGGTGCCATCTGTAAAAATTGAGGTTAAAATATCCCAAAAATGAGCTACACGCATCAAAAGATTGAGAAGAAATAAGGTTGATGATGTCATTAAAAAACTGACACGTTATAGTGCTGCCGAGATATTAATCTGAATTAGCATGCTAAATTACTAGCCCCGGCCCGGCAGGTGTCGTAATACCAGTTTCGACCATGGGAGGCGGTATGCGGGCGGGCAACGTTAGCACCAGCCAAACTGCAGTACACGAGTGAGTCGCGCTCGCGCCAGCTTGTGTTTACTTGAACCTGACGTCAGTCGTGTGGAAAATACAGCCCACTACTACATTTCAGTTCAGGGAAGAGTTAAAAAACAATAATTGGTCGATATTATGCATGAGGAATACATTTTGGTAAGTTGTAGCATACTTTATCTTTTAACAGTGTTCGTGTTCTTTTACCATTAGCTAGTAGAGATGATCGGTTCACGTGTGCTAGGGATCTGTCGTGTAAAGCGCCAATACTGTATTTATTGTTTGAATTGCATAATAAAATGAACAGAATCTGAGAGTTGACATCGGTCTCCGTGTCCTTTTCTGTGCATGACAAAATTGATGTGTGGCGTGAGAGTGTGTGAAAAGTGTTGTGAGAGTTGGCAGCTCTGAAAGACGCTAGCGTGGTCCACATCAGGGAATGCTGTCGGTCAAATTAATTCAAACTAATGATAAAAAATGTAATATGAACAAATCGAATATCATAAAACTAGAAATAATAGCCTGGGCTTTAATTTTCCCATATCGTCGAAATGCACCGACTTGTCTATGAGACGGACCTTATAATTTAGTATTGAGATGTTGTTCATTTAGTCTCTAATCTCTGAAAATCTCCAAATGCTCCACGTGAAACTGCGGTCTTCCAACCTTTTACTATCGTGTCAATTGATTTGATTAATATGCACGAGGGAGACAGAGCAACACAGCACTCGCCCATATTGTTTGAAGACATGAGAGAGCGCGTGGCCGTGGAGGTATTTCTGGAGGTATACTGCCCCCATCTGGTATGGAACATGTTGTATGATTTGATTTTAAATCCCAGAGGGCACCTTTAAAACTAACGGAAAATCAACTTGAAATCAACGCGTTGTTTCAACGTTATGAAAGCAAACCAATTTTCGATTTTCATTTAGCTTTGAAGAATGCCGCGTCTGACGTTGGTTCAACGTTAATTCGATGAGCAAAATCAACGTTGTTTCAATGTCATGAGAGACGTCGTTTCCACGTTGATTCAATGTCAGTTTGCTGTCTGGGAAGAACTTTACTAGCAATCCCACTTCCACCACATGAGAAAAAAAAATCAAGCCATAACATATTGACATATTAAGTCATAATTGAGTGTCACATAGTGCCATAATTTAGGATTTTTTCCTACTAATTGGGGGGGATTTCATAAGCTGAAAATATGACATGCTAAGCCATTCAGACAAAGTTGAAATTGAGATAAAAAGTCAAAATGACAACTTATCTCATTATTGTGACTTTGTGATAATTATACCTCGTGAAAATTGACATACCAAGTCATAATTATGAGATAAAAGTCGAAAGTCACAATTTTATTTTTGTATCCCATAACTGACTTGTCATAATTAAGACTTTTTATCTCATAAAAATGTTGACATACTAAGTCATAATTATGAGGGGAAAAGTCAGAAATGTCATAATTGTAATTTTGTATCTCATAATTGTAACTTTTTCCTCATAATTATGACTTATAGTGAACATTTCATCTTTTTAAACGTTTCAACGATTCAACGAACGAAATGACTCGAAAAAAGATTCGTTCATTTTGTTGAACGAGTTTGAACAGGAGACTCGCAAACGCGCATCACAGAACAGAGCACAAAGGTGATCATTTGAGCTTAAAACGTAAACTTTTTTATTTATTTTTGAAATGAGCGATCGTTTCGCTAGATAAGACCCTTATTCATCGTCTGGTGTTGTTTAAAGCTCTTTGAAGCTGCACTGAAACTTTCATTTGGACCCCATTGAAGTCCATTATATGGAGAAAATCCTGGAATGTTTTCATCAAAAACCTTAATTTCTTTTCGACCGAAGAAAGAAAGACATGGACATCTTGGATGACACGGGGGTGAGTAAATTATCAGCAAACGTTTTTTGAAATGTGAACTACTCCTTTAAAGAAGTCACCGCTCGCTAACGGTATAATCGTGTGTGTAAAGCAGGTTCTCCTTCAGGAATGCTGTAAAGTAGGCAGTGCGGTTTAGTGTTTGTGTGCTCACTCACAACGGTGACGTCTTGACGTAGCTGACGTTGCCGTGCGAGCGCGGACACTCGGGGTTCACACACTGGAAACCTCCTCCGGTGTTGATACAGGTGGTGCCACGGCTGCAGTTGTGCTGTTGTGTAAGACATTCATCCACATCTGGAGCGCCGGAGGCAGAGGAGACATCAGAGGAATAATACAGTGAAAGAGAAGAAGAGTAGAGGGAAATAGTGAGTTGGATACATGCGGGACTGCTTGTTTTGACTGTACATGTGATTTGCGTACAGGTGTGTGATCGTAGACGTGTTCCTGGCGAGATCATCTTTTAAACACACCGTCACCCGTGTTAAAATACTAAAGCTACACCCCATTTGACATACAAGATCCTTTCAATTACTTGTGTAACATCTAAAGACTATCTATGTATCCTTTTATTGTCATTTTTCTATATGTACATCTCATATTTAAATGTTCTGCATCATTGCACAGTACATTGTATATAGTACTTTTATTCAGCAAGGATGAATAAAATTGATAAAAAGTGACAAAAGTTACAAAACATTAAATGCTGTTCTTTTGAACTTTCTATTTGTATATAAAAATACCAATAATACAAGAAGAGACCATCATTTATATAACATACATTTACACAACATAAAATCCCAAAATATTGCTAGTTGATTAGTGAGGTCAACTACTTTATTTGTAGATATTTTTTAACAGTGATGCTACTACTGAAATGCATTTATTTATTTTTCTCCCCAACACTGAGCGTCACTGACAACCAGGGCTTGACATTACTTTTTTTACTCACTAGTTGTCTTCCAAAGTTACTCGCCACGCATTTTCACGGGTGGCGGGTGTTAACCCTCAGGTGCTCTTCGTTTCGGAGTCACACTTGTTATCTTCCCCGTCAAAAGTGACCGGACACCTAAAAATTTAATTTCCTCCATCCCAGTAAAACCAATGCAATGCAATGTTCTATAATATGTATTCTTTGAAATTTAGTATTTTGAGACAATTTGATTGAATTTATTAATATTTATGCAATATTTATGGTCTATTTTTGCCATGGAAATATATATATTTTTCTATATATATATATATTATTTTTTTCAAAAAATTATTAATGCAATATTTTAGTTTAATATAGAGTCTAGGCCTTCAGAAAAATTTTTTTTTTGAAGAAAATTAGCACCATCTGGTTACAGTATAGAGAAAAAGCATAGAATCATGGTGTAACCCCTAGATGGCATGTACAGCTCTCTATGGAGAAGCATATGAATTCCCCAGCTGTTTATGAACACATTTTTGGTGGATTTGAATATATAGTTGAAACGATCTCAAAAATGATTTTTTATTAAAAAAATGTAAAAAAAAAAAAAAAAAAAATTGTGAATTGTTGTGTTTTTGTCAATTTCCCATTCATTTCCTATGGGGGTCATTTTTGACCAAAGACCACAAGTGTGACTATTTTTTTAAGACCACTTAGCATGTTCAGATCATGACCTCAATTTTTTGTGTGTTCACATACATAATGCCATAAAAGTGACCAAGTTTCGTAACATTCCGATGAAGCTGTGATTAAAAAAAATTCAAAACATACTTTTTGTAATCAAAATTTATTGGTGTGTATAAAAGTGTGTTTGTATGTGTGTGTGTGTGTGTGTGTGGGTTTGTCTGTTTTGCACTCTAGATGTTGTAGAGTGTCACCCCTTTTCTGCGGTGTACTTTTTTTGTTTTGTTTTTAGAATTGTGGCCGATTTGTAGATTGCACGTACAAAAATTCAGAGAATTCTTTTTTTTTTTTTTTTTTTTTCAATTTCCCATTCATTTCCTATGGGTCGGTCATTTTTGACCGAAGACCACAAGTGTGACTATTTCTTTTACGACCACTTAGCATGCTCGGATCATGACCTCAATTTTTTTTTTTTGTATTCACATACATAATGCCATAAAAGTCACCAAGTTTTATAACATTCCGATGAAGCTGTAAATTTTATAAATTCAAAACAGAAAATTTTTCGGTCAGAAATGACCGAAGAGCACATGAGGATTAATGTCAAGCGCTGCTGACAACACGGACCCATGAGCTGAAATCGTTTGTAGGATTGATTCATATCAAGCCCGCTGAAACACCAGCCAGAAGAACTCCCTCACCTTTGCTCTCCAAACGTTCCTCCAACTCACCAGCCAAAAACTGAGTCAAACGATTTCCCTCCACATCCGCACTATTTGTCTTCATCTACCAGCTTCATTTACCCCTGGAGGTCTTTGTAAGGTGTCCAAATGACTTCTACGGAGTGTGTTCACTTCAGATTCAGATTCATACAACTAAGAATAGAGGGTCTTTCAGCAAATGGATGAGTGAATAACGCCAGTGTTTATTTTTGGTTGAACTTTTTCCAATGGCTGTAAAACACTTCTAATCTGAAGCGTTGTTTTTAAGTGTGTGTTTCTCTCTCACCCTCACAGCTTCTTCCATCAGCGAGCAGCTTGTATCCGGTGGGACAGGAACAGTGGTACGATCCCGGGACGTTTACACAGGCGTGGCCACACAGAGGCCCTCCAAGGTCAGCCTTAAACACCTCACATTCATTCACATCTGGACACATATTAACTCAACATATGATTACATGACAGGAGAGAGTGACAGAAAGGAAACGAGACAAAAAATGCCTTATGGGAAATGTGCTTTTCAATACTTTCAGGATTGCAGAAAAATATGTTTTTTATTGAACATTGATACAGCAGCTAATTTTGAGGGAAAATAAATCATAAAAGCGTTTTGTTTGATAATGATATAAATGTATGAGGTGGCCTTTTGCCCCGCAGTACTGATGCAATTACAGTTAGCTAAAGTAATATGTTTTGCATAACACCTAAGTTGATACTTGTTCAAAATATATACATAAATATATATATCTATATTTTATATTGAATGTACATTTAAGCTACAAAATAGATGTTTCACAGCAGCTTCACAATAGTAATAAATTGAAAATCGCCTGAGAAGCAGCTTGGTCAACAAGCCAATAGTGCCAATATACAGCTCAACTCACTTCTAGAGCGCGACCGATAAAGGATTTTTAAGGCCGATACCGATACAAATATTTTTGCGTTTTAAAATTCCGATATATTGGCCGATATTTTATTTATTTATTTGAAACTGGACATGATAGTCACAAATTTTGTCATGCTTATTTGAGTTGAGAGAACTGATGGGGATGTTCTTTTAATTGTTATTCAAGCAATGTATGTCTGGACGGTGTAGAGTGCCCTCTGGTGGACAAACTACACAACTCCAACACTCATGGCATGGTTCAAGCGTGTTTCGTCCGTTTTTATTTTATTTTTAAAATATTAATTTATCGGCCATTATAACTGCCGATACCGATAGTTTGGAAAATACCTAATATCGGCCGATAATATCGGTCTGCCGATATATCGGTCTGGCTCTAGTGTTGATTCAGTTCAGTTCAATAACTGTAACATTCATCAAATGTGCATGCAACCTGTATATACAGTGTATTTATGCACATACATGTGTGAAAAACTACTGTAGACTCCACTGAACAAGCAAAAGACACAAGTTACTATGCAAAAACACACATTTTTGAAGAGTTAAAATAGTTTTGAATGATGTTTGCTTTTGCAAGAGATGACTGATGTTTTGCATGTTGTGTGCGTGTTTTGTGGTTTCGTGTGTAGGGTTTCAAGAAATTGAGCCATACTTTCAGAAATTGTAAGCAATTTGAAAAAATGTAATATTATATTTGTTAAATATGCTAGTTTCATTAAATATGGTAATTATCTATAAGGTAGACACCAAAATTAATAAATTATATGACCATCTGAATCAGCCCAATATCAGCAGGGACACTTTTACCACAAATACTTTTACATTTTCTTCAGTTATGGAAAAACTTGAAAGCAAAACTGAAAATCATTAACACAACCTTTTCTAAAATTAGTTATTTAGGGATTATCGTTTGCTACATAAATACGCACTGTAAAAAAAAATATTAGATGAAATTAGCACAGGATCAACTTGGAATTGGAATTGCTGTCCACGATTTCCATGTGCATCCTGAAACGTGGATATTTAGAAAAGTGTGATGAGTTTTAGTGGATTATAGGAGAACAAAACTAAATAATAAAAAAAGATAATAATTAATTAAATCATAAAAATTTTTAATAAAAAAGAAACACTTTAAATGTAGTATTTGTATAATTGTATTATCATTAATATTGATTGTAGTATTACACTTAGTATTTATTTTCCTGCATGTCACATGGCCCTTAATTGACATTATTAATAATGAAATATTAACTTAAAATCTCAGGGTGTGAAATATTCAAATAATATGAGGTCAAAGGAGTTCAGCTGACAAAACAAGTTTGTGAATACCTGACTTCTGACATTTTAAAGCACCGCAAAAGTGTCATCTTATAATTATTATTATTAATAAAACATTTAGCATTTTTGCAGAGATGCATCATGTTACAGTAAAGTTTACTGCTTTAACGCATGCCGAGGTCCCTCATTTGTAAGTTCCTTTGGATAAAAGCATCTGCTAAATGATTAAATGTATTGTAATGAAAATCCTTGTATGTGGTTGTTTGAAGCTAAAAACGCTGGAGCTACCCTGACAGATGCTGTTGTCGGAGGTGCCGCTCATGTGGAAGCCAGCGTCACAGCTGCAGTGTTGAGCTCGGTCCACTCTCGCACAGCGAGGCTTGCGGCTGAAGGCCGGGTCGTTCATAACACTCCACTCCGGAGGGGCTGAGAGAGAGATAGAGAGAGGAAATGGTAAAAAGAAGAGGTTTAACCTCCCACAAACATTCACATATACAGCAATGAAAACAAACATTCACATGCATGCTTTCATTTATGGACCGGATCACAGGTTAAAGGTCAAGTGTGTAATTTCTGCTACACTAGCAAGCACATTTGGAATTGCAAAAGAATTTTTCAGGAAAAAGTAAAAATAAATGTGTCACAAAATTTGCCACCTAGTGGGCAGTGTTGGGGTAACGCATTACAAGTAACGTGCATTATGTAATCAGATTACTTTTTTTGATGTAGCGAGTAAAGTAGTGCATTACTTGATGAATTTACACATTAATATTTGAGTTTTTTTGATAAATTCAATTTAATGAATTAGCTTAAACATTGTTTTAAAATTGCACGGTAACAAATAAAAAGTAACAGAACACATTAGTTTTGACTTTAATAATAAGAGTTGTACCGTAGGTAATATAACCTGAGCACTTGTGTATGACATACATCACTCAAGAAATATTTAAACTCTTATAATATTCTAGTACTCTTCTATATACTAATTCTTCTTGTTAACGTGTTTCTAGCATGAATTAGCATGTGTCCTCCACGATTTGACACCTGATGAAGGTGTGTGTTAAATAGGCTATGTTTTTGAATGCATTACATCATTAATCACTTGCAAAAGCTCAGAGCGAGCCTCAGCCATTGGCACATCATGTAGAAGAGATTAGAGAAACAGACCTGTCTGTGTCTGGTATTGACATTGACTCCCGCTCCAGTTGTGTGGACAGGTGCACTTGTACTGGTTCAGAGCCTCCGCACAGGTGCCACCGTTCTGACACGGGTTACTGGCACACACACTCACATCTGTGTAAAAGACAACAGCCTTATGCTGAGAGGACTGCCGGTAAAGTTCACAATTAACAATTAATCAATAATCAATAATTAAAGGCCTCATGGCAAGTCAAGTCAAGTCATGTTACCTTTAAATTGTTACCAAAATAAAAGTTTGTGTTTACATAATATATGTGGGTGCACTGTGTATAATTATTTTATATACATACATAAATACACACACATGCTTGTATATTTAAGAAATATTTTCATGTATAAACTGTATATAGATTTATATATAATTTATATTATATATAAATATTTTATGTATAAATAATATTTTGTCTTAAATATGCATGCATGTATATGTATTTATATATACAAAATAATTATACACAGTGCACCCACATATATTATGTTAATACAAACTTTTATTTTGGATGCGAATAAACGCGATTAATCATTTGACAGCCCTACTTTAAAAATTAAATTTCATTAAATATCAGCAGGGACACTTTTACCACAAATACTTTTACATTTTCTTCAGTTATTGAAAAACTGTTGATTTAATTACCTTAAACAAAACTGAAAATCATTAACAAAAAATTTTCTAAAAATATATTAAGTTATTTAGCGATTATCATTACATAAATACATAACACTGTAAAAACAACATTAAAAATTAGATGAAATTAGAACAGACTTGGAATTGGAATTGCTGTCCATGATTTCCATGTGCATCCTGAAATGTGGATATTTAGAAAAGTGTGATGAGTTTTGTGTCGTCTAGTGGATTATAGGAGAACAGAACCAAATAAAATAATAATAATAATAATTAATTAAATCATACAAATTTTAAATAAAAAACACTTTAAATGTAGTATTTGTATCATTGTATTATCATTAATATTAAGTAGTATTTATTTGCCTGCATGTCATGTGGCCATTATTTGACATTATTAATAATGAAATATTAACTTAAAATCTTAGGGTGATAATATTCAAATATGAGGTCAAAGGAGTTCAACTGAGAAAACAAGTTTGTGAATCCCTGCCTTCTGACATTTTAAAGCACCGCTAAAGTGTCATCTTATAATTATTATTAAAAAACATTTAGCATTTTTGCAGAGATGCATCATGTTACAGTAAAGTTTACTAAAAAGTTTTCTAAATTAAATATAATTTAGTACCATAAAATCCCATAAATACAAAATATTAAATAAATATACATTATATACAAAAAATTATCAAAATAAAATATAGTACATTCATTTAATTGAAATAAAAATGTAAAAATCGACACGCAGTATCTGATAGTTAAATAAAAAGTATAGTACCGTAATGAACCTGGACCTGTTTTTTAATTATTATTCGTAATAATTCTTTCTAAAGTATGTTTTATGCAATAAAATTTCAATAATTTTTAAACCGACTTAAATCAGTGATTTAATTCAATATAAATTAAAGGCAGTACAATAATGATTACCATGACATACATACAATTTAAATAATATTTTATATATTGTTTAAAGTAATGAAACTAATATCACAATAATATCACAATGCAAAAAAAGTTTCTTTTGATTTTAGTGTAAGTTATATCCAAAAAAAAAAAAAACATTAATCCTGAATGGTTATGTTTTGTAAAGCCACTAAATGGATTTGCCCTCCTAATTAAGGCAGAATGAAAGAAATACTTGAAATATCCCAGATTCTTATCTCCTTGTCTGTACAGAGCTGAGGATTATGTGTCCATGCCCATGGAAAACACCTGAATTGTTGAAGGAATTAAACAAGCCCACATTCTTCCCTATTTCCTGTACAGAATGGCACAGTAAAATGAAACCGATCTCCTGGAATGTTAACAACGGAGTGGAGAAACGGAGGTCCACCTAACCCGGTGTTTCTCAACCCTGTCCTGTAGGACCCGGCCCCACTTTTTGAAAGTCTCCTCTTTCTGACACCCATTTCAGGTCCTAATGAGCTGATGAGTGTTTGATTGGGGAGACAGAGAAAATGTGCAGCGTTTGGGGTTGAGCAGCACTGATCCAACCCGTGGTTCTCTCACATGCCCGCCGTCACATCCACAGTGTTGGTTTGCGTCCCCAATCGTAAACGTTTGAGAGGTCGGTTAGGTTTACAACAGCTTCTGTGCCACACAACATCTGTCCACAGCAGCTGCGGGCTGCAAACTTCACGTGCTCTCGATGGGGATTTACTGCCGATGCTGTAAATATCATTGATGGGCAGTGAGAGCATGCTTGTACAGAAGCATTAACACATGTTCCTCACAGATGAGGAGATAGAGCTCTCTTAGCTACACATGTTAGGGCAGAGATCCCTGAAGAGCGGATGAAATGATCCTTGAAACCACTTTCTTTTGACTTGATTTGTGGTTATTTCTATAATAAAAGAGTGTAACTGCTGTGGTCTAGTATCTGGTTTAGATGATTCCAAAAATAGGCCAAAGGACATGTTTGCATCATTGTGCAATAGTCAAAAACAACATATAAAAAGAAAAGGTCTGCTCAATTTCAGATCAATGCATTATGATGATGAAGGTTTCGGGTTTGATGCAAGAGTTTGTGGCATGATTTCTTTTCTTACAGTGGAAATAAACACAGATTGCACCATAAAAGCAGATATGTGAGACAGTGTTATTAGTGTGTAGTATTTATACACTAATATAATATTTTAAATTCTTCTTTTTTTTTACAGTATATGCCTTTGTCATTTTTATTTTTTGTTTCAAATTATAGCTTTAATCAATTTTTTATTTAAGTTTTAATCATTTTAGGACTGATTAAAACTATAACTGTTCCAAGGCAACATTTCTAAGTTTTTCATCTAATATTTATATTTATTTTGGCTTTATTTTAATTAACAAAAATGTTTTTAATAATTAAATATATATTAAATAAAAATTATATTAAAAAATATTTTTTTAAAAATTAAAATGTATATATATATAATATATATATATATATATATATATATATATATATGGGATTTCACAGTAGAGTAATGAAAATTAGGGTGTTTTGCTGAATTGTTACAAAAAATAATGTCACAAGTTTACATTTTTAAAAAGTAATTATTGTTTAAATTGATGAAAATGGAGCCTATTTTAGGACCATTAAGATGTTTTGTTAACAATAACCCTAATGTGAAGAGTGCATTTTTGTTAAAGCCAACATTATTCCCATATATATCCCTTTAAAATGAAACACAAATTCTCATTTCCATCGGGATTCGGGACACTTTCCTTTTCTGTCTGTGTGTTTGTCATTTTTATTATTTTTCTATGTAAAAAAGTCTTTTAGTGGCTTAAACATGAGGGATGAGTCAAAATGACTTTATGAGGTAATCTCAACATAATGCCATTCGCTGCGAGTTTAACTTGTTTTGCACCAGAAAAATATCTCTACTGGGTAAAAAATAAATTAATACAGTTGTCCAGTTAAAGAAATGTCCAGTTAGACATCAGACACGAGGACATTTAAGTAAAAAAGAAGCGACTGAGAAAGTTTTGCCAAAGGAATTTTTCTTCGACAACAGCGCTCACGATCCCTCTCCTGTTTATTTTCTTTCCCAGGAGGCTTAAGCACGAGATTTTGCCGATGTAAAAGGTTCACTTCAGTCGCCAAACTATTTCAAAACTCCTTATGAACATATTTCTGTTTTTTCATCCACTCTGAGAGGTGCTTTCGGAAGCAAAACTCTCAAAATAGACTCACTTACTCCCACCTGCAGAAACATAGACATTACAGTGTCTGTGCTGCCTTTCAAACCCAAACGCTCTCCTCAAACACACACCCCTTTCAAACACACTGCGGCACGCACGCCCCGTCCCACTGTACCACGAGGAATGTCCCGAATGCTGCCAGCAGCGATATTAAAGGAAGTCATCAATAGCATGCTTAGCATAGTTGCGTGCTATCGGAGCATGGGCCGCTTAATGAGATGTGTGCATGAGCTTAACCTCTGCCCACTGAGACCATACACACTAAACACATCGAATACCAGTCTGAATCATATAAACATTTTCTCATTTTAGAGAAGTGGAAGCATGGGAATGATTTAGTGAGCAAAACATGAAAACTCTTCAGGCCGTTGCACACAGAGTCCGAAAATTCCGTATTAGTCGACCGGAAAGGGAGGGACTTGGGCTCTCTATAGAGAGCCTAGGTCCCTCCCCTTCCGGTCGACCACCATGGGATCGGTAAAAAATTTAATGGAAAAAAATATTTCGGAAAAATATTGAATGGTAGTCAATGGCGAGAGACAACAAATATTTTGATCTCGTTTGAATTGTGCCCTGAATTACACATATGATGTTCGTCAATTTAAAAGATACATTTTAAAGTAAAGAAAGTCGCAGTTTGATGTAAAACCGTTGAGGTATGAGACTGTAAAAATACGTAATTACAAAGACTACAAATCCCAAAGGCGCACATTTTCTCCCAATGAATGAAGCTAACTTTACTGAGGCTAATGTCTGTCATTGTTTCTAAAGTCTTACGTTATAATCGTAACGTTACGCCGTCATGCCTGAGTGTTTTGTACCAGACTGTACACACACGAGCAGCGGATCTCGTTTCGCTTCCCGGGAGATGTAGTTCACAGAGCGATTTTCACATAAAACTAAATGTTACTCTTCTGTTGTATGACAAACGGTGACATTTTTGACTTTCAGAATTATCTTTTAAATCGACAAACATCATATGTGTAATTGAGGGCACAGTTCAGACGGAATAAAAAGATAAGTTGTCTCTCGCCATTGACTACCATTCATATTTTTTCCGAAATAATGTCCCATGAGCCGGAAGCGGAGAGGCCGGACTTAGGCTCTCTATACCCCACAGAATACTGACCTCAACCCAGGCCTTGCTCTGATTGGCTGTAGCTCATGACATCACGAGAGGTTGAGTCGTGCGACGGCTCTGGTTATCTAGCATGCTAGATATTTTTCTGTCCTTGGCGAGCGTCTTTGATGCGTTGTTGGCTCCTTCATACTAACAGATTGGCCCCGCGATTTGCACGCGATTTGTCGGCCGAACTCAACGATTTGCAAATCTGGCTTAAATCGGGCTTAAAATCATGTAGTGTGAACTAGGCTTTAGTTTGTTTATTCAGTCAAATGTTCTCCTTTATCTTAGTTTCCCGCCAATCATTCGTTTAATTGTCACCGCTGCTAATTTTCTGTTAATTTAAAGGAGTAGTTCACTTTTCAAAAAACTTTTGCTGATAATTCACTCACCCCCATGTCATCCAAGATGTCCATGTCTTTCTTTCTTCAGTCGAAAAGAAATTAAGGTTTTGCACGTTCGTGACTCTACTGTTCGAACTCGTTCATCAAAATGAACAAATCTTTTTTCAACGAGTCAATTCGTTCGTTTCGTTCTTTGAATGAACCAAATGACTCAGAAAAAGATTTGTTCATTTTGATGAACGAGTTCGAACGGGAGAGTCACACAGAACAGAGCAAGGCGAGCATTTGAGCTTATAAAACTTAAACTTTGTTATTTATTTATATTTATTATTTATTGTTTCGCTTGATAAGACCCTTATTCATCGTCTGGAATCGTTAAAAGCCCTTTGAACAGTTTGCAGTTTGTACAGAAAGTGTCTTTTGGACCTTGAACCGTTTGGACCCCATTGAAGTCCATTATATGGAGAAAAATCCTGGAATGTTTTCATCAAAAACCTTAATTTCTTTTCGACTGAAGAAAGAAAGACATGGACATCTTGGATGACATGGGGGTGAGTAACTTATCAGCAAATGTTTTTTGAAAAGTGAACAACTTCTTTGTTTGTATCCCTCATTGTCTGGGATTGTTTATGCGTAGCACACTATTTCATGTTGTTTTTCCTTAAGCTGTTATTCTGCCTTTGACCAGGGATTGTAACACAAATGTTTTTAAGATTACGGGAAACACAAGTTCAGTAAAGTGTGTCCAGACTTTTGTGTGCTAGCTGAAACTTGACCTATGAATCTGGCTCTTTTTACAGTAGAGTTGAAGGCGTTGAGACGCACCATGGGCAGGAATGCAAGTACAGGTGTTTTTCTGCGTCTCGGGACACTTAATGCTTCTTTAACGAGCGCTTCATTCAGTGCAGCTCAGAGGCGAAGAATGCCTCTCTGTCTTCACACACTCCTTATCTCAGTGCCTGTGTGTGTGTGGTGTTCACAGTCAGTTTCTTTCACAAGCACAGGTATTCAGGCACTATCTCAGTAGTGTCACTCTCAATGGGATTTCAGATTACCCAGCTCACAATATAATGTGTGTCTTAGTCCAGGAATTCTGCTCAAAAACACAGATATAGTTACATAGCAGAGAATGTGTGATGATGATGATACATGCTGCTTTGCTTCATCTGATTTTTGAGTTTCTAATCTACTTTAAAACATAGGCTAATCAGTTAAACATTTGCTGTTGCAGGGGTCTTCAACGTGTTTCAGGTCAATGTCTCTGGGTAGTTTAAATTATTAATTTGTAAACATATTTTTTATCTCTCTATATATATATGGTGTAATGGTATACAGAAGTCACGGTTCAGTACGTACTTTAGTTTTGGGGTCACGGTTCGATACGAGATCGGTACATTTACATGCCTGATTGCTTAAAGGTGCTATATGTATTTTTTAGCGGCCTCTATCGGTGATGTTTCAGATTGCAACCAATTTTTACAAGAGCGCTCATGTACATGGCCTTTACACACTTTACACACCGGAGAAAGCGTCACACAACATGCTGGAAACTCATTTAAACTCCCACTGCAACGTTACAATAATAGTCTACTGTTATCAGCTTGACTGAACTAACACTCCATGCTCGTACCATGATAACGTTACATTTGTGCTGTTAAAAGGTTAATTAGTTAACATTAGTTAACTAAATTAGTTAGCATGAACAAATAATGAACAGAACTTATACAGCATTTATTAATCTTTGTAAACGTTAATTTCAATATTTACTAATACTTTATTAAAACTTGTTAACATTAGTTGATGCGCTGTGAACTAACTTGTACAAACAACGAACAGCTTTATTAACATCAACGAACATTAACAAATACTTTAACAAATGTATTGCTCATGGTTAGTTCATGTTAGTTAATAGATTAACTAATATTAACTAATGAACCTTATTGTAAAGTGTTACCGATATTTCACTAAATATTTGTGTATCTTTCACAATCAGCAATGTCAACATCGGTGAATGTATAATATGTAGGGGTGTAACAATATATCATGCCACAATATATCGCAATACAAAAATACTACAATACGTATCGTGGATAGTCCCCCCAAAATAAAAATTACTATGTGAAAAAAAATTCAAGTTTTAGAGTTTTAGTGTAAGTATACATTAAACTACTATATTATAATGTTGCATATAATGTATAATAATGCAATGGGGGAATATTTGTGGGTCCTGATAATGCCAAATGTCTGATGTTACAAGTAAAAAGTGACATTATTTTAAATATATCTAGTCACTGAAAGAGTGGAAGCATATTAATCTAAGATAATTCTGTATTTTCAGCTTCAGAATCATAAATATTGTTATTCTGGTGTGACCGCTGTCTGGGTTACAAGCACCAAGTCCAAACCTATTCATTTAAACCCACAATGTAATATCAAATTTAGCATTTAGCATTTTTTTTGTTAACCTTTTACCATATGTCTTGGAGTATCGCAATAATATCGTATCGTGAGTTCAGTATCATAATATGTATCGAATCGTGACATGAGGGTATCGTTACATCCCTAATAATATGATAACGGAAACGGTTAGTGAACTAGACTGAACAATTTCAGTGTGACAGTAAGATCGTAGGAAGTAACATTATGTACTGAACGTGTCTGGAAATGTGTATTATAAACAATATGATAGTAGTGGATGAGTGACGTTAGACACAGTAGATCTGGTACAGAAAATAAAAGTTACATCTTAAAGCACTGACTTTTTGTTGTCCTAGAACAGTGATCATTTCATGTCTCATATATGTTGTAGTTTACCTTGCTATATCAATACAGTTTACTATTATTTCAGCATATCTGAAAACTTGTAATTTATCACAATAAAAATAGCGGAGGTCTCTCCATAATTCAAACGCTCTGCCGATGTTGATCCGTGTTTTGGTCTGGAGTCGATCCAATTCACGTTTGGCGTGACGAGCTTCAGCAGATAAAGTTTTGTTTTGTGTTTTATATTTATGTGGAGTTTGTGTTGGAGTGTGTGTGTTATGCTGGAGGCAGGAGTGTTTTGGTGTTATCAGACTCATGTCGTCAGCTGCAGTGCCGTCTCATAGGCCTCGTTTACACTGCATGGTTCAAGTGACCCAAATCCGATTTTTTTCCTCTCATGTGGCACAGATCGGATATGACCGGTGAACGTGTAATGGCTCTTTCAGACTGCACGATTTTCAAAGTAGTCAGGTCGCTGCTCTTTTCACACTGCATGACTATCTTGGCCAGCATTCAGTCGCTGCTGTGTTCACACTGGACGATGGATCGGCGACAGAAGGTTTCACACTGCATGACTTTAGAAAAATCGCCGACAGACTCTGTCTAGCACGCTGCGCGCAAACTACGTTTCACAACAAACACACGTGAGATGTGAAAAGGAAACAACGCGACACCACACGTGCAAGACCGGAGTTCTCACGTGAGACTTTTTTTTTCGACCCGGTTGTGGTACAGCTGGTGAAACAGACACGAGTGCTCCTGCCAAATTTCTACTAATTTTTCTTCCATTTATTGTGTCCAAATAGACCGAGAAGAAGCTTTTTTTGTTGAAACAATGCCATATCATGTTGATATGTGATCTATAACTCCTCCCCAAACTCCCTGCTGCTCTGTATCTTGCTCTCTCACTGGCTGCCGGTGATCGCCGATGTAGTTTTCAGTCAAAACACTTTTCACACAGCAGGATTTTGAATCGCCGACAGGTCCAGATATTTAGCATGCCAAATATCTCACGGGCGTCGGCGACTCGTCGGTGATTCTCTCAGTTCGCGTCTTTGTTCATTCACACTGCGTGATTGTCACTCGCGTGAACGAGTGCCGATTTGCCTGTGATTTCGGGCATTTGTCGGCGATTTCTCAAAACCTGTCGGCGAGCCAAAATCGTGGCTAAAATCATGCAGTCTGAACTCGGCATAAGCAGAAAAAAAAAGCATGGATTCCGATTTTCTCAGATCGGATTCAGGCCTCATTCATATGTGGTAATAAATCGGATATGAATCAGATATGTGCATTTGCGTGTGCCATGTAAGCAGACAAATCGGATATTCCCCGGTAAAGAGAGTCGTACGTCATTAAAAAGTGCGCGATTACAGGCGCGATGGAAGAAAGGATACACACAGTGGAGCAATGCGGAGGTTTCATGTCTTTTGAGTGTTTGGGGCGAAGAGTGCAGGCAAAAATACAGGGTTGTTACAGAAATAAATCCGTTTTTGAAGACATTTCACGAGATATGAGGCATCGTTTTAAGGAGGCCTCTCCTCTTTTTTCTCCGCTGTACGAGACCAATGTTTTAATGACTTACTGAAATATTGTGGAAAGAAAACACAGGATAATTTTATTCGCATCTGCATCCATTGAATTTTGTGCTGTTTTGCTTAATTTCCCGGGTCAGAACGTCTGCATTTGGTAGTTTCAGCAGTGTATAGTGTAAATGCAAAAATTGGACATGGGTCACTTTTAAAAGATGATGTAGGCAGATCGTCAAAAAAATCAGATATTGTCAGAAAATCGGATTTGGGCATCAAGACCTGCAGTGTAAATGCAGCCTTAGACTATATATAAATGAGAGCGAGCGCGCATGCACGTCACATCCGATGGATTTCGCAGAAAATCCGACTGGGAGACTTCACATAGAAATAGGAATACGGGCCTTCAGAGGTAATAGCAAAACCCGGCAAGTGGATCATTGTAATGTGTGATTACAACCCCTTCACACACAGGCAATAAAAAAATGATTCATTTTAGAAAGAAAAGTTACATATAGCACCTTTAAAGCAAAAAAATTAAGGACTTGATTGACCTCGTCTAAACATTTCTGATTAGATAAAAAGCACAGGACAGTCTGTTTTGCCCTGATGTTCACTTGTGTTGAGGGTCCAGGATTAGCAGTGTATTTCTGACGCACCTTTACAGACGACACCGGCTCCACTCCATGTACCGTTCTCCTGGCACACGCGTGTCCCCGATCCCATCAAGCGATAACCCTGAGAACACGTGAAATGAACCTCGTGACCCACCAGGTGCTTCGAGCCAAACTTTCTGCCGTGGGCCGGAGCCACCAGAGCTGGGCATGAGAACTGGGCTAGAGATGAAAAGACAGGAGAAAGAGACATAAAGAGAGGAGGAATGTCAGAGAAGGGAAAGGTTACACGAGGGATGAAAGTCACGCATGCTGAAATGTTGAGATATTTTGCCTGAAGGCAGGCACATCTAACTGAATGTGGGAACCGTCATGGGAAAAGATTCATGGGAAATGCCTCATTTCATACAGACAGCTTACGAATACATGAACAATACCACATGGACCATGCAGAAAAACAAGAGCTGGTTCTTGTCGTTTGTTTAAGCCTATTAGAAGTGAACATGAAATCAAAGTTGACTTAAAGGAGTAGTTCACTTTTAAAAAAAAAACTTTTGCTGATAATTTACTCACCCCCATGTCGTCCAAGATGTCCATGTCTTTCTTTCTTCAGTCGAAAAGAAATTAAGGTTTTTGATGAAAACATTCCAGGATTTTCTCCATATAATGGACTTCAATGGGGTCCAAACGGTTCAAGGTCCAAATGAGAGTTTCAGTGCAGCTTTAAACGACACCAGACGATAAATAAGAGTCTTATCTAGGACCCTTCGAGTCATTACTCGAAAAAAGATTCGTTCATTTTGATGAACGAGTTTGAACAAGAGAGTCACGAACGCTCATCACAGAACAGAGCAAGGCGAGCATTTGTGCTTATAAAACTTAAACTTTTTTATATATTTTTGAAATTACCGATGGTTTTGCTAGATAAGACCCTTATTCATCGTCTGGTGTTGTTTAAAGCTCTTTAAAGCTGCACTGAAACTCTCATTTAGACCTTGAACCATTTGGACCCCATTGAAGTCCATTATATGGAGAAAATCCTGGAATGTTTTCATCAAAAACCTTAATTTCTTTTCGACTGAAGAAAGAAAGACATAAATTATGAGTAAATTATCAGCAAAAGTTTTTTTTTTAAAGTGAACTACTCCTTTAAAAAATGTCGGCCTTATTGTGCACAATTCATGCACAAAAAACAACAACAATAGTTTGCTTTTGTACATAAAAATGCTATAATTTGCTTCTGAACTTGCAACTTTAAATCATTAAAGCCAATGATATTATGGTTAACTAATAGTAAACTAATATACTAGTAAACTAATATAACTAATAGTAAACTAATATGAAGAAAATAAAATAACACTGATCTCAAACCTGCTCTACAATATATTTAATTTAATACTTTGTTTCATTTCAAAACATGCCACAACATGAAAATAAAAAATATTGTTGGTTTTAAACTTTTTAAAAATCCACATTAAAACCATTGTCCATTCCTGTAAATTTAGTTACTTGTGTAATATGTGAGACGAAACAACTAAAGCATGTTGGATTATTGATTTTTATTTTTTTTAAATGTTGGGAGTAAAAAAAAATCCAAGCAACAGTAAGCATCTTTTTAAAAGGGATTGTTTTTGTCAAGTCCGACAAATGCATAATCCTGTCAAATCAGCGCATAAATGTAAAAGATGATCAGTAGTTTGTCACAGAATCTACATCATTCTGTCCTGTCAAGCACCGGCTGCTACAAACGCCAAAGTAATTCTTGATCATGCCTGTCGCCAACCCCGGTTCATGAAATGTGCATCAGCGTCAGCCAAATGACACAGTCTCACATCCGACCCATTCACATTATCCGTAGAGTAATCCAGACCTGAAGAACCAGCCAGACCACTCATTTGAAGGAAGGAAGTCATTTCATGCTTATAAAATACTCATAGATTTCGAGAGGATTTGCTGGAATTGTGTAGCCTTTCAACTCGTTTATTAGGATTAATAAATCCTCTTTGCCAGAATTACTGTCCAAAAACATGTTTTTTTATTGGCTGAATAGTTTTATCGCCAACTAACACACGCTCTTTCGTTCAAAACACACATTTGCATGGGGAAATGTTTGACTAAAGACCCTTCTGTGTAACTCGTTCATTTTCCTGATTAGAAGAACTGATTTAAACACAAGGATTTAGCCAGAAAACATATTTAAAGGGATAGTTGACCCAAAAGGGGAAATTCTGTCATTAATTACTCGCCCTCATGTCGTTCCAAACCCGTAACAGATTTCTATCTTTCCATTCAAAGCTATGCAACTACCACTTTGACGCATCAAAAAGTTCATAAAGAGATTGGAAAACGAATCCATAAAGAATTTACAGTAGCCGTTTAGTCCAAATTTTCTGAAGGGACACGATCGCTTCATATGATGAAAAGATTTAAAGGAATATTTCACTTTTGCTGATAATCTACTCACCCCCATGTCATCCAAGATGTCCATGTCTTTCTTTCTTCAGTCGAAAAGAAATTAAGATTTTTTCCAGGATTTTCTCCATATAATGGACTTCAATGGGGTCCAAACGGTTCAAGGTCCAAATGAGAGTTTCAGTGCAGCTTCAAAGGGCTTTAAACGACACCAGACGATGAATAAGGGTCTTATCTAGGATCCTTCGAGTCAAAGATTTGTTCATTTTGATGAACGAGTTTGAACAGAAGAATCACGAATGCTCATCACAGAACAGAGCAAGGCAAGCATTTGTGCTCATAAAACTTAAACATTTTTATTTATTTTTGAAATTACTGATCGTTTCGCTAGATAAGACCCTTATTCATCGTCTGGTGTCGTTTAAAGCCTCACTTGAAACTCTCACTTGGACCTTGAACCGTTTGGACCCCATTGAAGTCCATTATATGGAGAAAATCCTGGAATGTTTTTAATCAAAAACCTTAATTTCTTTACGACAGAAGAAAGAAAGACGTGGATATCTTGGATGACATGGGGGTGAGTGAATTATAAGCAAAAGTGTGCCTTTGTACCCTACATGTAAAAGTAATTAATCCACAGAGATGATGAGATATGTGGACATGCCATGTGTTACTTACATGAGGACTGGTCTGCTTGTGGGAACTTGGACACTGAGTTTTGAAGGTTGGTGAGCTTGGATTTCATAATCCGAAGCCCTTCGGTGAATCGGATCTCCTGTCCTTTAAGAAACTTCTCCATTTGACGCAGGATGCCCATCACTCGGTGCTTATCCATGCAACCCTGAGGCACAAAAGTGCACGAGTTAAGAAACCATCCGAGCACCTGGTTACAATTTGATGGCAAGCAGTTATCCCGAAATTACAGAACACAAGCTCATACGGAGGAGATATTGGACATCTAAAACGATCGCAAGGAACATTCCCACTAAACGTTAGTTTGTATGGAAATGAAAAATGGCACACATGAATTATCAAGGCCAGATGTTGTGGGTGTGATGTCATGGGGACTCCTGTGGGGCATGACATGAAAGCTCAGGCCGCATCGGTGTGCCACCGACACACAACCAAGTCCCCTTAGAAACACAAATATTACTCCAGCAACGATTTATCGAAGCGATGTTGTCCCAGATGCATTTGGACCGTGTGTTCGGTCAGTGGGCAACCTCTAAGGTCCTCTCCAGGAACCACATGTAAGCGTCTAATACTCTTTTTCTCTTCGGCGGCTTGATGGCAGCTGCACAAAAAGCTGTTAGGCAGATGTCTCTGCGACCTCTGTCCAAAAGGCTGGTCTCCTGACTGTTATTCATGGCAGTTAAATACAGACTCGTTAGAGGAGAGAGGAAATGTATTGCCCTTAAATTTCACTAAGCATTTGCCATGGTAAACAAAGACTGTGCTAATCTGGATCAAACGCAAAAATGCATCTGACATATTTAATGGTACAACTGTCTCCTGTACTGGTTTCAAAAACTTTTATGGGCACATCTAAAATGTCTGAATGTCATTGCACTAGATTAGAGAAATTTATTTGCTATATTGTTTGTTATATTTTTGCGAACTAACGTTATACCTGTGGTAATGACTTCATAGATCCACTAAAAAAATAATTTCAAGACACTGAGCAAAAAATGATAAAGGAAAGCAAAGTTACAGAATTTGAGCACAGATGATACTAAATATTTAGTTTTTATTTTTAAGTGCGATTTAAGTGTCCAAATGCTTTGATAACTAACATAAATGACATAAATAAACATAAATAAATGTAGGGGTGAATTCAGGTTGATTGGGACACTTTACCAGTCATCTCATTGGCATATTCACCCTATACATACAGTAGCCTACTGTATATGCCTTGTCAAATGTTTTTAATTGAGATTACCAACATTTTTGCAACATTACATACATTATATTAGGCTTTATTTATAAAAAATAATATTAATTAATTGTGTTATAGAAATATGAATCAAAATATTAATTGAATATACGAGTATACTTACTTGCGTTGCATCATTACAGTTGCACAGCGATAAGAGGTTTAGCAGGAGAAAAACTGTGTATGATAAATTCATCCTCTTGTATCCGAGTCTATCTATGTAAAACCGCAGAATTGTCGACTTGTGTCGGTTGTTTTTAATCCTCAAGAGTCTTTACGGTTCCTGCGCAGTCTCAGTCTGATAGTCATTGAAACAAGCCTGAGAGGAAATATTTGATAAACGGTTGCAGAAGTTAGTAAAGATGCTCCTGTTCTCCTCATGAAGACTCCACTGAGCGCCTGAGGAGTCGTGATGTCTGATTCGCGAATCGATTCTTTTAAATGATTCGTTTGAACCGATGCGCTAAACGTGGATTCCTCTGTGAGCGCAACATTCATCTATGCGTCAAAATGTCACTATGTTAACTATAACAGTAATACTGTGCAGATACAGACATAAAACATATGTGAGGCCATTTGTCTCTTAAATCTTCTACATTTTTAAAGGTAGAGAAGTTGAATGTATGACATGTCAGATTTTTTGGGTTTTGCTGCCACCGGATGTTCAGAGTGGGTCTTGCACAGCAAATATTGAATTTTTTATTTTTTTTATTTTTTTCATTTTATAATGACCAAAGGATATGCAAACACCGATTTACAGAATAAAGATTAAAATTAAACATGAAGTAGGCCTAAAAAATAATTTAAAGATCCTCGAATAGATTACCTAAATCAATGAGTTAATAAGATTAACATGCAGTTTTTCAAAAAACATCATAATTGAGAATTCCATTTTCTTCTTAAAATCAGGACAGATGTCATGATGCCCAACAGGACCCCGAGAGGTAGTGAACAAGCCCAGTAGAGATGTGGTGTGTGTGCAGCTGAAAACTCGGGCCCTTGAGGAAAAGAGAGGAAGGTGTGTATTATGAAGGTAATGTATTACTTTTTTAAATGCAATTTGTATTTCATCATAAAAAAAGTGAATAAACTCACTCCACGCTTTGATTGTGGGTTCAGCCATACTACTGTGTCTCACTTCACATGTGTACTCGTCTCCAGTCCGCGGGGTGATAGTCATGTACTTGTACACTCTGAAGGTCCAGTCTTTGCTATACATTAAGTCAGAGGTCTCTACCTTCACAATTGACTTATGGCCATTTTGAAAAAAGTTTATTTCAATGTCCCCAGGGTAAAATCCTGTGGCATAGCAGTAAAGGACATTTGCTTTTCCTTCTTCCTCAGGAAACTCAGTATACACATTGACTGAAGGGCGTACTGTGGACAAACAATATCATTAGTGATTAACTTATTGCAAAACAGAAGCAAATTACTTATAAGTGGTGATCATTAAATTCACCCAAAAGTGGCTTTGATGAGTTTGTTTCCTCTTTGAGTTTTTCCAGGTATTCAGCTTGTCGATAGAATCCCTTTGTCACCTCGCCCAGGCAAAAAATGCTGTCCCGCTTCTCTAAAACAGAAAATCCGGCGCTGGCACCGCAGGGCAAACGTTTTATTCTCTTGGTCAAAGTATGCAAATATGCTGTCATTCACCAAAACAACAACTGCCTGATCCATGGACCCGTTTCCCATCATGCGAGTATAGGCCAGGACATTTACTGCATGGTAGTCTAAAAAAAAAGAGAGAGAGAGAGAGAGAGTACTTATAGGAATTGATGCGGTTTTTTTTTATTTATAAATATGCATTTCTGTTAGGACCACTATCGTCAAAGATGATTGACAGAAAGCATACAGTTTAGTGGTACACTGTAAAAAAAAATGTGTTCAATTTACGGTAAAATACCGGCAGCTGTGGTTGCCAGAACTTTACAGTATAAAATACGGTAGCAAGTTTTTACGGTATCAAGGTTTTACAGACTTAACTTAAATTTACAGAAATAAACCGTATTTCATTATCTGATATACTGTTAAATTATCAACCAATTGAAGTATTAATGTTTATTTTAAACCATTGTAATACACTGACAACCATCAATCACAGCAGTGATGAGACGAATAATATATGGAAGCTCACAATGCAACTCTTCCACAAGAGTCTTAATATTAATATATAGAAGCTGCACAGTGTCATTCATTCAAACATTAAACACCATCATGGTAACACACATGAAATTTTAAAAAGGCAATAAACATTAATTTAACAACATTAAATGTCACATAAAACCCTAATGTACATAACTGATTAGAAAAAGACTAAGCAAACTATGAAGAAACAAGTTATTTCAACAAAAATATACATCAAATGCGAAGCGTCACGCAGGGAATTGTGGGAATGTCAATTTGCGGGTTTTCACTGTAAATAATACAATGAGTTGTTCATTTTCACTTTAAAAACTGTAAATTTAACGGTATTTTACAGTAAAATTACATGAAATTTACCATTAGAACATCACAGTTATTTACCGTATATAGTAAGGAAAGGTTCTGTTAACCAATTAAAAGTTTTACACTGTAGCAATTTTACAGTCTTTTACCGTTTTTACCGATCATTTTTTACAGTGTATGGTTCTGTTCTGGCCAAGAGCAGGGAGCGCAAACAAAACAGAACCAGCATGTATTGCAGATATCATTCCCAATGACAATAATTTAATGCGGTAACAACATAAATCAAGTAAAAAGAAAGTCTGATTCGAAGAGAAAGGCAAATTCCTGACAGGACGAGAGGATGAGGAGCTGGGAGGTCTTGATGTCTGAAAGAGCAGGAGGACACCAGGTTGATTCAATCTTGGGAAAATCTTATTAAATCCAAAATTATATTTAGCATCCCATTTCCAACCATATAAACATTCACCATCGCCATCATTTAACGGACGTAGGCTGTGCGTTTAAACCTCACTCCCTTGGCCCCAAGAGCACCTGTCTTTAGCATGCTTGTTAGTCCAGTTCGAGTCGAGTACCTGTTACAGATAGTGGAATTTCAGTCAAATACAGGCTGTTTTCGCTGTGTAGGTTATAATTAGAGCCAGACCGATATATCGGCAGGCCGATATTAGGCATTTTCCAAACTATCGGTATCGGCAGTTATAATGGCCGATAAATGAATATTTGAAAAATAAAATAAAAACGGACGAAACACGCTTGAACCATGTCATGAGTGTTGGAGTTGTATAGTTTGTCCACCAGAGGGCACTCTACACCGTTCCTGTTGGGAACACTCGTTGAGTTGGTCACGAGACATACATTGCTTGAATAACAATTAAAAGAACATTCCCATCAGTTCTCTTAACTCAAATAAGCATGACAAAATTCGTGACTATCATGTCCAGTTTTGCTGCTGTTAAATAAGCCGAGAGTGAAGCGGAATTAGCTAGTAATAGTTACGTTACGTTATTACAGTGTAGTTGTCCTTTTAACTTTTAACAATGTGACTGAAGTATTTCTTTAATAGCGCGTGACAGTTATAGCAATGAGACGTATCATCTCTCCTTGGCCTGTTATATTGAAAATGTATGTTTTACAATTTGCAGTATGACGTTATCCACCGATAAATTATGACTCATCATAGACTAGCTAACCACAAAGCTAGCTAATGCCACTATCATCAGTCTGTTCTGTTGTGACAATAAAAGAAACAAGTTTCTTTATAAAATGCTTTATCATATTATTTTAGTTAAAACTCATAAATAACTACAAATAACTAATGTTAGGGAAATCTGTTAATGTTTTGTTGCGCGTTTCGGAATAAAAAAATAAATAAAACAAATATCGGCCGATATATCGGATTTTAAAACCAACAAATATTTGTATCGGTATCGGCCTTCAAAATCCTTTATCGGTCGCGCTCTAGTTATAATACAAACAATACGCTTCAAATGATTTTTCATGTGTGTAAATGCACTATACTGTTAGTGTTGCATCCTAGGACGTTTTAATATTTTTTGTTTGTGTCATGTATGCAAGGAGTGGTAGTGGACTTTGTCTCTATCTCTCTTTCAGGATCCCATCGACAAGACAAGGTGACGTAACGGTTGTGGAAAAAAACAAATAAAGAATAGCAGTCAGAGCAACTATCGGCAACTGTAACCGGACCAACAAACACTTTTTTAGAAACGTATTAAACTTAGCCTATATAGGTACATATAAAGATTGTCTATAGTCTGACAGTAAAAATGAAAAGAAACCGTTATGAATCACTTACCTGTCCACATTGTGATGATCTGTGGATACAGTAGAAGAGTTAACACAGATGATCGGACAGTTAATATTTCCATGTTTGCCATTTTAAGACTCGTATTTAAAGATCTAAACTTCTTTGCTGTTGTTCTGTTGACTATAAATAGTGGTCCTATGCTTCATCACATGGTTTCCCCCAACTACTGTAGTGTACACACTTTCACTTTTGTAGGCTACTTCCTGTGGTATCATTTCAAAGAATTTGTTTTTTCACTTTCACATTTTACTCAATGTAATCGAGGACTGTCAGAGCAAAATGCTGGCTTTTCTCCTCATTTTGGCTTTTCATGAAATCATTCTTGGTGCAGGTAGGACTGTCCTGGATTACCCTTTTTGACAATATACTTTATAGCTGTAAAAAATATTTTCAAGATTTGTTATCACAACATATTTTCTTTTGTCAAATCAACTTTATAATAATTTATTTAGCTAAGATAACTTATTATTTTGAGTTTCTGATGGTTTAATTAATCTACTTCACTGTATTAACTCACTTTTTCCAGTTAAACCAACAATATTTTTTTTACAGTGTAGTAATCACAACATTTTTTCTTTTGTCAAATCAACTTAAATAATTTATTTAGTTCAGATAACATATAATTTTGAGTTTCTGATGGTTAAATTAATCTCCTTCATTGCATTAACTCACTTTTTCCAGTTCAATAAACTTAAAATTTTAAGGCAACCAGGTTACTCACTTTTTTAAGTAAAACCGTCAACATTTTTTTTTTACAGTGTATGTAAATAAAGAACAATTTACTTGCTTGTAGCATCTGTCAATTGGTCAATTGGCTATATCACTGTGGGGAAATAAAATAAAGGAGGAAACTTTATTTGAACGTTGAATTTGGATTCATGTGCAATGCATTTGTGAAGGGAAGAAATAAATGTATGTCAATAATCTGCACTCTAAAAAATGATGTGTTGGATTTACTTAAAATATATATGCACCATTTTTGCATCATACTTTTTAAGTAATCCCAACTTGGAATAATTTTACTTAAAATTAACAAGAAAATCTTTGTTATATGTACTTAATTATTTGAGTTCACGCAACATTCTTTACTTAAAAATGTATGCATCACGTTACATATATTTTTAAGTAAAGAATGTCACGTGAACTCAAATATTTAAGTTTATTTTATGTAAAATTATACCAAGTTAAAAATTTACTTAATTAAATGATTACGGATTACTTAAAAAGTATGACGCAAAAATGGTGCATATATCTTTTAAGTAAATCCAACACAGTGCAGGCCATGTGAGATCAAAACAAATCTTAGTTCTGTTTACTTAACATTTAAGCTCATTTATATATAAAAATAAGACAATTAAATCAGTTGAACCAACCATTTTAACTTATTTTAGATCTTCAGCTTACATGTCTTAAAATAAATTAAACATGCAAATCACACACAATAAAGCATTTCACTTTATTATTTATTTTTTACCCAAAACTTTTAAATTGCATCTTAAAATATATTAAAATAGAAAATAGTTGTTAAAATAATAATAATAATAGTCACAATATTACAGTTTTTTCTTGGATCAAAGAAGGCTTGGTGGGCAGAAGATATATAGGCTTATATATTTATTTTTTTCAAAAATCAATAAAAAACAATTAAATGTAACAAATTAGTCCATTATTAAATGCCTATAAATATAAAAATGTGTCTATTAATATCTATTAATTTAAACAAAACAGAAGTTAATTAATGACTTTTGTCCAGAGGTTTTGAACGAATCTCTTCAGTAACTACTGCAAAACAGTAGATCTACAATCTTTATTTGAAGCTAAACTTTTGTTTAAAGGGTATTTACTTATTTTGATAATAATTTTGAAGGTTTAATTTACTGAATGTCGCTGTCATTTAGGAATAATATTGTGCTAGAATCAAGATTGCCATTATTTAATGATAAATTGTGCACACGGAGCTGTAGGCAATGTGTTTTTGAATGTAATATTTATGTTAACGTTAAGCCCCCTTCCCCACAATCCATGTATAGATAGAGAATATGGGAATTTGTAAATATGCAAGGTACATTTGTTTTATCCAAAAACAACTCGCTAATAAAGTAGGCCTATAATCTAGGCTATCCGTGGGGGAGAAAGCGCCGTCCGAATTGGTAACCGAACGCGTCAAACACGTCGCGTCTAGTTAGATGCTTGAATCTTCCGCAGCCCGCTCAAGTTCAAATTTTTCTACCGAGGAAGACTTTCGCGGCAAACGAGTCACCCAATTCGCGACGCCCGGCGCGAATGATGCGTCTTCGCGTCTTTGCATTGACTATGAATGTAATCTGCTATCGCAAGTAATTAAATTCACGTTCTGTGTGAACACACCATTAATGCATAAGCCAACATCATGGTCATATATTTTGAAAAAACACAATATACTCTTCAAATACTCGCGTGCAAAACACTTATTTCATTCATTAACATGTAGACTAAAAACGTTTACATTCGTAAGTAACACGTTTCTAATTGTTGATGCACAATTTGTAGCAATTCTGAAATTCAGTTAAAAGTAAATTTCTTGACCAAAAATGCAATAAATGATCATGTGTAGGCCTAAGTACAAAAAATAAGCTTACCTCTTCTCAACGTCTTCACATGTGCTGTGAAATAAAATGGCTTAAAATTTTTGTCTGGATAGGCATCACGGGAAATTGCATATCACGTGGCTAATATAGTTACTTAAAATGATATGCTAGATTTACTTAATTTTGACGCAAGTTGACATGCCTTATGTATTTTTCATTTTATTTATACATACATTTAAGTGCACCTAGTAACTTATATTTTTGTGTTACACATGTAACGGAGGCCAGCTAGTAGTTGCTGTGCGAGTAAAACCTCACTCCCCGATCTCAATAGACGCTCTAGCGACAGACGCTAGAGGCTGCAGTCTTTAGCCTCCTTGCTAGAGCGCCCGACTCTCACGCCGGAGACCCGGGTTCGAGGCCCGCTCGGAGCGGGGCGAGTAGGACCTGGGTGAAGGGGTTACATTGGTGCCGTGACCCGGATGAGCTGTATTTCAAGTCTGTATGGTGTTATTTCACATATCTCCAGTAAACACTTGATGGATGTTGAATCGTCTCGACTCTGTCTCCGTGTGGTCCTTTCCGGGAGGGTCGAAAGAATGAACCAGAAAAGGGGGTTACAATGGTGCCGTGACCCGGATGAGAGTGAGGTTTAGGGGGGTGAGTGTAACGGAGGCCAGCTAGTAGTTGCTGTGCGAGTAAAACCTCACTCCCCGATCTCAATAGACGCTCTAGCGACAGACGCTAGAGGCTGCAGTCTTTAGCCTCCTTGCTAGAGCGCCCGACTCTCACGCCGGAGACCCGGGTTCGAGGCCCGCTCGGAGCGGGGCGAGTAGGACCTGGGTGAAGGGGTTACACACACACTATATATTTTAAGTAAACGTTGAAAAGTTATGAATACTTAATTTTTTATGTTTGATCCAATTACTTTTATAAGTAATGGTTGTTCAGCCAACGAATCGTTTTTTAGAGTGAATGCTGATATCTGCCATAGATTTTATAACAACATAACCTTGGTCCAACAGATGTAATTCCTCTAAATGATGTCAGAAAGGTTGAACCATTATATTAAAGCCATTATACCACTTTGAGAATGAACCAGTATCAATGTTCTGTGCATATTTTCATTTGAAATAATTGACTACAATAACTAGTTGATGTTATTGTTTTCCATTAGAAGAACATGCATACCAGCAGTTCATTGAGTGCGCTTTCGACAGTCAAGGGCAAGTAGACCATACATGGAGCTATGGGTATGATGGGAAAGACATCATGCATGTGGATTTGGTGAAGAAAGCTGTGGTTGCTACCAGTGAACCTGGTAAAATGTTAGAAGAAGAGAGAAAACATGTGGAATACATTAAGAGGAAAGAAGAAAAACTAAAGATGGTGTGCTCTGCTGTGAAAACTGTCTTCTTAAAGTCCAACAATTCCCTATCTAGGGCAGGTAGGCTACATTTAAACAAAGCAACCCTCATTGCCCTCTTATATTTATACATACATTTCAAAATTTCAACAAGACAATTTCATCATTTTGTGTAAAGTGTTACTTGTTTTTTCCCCCCCTTCAATGTAGCAAAACCAGCAGTGGTTTTATCTGCTGGAGGAGAACAGGATCAGAAATATCTTAAATGTGTTGTGCATGGCTTCTATCCGAATGTCATCCGAGTGCGTTGGACCCGAAAAGGAAGGCCGGTCTATTTTGGTGTATCAAGTACTGGAATACTCCCGCACAGAGATGGCACATTTCAGATGACCTCCTATCTTAGCCTTATTAAGATGAGTGCTCACGATGTTACCTGTGAGACTCAACACTTAAGCCTGGATGGGATATTGAGAAAAACCTATGGTAAGTGATTCAGAAGGGCATAAATAATTCATAGGAGCATTGTGATCAATTATGTGAAAACTCAAATGACTTGCTTTGTCTCTTTGTTTCAGAGGAGAAATCACAAATCACAGAACATGTACTTTGGGCAATGGCTGCCTTTTTTCTCGGATTTACATTGCCGGTGTTTCCAACTTTAGTGATATGGATAAGGCGACACATGACAAAACCACCTGAGGACACAAGTGACAGATCAGAAGCATCTTTATCTTTGAATTCAATGAATATGTCTCAGGAAACATAAAATATATAAGGCTAGTGTGACTCCAAACGAAATATTAGGCCTATTTATTATTATTTTGGCCACAGAAGATATGCTTTATTTTCTAATTCTATACAATTGAATCACAAGCATAGTGTACACATCATTTCTGTATCTATAAGCAATGAAAGTTTATGCTAGAGATTTGCTACTATGTTGTGATGCTTGAGATTGTTGATTTCTTTTTAAAAAGTACTTCACAATATTGTAATTAGCTATGGAAGCTTGCAGTCATTCATTTACACACAATAGACCGGTTATTTATGGCAAATGCTGCATATAGTACTTTGGTATTGCTATAGGAATGTAAGTTATACCTTAAATCTTTTAAGCCTTTGTCATGTTTTTTTCTAAGACTTTTTAACTCCGATCTTATGATTTGCACCTCATACCGTCGTATTAAATATTAGTCTTTAAATGTAGGCTAATGTATGTGTGTATTTATTTGTTTTCTTGTTTATTAAACGCCACAACATGTGCAGGGGCTAAGTATATTGGAATACTTCAGAAAATTAATTGTTAAAATGATAAAAACGGAACCGTTAACAAAGTCATAAACATCAGAACATAAATAGTGCGTCATACTAACTTGTACGCCGTGAGCAAAATGATTGGCATCTGCCACAACCAATAGATCGACAGAAAATTACCCTCGCACTTAGGCGCCAGTGCTCCAACCAATAGTAGAGCCAGACAATACAGATTCGCAACGGTGGAAAGGCCAGTGATTGGCTCCGAACACAAACTGGGCGGGGCCACTAGCTGCTGCAAGATCCTTGCAGCCATTTTCACGAAAGTGTTGCGGCCGCCATGACTGTGGAAGATCCCGAAAAAACCTTCGATTATAAACACTATATTCTGCGTCTGCAGTCTCGCACCAGGTCATCTGTGAAACCGCCGGGGACATAAACAAAGCTGAGGGTATCAAAGCTGTGTTGAGACAGCGTTAAACATGAGACCGGATATAATGTCTGTTAAGCGTCTCATGTGTTGTTGAGACGTGTAAACCGTGAGTTTTTCTCCAGACTGTCAGTATATCAAAACCTTCAGCCAACGAGTGACTGATGCTCCTAACTCTGGTTGCGGAGAAGGGCCAGTTGCGTTTCTAACCATCATGGCTTTTGTGAGCCTCTTCTCCAGTCCCCCAAGCCCCGCACTTGCCAAAAACATGACAGACTGTGAGCTGACAGGGGAAGAAAGGTCGAGTAAACATGTTCTTATCTGCAAATGCTTCACTGTGCAGGTTCATGTGTGTGAATGTGAATCTTTTGGCACCTATCATGTTTTTTTTTTTCAACGGCAAGTCTTCGTTTTCGTTTTTTGGACAGGCCTTTCCCCCTAGTTCACTAAGTAGTGGTCATATTTTCCTGCATGCACTTTCATTTTCATATTGGTTACAGAGGAAAGCAAGTGACACTGCTCATCTTTGTCAGTTTGCATTGTTTACCCCCATTTGGTTTGCACTCTTATCTAGTTGATTTGAAGGACATTTGGGGTTTTGTAGAAGGCTGTAGCTGGTTATTATTACAGTAATGTTAAAGTCGTTTCAAAGCTGTTGAATATGTAAATGGCTGTTATGCCCCGCCCACTCACGTACAATCGCCCCGCCCACCTGGGAAAGGAAAACATGTCTGGTAGGGATTCGTGGCAGGACAGTTGTGGCTTTGTAAGCCATGCGTTGAGCTGTTGTAATCGTAAACCAGGTCAGGTTGACAGAGTCTGACATAAGTTTATCTGCCCATTGTTAATTTGACATGAAAACTGGCCCAATTTATTTTCTTTAATGCATTCATGGTTTTATTGAGCACCATTCATCATCACACTGTTTATAACATCACACTGCGTGTTCATATTTGTCAAATTGTTAGAAAGTGTTGAATCAGTTCATTGAAACAAACATTCACATCCCAATTGGTTTTAATCCAACAAGAGTTTGCTTCTCCATTAATGTTGCAATAGGCATTTATGAGGATAGTTTATGCAACTCTGGAATTATCCAAGGTTTATTTTCTTTCATGCATTCCTGAAGTTATCGTGCAAGATCCATCACAATTTTTATAACTCTGTGTTGCCCATTTTTGTCAAATTTCATTTGCATGATTGATGTTAAATCATTTTTTTTAATTGTCATGTTTTTGAACTCCTAGAAAAAAATAAATATTAAGTCATGTAACATAACATTTCCCCCCTCCCTACTTATATACAGCATTTTGGAGAATTTTTTGTCCTAAATAGTTTCTGACACCGATTCATATGCATTTATATCCCATTAATATAATTGCACTTCAGTTGCAAATATGGCCAACCCAACAGTGATATATAGCATGCATTATTGAATAAAGAGATTGCTGGCTTGGCCTTGACAGGATCCACATGCAAAAACATTTCAATTCCAAACCATGCCAGCTGTCTTTACAGCATTGTAGCACCTCTGTGTGTGAATTACATGCATTTAATTTCCATCTAAATTTAGCCAAATTTAAACCACTAATCTCATGTACATAGTGACCACATCCTCCTGTTTGCAAACGTGTAGAAACATTTTCTCGTTGGGTTTGTAAACACACTAAGGGCCATTTTTTTGCATGTTCAATGCTAAGTCACTATGTAAAGTCCATTTATTTAGCTGTAATACCCAGGCATGTAAAAATCCAATAGATCTTGGTTTCTTTCTACTTTGTCTAAAACTGAGAGACCTTCAGAGCCTCAGTGTTATCGTGTCCTTGTTCTCGCGCCAGACTTTAATGCTGAGAAAATGTTGTGAATTTGACAACTGGCTAAACAAACATTCACTCATTTTTGTTTTAATTTAAAAAGAGTTTTCCATTGTTGCATTTTATATATATATATATATATATATATATATATATATATATATATATATATATATATATGAAGAGTTCAGATGCAAAAGCCTCTAAATGCCATTTGAAATTTTCTTCTTTAATGATGATTTTTATCAAACTTGTATATTTAAGTTCAGTGATTTCACTTAAATAATGTTATTTAAATGAAATTACTGAACTTAAATATACAAGTTTGATAAAAATCATCATTAAAGAAGAAAATTTCAAATGGCATTTAGAGGCTTTTGCATCTGAACTCTTCATATATATATATATATATATATATATATATATATATATATATATATATATATATATATAATTATGATGAAAAGCAAGCAAATTGTAATGTTCATATCTAGCCTATGATCTTTACAATATAATTTATTGTATAATGTTAATTTGTTAATTAATTTGTGTATAATGTTGTTTTTAGATATTTTTACTTTTAGATTTACTATGTAAAGATTTTATGTACTGATAAAAACGAGTGTTGTTGCCCAAGCAAAACTGAACGACACTATACTATTGTGTTTTGGGTGTTTGCCAGTGCATTGCTATGCAGTTTCTAGGATGTTCTTGAGGTTGCAAGAGCATTGTGGGTGGATGCTTTTTGGCATTATTCTTTAATACTTCATAACAAACTCCTAACTGAGTATGCACATTAATAATAGTGTTTTTATGGAAACAATGGAGACTGTTTTGCCTAGAATGTTTATTTATTTCACTGATTTGATCCTTTTTTTTAATGAAATGCTCAAACTTTTGTTTACAGGGAGGATGGTGAATTGGAGGATGGAGAAATTGATGATGAAGGCATAAGCATAGAAGAAGTAAAGGAAACTAAGGAAGAGTCTGAAGCGGTCGAGAAAGACAAAGAGAAGGTAAAAGACGAGAAGTCACACCGGCATTCGCGAAAGCGACACAGGAAAATAAAAGAAAAGCGACGGTTGAAGAGGAGGAGACGAGACCGACAAAAGGTAATCCTATCTATCATTGCATTTTGCTTTTTTTTTTAAAAGTCTTTTTTGTTTGTTTTAGTGCTGTCAAACGATTGAAATATTTAGTCGCGTTAATGTCATAGTTAACTCGCGATTAATCGCAATTCATGGCACATTTTTATCTATTCTAAATGTCTTTTCATTTAATTTTGTTCCGTTACTTTTTCTTATTTTAATGCTCTTATCAACATGGAAAAGTGGATCGGCTTGCGTTGTTGAAAACATCATTGGCATATACTGTGTTCAAATTCACACTTTCTCACTTGGAATAAATACTCTCTCACACAATTTAACACTGTCCATCAATAAAAGGGTGAAAGAAATACTGATGAGGTCCTGATATTGAGAAGTCGCATCCGCTGTGTGTGTGTGTGTGTGCTTGGCCATCATCAAGCGGTATTTGACTGGACGTGCTGCGATGATGATTGCTCAGTTCACAACGACAAAACACACAAATCACTTTGGTCTTGTCAATGGAACCATTTGGCAACTTTTTAAAAGCTAACTTTCCATTCAGAATCGTATTGGCATCCATTTTGGCTTCTTGCGCTCGTCATCCACTCAAAACGTAACGTTAACCTACTATTTGGCCCGCTCGCAAGCCCAATCAATTTGTTTTGTTTCTGGTCTAGCTAGATCCGCTTGCACTCTTTGGTCGACCATTGAAATAAATGGGTTTCAGAGCGCAGTGCCACGCATTAGAGCCCGACTGATAAAGGATTTTGAAGGCCGATACCGATACAAATATTTTTGGGTTTTAAAATCTGATATTCCAATATATCGGCGGATATTTTTAATTTTATTTTTATTTTTTCAGAAACGTGCAACAAAACATTAACAGATTTCCCTATCATAGTTATTTGTAGTTATTTATGAGTTTTAACTAAAAAAATATGATAAAGCATTTAAAAAAAAAAACTTGTTTCTATTATTGTCACAATAGAATAGAGGAACATCAAAATATATTAAAGTTCTGATAAATAAAATAATAATTAGTCCCTACAATAAGCTACCTTATAATTACAATGTCAGCTTGCTTATCCCTTTACCTGCACTTTTTAAATTCTTTCCATCAAGCTACATCAAACCATTTTCAATCATCAGTTGCTGCCCGCCTTCTAAAACCTACTATTTGGCGATTCTAATCTAAATCCATTACAGAACGACAGTCTGCAACGCACACTTGGCGTCATTGGATTTCACACACGTGTAAAAGAAAAGCTAACTTTTATTCACAAGATACGTTTGATACTTTTTCTCTATATCTAAATGTTCACTCCTCGCAAGTATAACTTACATTGTACAATACAAAGTTCATTGTGGTTTCCAAGCTTATTAATGTTAACGTTAGCGTTCTTCCACTGATGATAGTGGTATTAGCTAGCTTTGTGGTTAGCTAGTCTATGATGAGCCATAATTTAGCTATAGATAACGTCATACTGCAAATTGTAAAGCATACATTTTCAATATAACTGGCCAAGGAGAGATGATTGAAGCGTGTTTCGTCCATTTTTGTTTTTGAAATATTAATTTATCGGCGATTATAACTGCCGATACCGATATTTTGGAAAATGCCTAATATCGGCCGATATATCGGTCTGGCTCTACCACGTATGCCGCATCCTGTTTCAAAAGCATGTGAAAAAACGACAAAGTTTGCCTGGCCGATAAAAAAATGAACGCTGTTAAAATGGGTTTGATTTAACACCGTTAATAATGCGTTAAACTGGCAGCCCTAGTTTTTCCCTTTTGTTTTAATGCTTTTCTTCCCCAATGTTTTCCAATTTCAGCATCACTCTCCATCCAGTGGCTCCAGCTCGGACAGCTATGACTCTGAGCATGAGCATCAAGAAAGACCTAAGAGCAAGAAGAGCAAAGGGACATATCGTGACCATGACTCCGAGTTGGCTCAGGTGAGTTCAGGGTTTGGGATACTGAATTTCAAATTTCATCATCATCCCGCTCAATTAATTTCTCTTTCTACCTATGATGCTAGCGGGAAAATGAACCTGTTAAACCACCGAGATCAATGCAGCACAAAAACAGCGATCTGGACAAATACAGTGACTACAGTGAAGAAAAATATGACTATGATGACGAGGATGATTTCACTGAGGAGTTGTCTAAATACAAACATGCTAAGGAGTCATCTGGTCGTGGCAGAGGAGGGCCACCAAGGGACCAGGCCAAGAGACCAAATATGAAGGGACAACAACAGCAGTGTATGTTTGTTTACTTCAAAATATTATAGAGGTCTGCTTTGAAATTCATTTGAAGACTGAACCCACAATCTTCTGTCTTTTTCTTTTACTTGTTATATAGTTGGTGGGCAACGTGGTAGAGGTCGTGGTGCGCTTGGCAGGGGGCGAGGAATGCCCAACAAAAATAAGAAACAAAAGGGCAAGAACTGGGGCCGCGGCCGTGGTCGAGGAGGAGAGCAGGGTGGAGGAGACATGGTGAGAATTTAGGATCACCATTTTTTTCACCATTAGGATCTCAAAGCACTCTTTTTATATGTTGTCATATATTTCGTAGCAGGAATCTAAAAGTCCGCCCAGTTTCCAGAAGAAGCGTCCAATCATGAGCCAGGAATTCATTAATCAACATACGGTTGAACACAATGGGAGGCACATTTGTAAATATTTCCTTGAGGATCGATGCATCAAAGTAAGCTATTACAAAACTATATCACATGGATAAACATTTCGGTTTAATTAATATTTGTTAAAAATGTAAGATCTTTTATTCATATTGCTTACAGGGGGACCAGTGCAAGTTTGAACATGATCATGTTGTTCCAGAGAAGAAAAAGGAACTGTGCAAATTTTATGTCCAGGGATACTGTACCAAAGGGGATATCTGTATATACATGCACAATATCCTTTCAAAACGAGTTTTTTTTTTACAGATTAACTGTAAATGAGATAATCTTCACATGTCTTTATGGTTTTGTCTCGTTAGCCAAGCACTGAAGGTGCGTAGGCACCTATTTTAATCGTTAGAGTTCTTCTTTTTCTTCTGCTATTATGTCTAAGTCTATGGCAGCCCATAGACCCACTTGTTGTAAAGTTATGAAATTTGGCACACAGATAGAGGACAGTCTGAACATTAACCACGACAATTTTATAGTTTCTTAATGCAATCCCTCTAGCGCCAACTGTCCAAAGTTTCACTTACGTTTATGCTAATAACTTTTGAATCGTAAGGGCTTGAAAAAAAATTACACCAGATCATCTTCAGACCAAGTTGATTTGTCAATCCGTTCTCGAATAATGCGCCAAAGAATTCGATGAAGAGACAAATTGGACGTGAGGCTATATCTCCACAACGCTTTAGTGTATTCTGACCAAACTTGGTGTGTGTAATGACAGCCATGACCTAAGTGTACCTGCACAGTTTCGACACAGAGCCACCTCGAGATCGGGAGATATGAAAAATTTCCATTTTTGCTTATGACTTATGAAAGGTTTGGCCAAATATTACATTTTGGGCGTCGGCCATTTTTAACTTTTGTTGTCAAATGCTATATTTTATGTGCACATCGTTACGAAACTCGGTAAGTGGCACCAGCACCATGCCCTGAATTAAAATTATAATGAAATTTCCAAAAATGTTAATAGTTTGATCAAATTAGCCCTATTGTAATGCCATTTCTTAGGTCATGTTGAGAACAAAGATACAAATGTTGTCATAGTCGGATGAACTTCCTGTCCGCCATTTAGATTTTCTTTAAAACCTACTTTTTAAAGACCATCTGTCCGATTTTCACAAAATTTGACTCAAATCATGACCATGTTGGCAAAAAGTTATGGATTTCGTGTCAATAGACGAAATGAGTCTGTGTCTCTGCAATGCTTTGGCATATTGACACCAAACTTTGCATGTGTCATTATGACCTTACTCTAACCACAACTCATCAATTTGGTCAAAGTCCCACCTGTAAATAGTATACCAGTGACAGTTTTTTCAGCCATTTTGCCTTAAATTATCTTAATATGTCTTGTCATTGTTAACGTTGGTCTGATGCTGGCATGACTTACCGTGACTTCTTTGTGCTTGGGCCTTTTAATTTATGCTTGCAGCTTTATTATTTCCTTGTTTTGGACCTTGACCCTAAAGTGTATGTGAGTATCCTTGCAAGTTCTTTCACACCGGAGCAAAGTGTTATCAAGGAGATAACTGCAAGTTTTCCCATGAGCCTTTAACCGATGTTACCAAGGAACTTTTGGACAAGGTAAGGGCTTAACATTCAGTTTACATGCACTTTATGCATGTTTAAAATGCACTGATTCCAGATCATTTTAAGTAACCTGGGATAATGTGCTTTGCTCAGCTATGCAATGGGAATAAAAAATGTGTTCTCAGCAACTCTCCAGTTCCAGACTCGAAATTATGTTTTTTTTAGCACTTTATATGCAGTCCAGTGCCAAGATGCATAAACAGCCAATATGTTAAGACTGTGTCTTAAGAACTAGTCTGACCAACAAGGGGTAACAAGTCTAACTTTTCAGATTCAAATTAGATCAATTTACTTTTTTATGTAACTTTTGAACTTGTAACTTGTAACTTTCAACAATTGAGATGACAAAAGATGACTTGTAAGTGTAGTGCAAGCAATATATGACACCAGCCACATGTATGGAAATATCAATCTCACATCTAGCTAATTTTAAATATTTTGTAACAAATAAAGCATGCAATGGATACCTGACTGATGTTGCACATTTTAGATCCTAAATACAGATGAGGAAACTGTCAATGAAGATGAGATGGAGTTAGCAGATCTGAGAAAACAAGGAATTGCCCCATTGCCTAAACCCCCTCCCGGAGTGGGATTGTTGCCGACCCCTGGGCCTGGAAGTCCCCCGGATGGAGGAAAGAAGATCCCCTCTCTGTTTGAGATCAAAGTTCAGCCTACTGTGGACTTGGCACAGAAGATTGCTCTAAGGTACCTTTGGCATTTGCATCCAGAAATTTTGGTCGAGATTGGTCTGTTTACATCTGATATAACCATAATGAATAGTGGATTCCCATCTACGTTTTTGCAAGTCAAACGACTTTAAAATTGAGAATTGTTGTTGGCTTGGATGAATTACTTATTCAAAATGCTAGAAAAGTAAAGTTCACAAACTTTTTCCTTCCAATAGTCCAAATGAAATACGGTCATCACTCTAGTTATGATATTATATATATATATATTTTTGTGTGTGTTTTTTATTGCAGGCCTAATTTCTACAACAGTGCGTCTCCTCCTGCTGGACAGTTTCAAGGTGGTCCACAGTTTGGAAGTAGCCCTGAGGATATGCAAACTGGGAATATGATGTCTTCTCCACCCAATCCTTCCCACCCCCCTCAGCCGGGCTCCATAAGGAGCCCTCCCCTACCGTTCACAGGTCCAGGAATGCCCCAGAGTCCTCCAGGCCAACCTCCACCCCAAGGCTTTGGTCAGTGCTCTCCAATGCCACCTCCAGGCCAGCCGCCTCCTTTCCACGTCAACATGCAGCACATGAACCATCCTCCATTGAATCACCAGGGGGCTCCATTTCAACCTGTGCCTGACATGCAAATGAAAATGCCTTTCCCAAACATGGGCCAGATGCCCTCCGAGTTCTTCAAGAACTTGTTTAGCAGTCAGTCTCTGGCCCAAGGAGGTAGGTCTTCATTTAGCTTTAAAAAGTTTGTTTCCATTAATAGATCCTTCTAAAGCTTGATATTTATGAACTATCCTGTTTGTGTTGCACCTACAGACGAGGGACCCATCCAGGACTCCCAGCCACATGGTAACACTAATTCCAGTGGGATGCAGGACTTCCTGCCAGCTGTACAGAAGGTTTTGCTTTTACATCTAAACCAGAACAAGCAAGACTCCGACTCCCATAGGGACGAGGGATGTGGACAAGGGTCTGCACCTCCCAACAGAGAGAAAGGTTAGAGAGGGATGTTGAAAAATAAACAATGTGCAACAATATTGCTTTAACTTTGAACAATGGCGTGCTGCGGGAATAAGTTCGGAAAATGGGAAAAACGTTTTTTTACTTCTGGTTCCGTCGTCCTGAAGTCAATGCGTTTTTGGTTAAATGTTTAAAATAAGGTCTGTGGTTAACACAAGCTAAGATATTTCAGGGTGGCCGCGGGTCATTAAATAGTATTAAAAACTTAAATCAATTTTCCTAAAAATAAGGCCTTAAAAAGTATTAAATTGTCTTAAATTCAGATTAGATAGGTTTTAAATATGTTAGTCATGTCACCGCAAAGATGCAGGCAAAGGCAATTGTTCTGCCAGGCAGGTTGAATATTTTCTACAATGTAACGTAACCTGTGTGTGTGTGTGTGTGTGTGTGTGTTAGAGACATGCCTCATGAAAGTCATGAAAAACATCCGTCATTTTGTTCATACAGGACAACTTTCAGTCTGCAAAATTTTTACTTATATTTGTGTATATATATATTTCCATCGTAAGTTTGGTCTTAAATTTAATTTAGAAGTGGTATTAAAAAGTCTTAAATTTCAATTGTTTATACCTTTAGCCACACTGTTTTTAATTATATGTCAGAATGCCACCACTTGTGAGTTTTTGAAAAGTTTTTACGTCTTGAAAAAGGCACACCATCAAGCGGCTAAATGGGACTACAGAGGTTCCTTGGGATATTTAACATCATGATGAACAGGAAAACTCATTACTCAATATCTACTTTTACAGCCTAGTTGTCTTTAGATTCACACTTCGAAATTCATTAAAACTAGGTTAATTTGTGTAGATCATTTTATAACTTGTAATAATCAAGCGTTTGCCTACAAAATTACATAATTCCTGCATAATTCTAACTAAGGATGGGCATTCGATTAAATTTTCTTATTCAATCGTCAGAAGGATTAACGATCGACTATCGATTAATCATTAATATTTTTACATTCAAATTTTTTATTTATTTAACTTTTTATAAATTAAAAATGCAATTAAAATACAAAAATACAGTGTGTTTTTCCTCGATTAGATCTTTATTAAAAGACGATCAACTTGTGGCAGTTAAACTGGGCCTTCGGTCAGGCGAAATTTGAAGATATGTGCGGCGGTGCTCTGAACCTGCAGCTGCGTGAGACCCTCGTAAGACCCTCGTTTGTTCCAAAATAATAAATAATAAAAAAAAAAACTTAACCAAAAACATAATAATATTTAGATCTGACAGGTTTTGTCAAAATATCAACCATCCAAAAAATCAACTATCCAAGGCACAGAGTCGAGAAAAGGTGAGAGAGATTAGCCTACCTAACAATCAATTAGGCTAGGCTACTTAAAAGCCTCATAAAAAATAACTCGCATACAACTTCTGCTCCAGTCTACTGATTTTTGTTGAGAAAGATAAGCATGTTGATGACATGATCTGGGGTCAGACGCGACCGCAACCTGCATGGTGACCATCAATCCTTGTTTGCACTTTCACCTGGCTCTTCAGCGCAAGTGAGTCTCTGCAGACTGCGCGCGCACCTCCCCAAACGGACGAGGTGTTTACACTCGACGCGCTCGCCTGACTGTGAAACACCGAATACCGCAATGACTTCATTTTTGCCGCGCACACCTTCACGTTCGTGCGGATGCGTCAAATGTAAACAAATGCTTCAGTCCAGCCGCTGAAAACACCGCTCTGATGAGGGGACTGACGTTGACAGGTACCTCCGCGCTAACATCACCAGCCCGGGGAACACGTTCACTTTCCACTCACACTACGCAACGCAGCAGCATTATTTTAATGATAATCGTTAACAAATTAACAAACGTGATCAACGAAATTCTTAATGATCAATAATCGATCGTCGATTAATCATGCCCATCCCTAATTCCAACAATTTTACAATTTTATATAGTCAAACCAGTGTTATTATTGGATAGTAATAAATTAGCAAAGAATAGTTCTTGGTTCTGGTTTGAAAGTTCATATTCTAAAATAATTTCTGTTTGTTAGATGAAACCCCTAATTGGTACTCCAGTGACGAGGAAGAGGGCAGTAGCGTAACAGCCATCATTAATTCTCTAAAGAAGCAGAACGATATGCTGAAAAACCAGACGAGCACGCCTCCAGCCGACCCTAGACTCCAAAAGGAGCGATCGTTGCCCGGCGATCCTCGAATAAAAACCGACCCCCGGCAGCGACCTCCAGACCCCAGGAAAGACGCTGGAGATGGTGTCGGGGATCCCAGGCTTGCCAGAGACCCACGCAAGATGAAACCTATGGATGCCTCCAAACCTGATGCTCATCGCCACCCAAACCCCTCCAGGTCCCACAAACCGCCCACTGGAGAGGATGATGAGGAGTTTGAACGAGAGCTAAGGGAAAGAGCAGCCTTGATCCCATTGGATCCCAGTCCTGGAGCCACGCTGCGAGACCCGCGCTGTCAGATTAAGCCGTTTAGTCACATCCGGGTGGATATTCTCCTCCAGCGTCCGGCCTTTGCTCAAACCGTGGTTTGGGCTCCGGAAGACCTCATTCCTTTGTTGATTCCCAAACAGGAGCACTCCATAAACCTGCCGCTCCCACCTTTAATAGCAGATGCTCAACTAAACCGTACCCTTTCCTCCCCTCCGGATCATCCCCCATCAGCGACTCCGTCTCCTCCTGATCAACGTCTCGCAGCCGCCCGCTTTAAGGAGGGTGTTAGTCGACTCGGGAGCCCTCCCGGTAGAACGGGAGATTCTCGCCACCATCATCCGGATAAGCCCTTGGACCCACGTACTCACAAGACTCTCGATCCCAGAATCAGCCGATCTGGGAGCCTGGACTCCAAGCCTCCGGGCGTGACAGGAGGAGGCGATCCACGGCTACAGCGTGGATCCTCAAACCAACCCGCCAAGCCCGATTCGGAGAAGTTGCCTCCATATGCTCCCCGTCTGGCATCTTCCATCAGTGCAGGTCTCGATAGTCCAACCACGCTGTTAAGTGGGATCAGTTTATACGATCCGCGCAATCACAGCTTACTCTCGCCGAAACGCGAAAGCGAGGAGCAGCCTAAAAAGTCGAGTATCCTAAAGCTCCAAAGCTCTCCACCACATGCCTCGCCGTCACAGGGAGCGGGGATGGAAAAAGACGAGAACAGTCCAGTCGATGACTCTGAGAGCAACGCGAGTGGCTGTACGTCAAATCCTCCTCCTGTGGCTACAGTAATGCCAGCGTCTCCGTGCTCGCCAGCTCCCGCTGTGCACAACTTGCCCATCCAGGCACTGGCAGGACTGATACGGCCTGCTTACACGGACCCACGCCAGAACAAACCTGTGGGGTCTGCCGGTGGGACTCCGCAAGAGGATGAGGACGACAAAGACAGTAAGAAGAAAGACAGGCCCCTGAGGGACGTCTTTAAAACCTTTGACCCGACAGCCTCACCATTCTGTCAGTAAACACACTTATACTGAATATAGTTCATGCATTTACTGTACTTTGTATTCACCCTGCATGTATATGAAGCTTTTCTATTTATTTATATTTGTTTGTACACACCGCTGCAGATATTTTTCTTTCGGCTCTTGTGTGTTTCTAGATTCTCATTAGATTGTGTCACCGCAAAGGACTTTATTTGCTCAAGAAGCATTTTAAGGACATTTGTATCTGGTGAATGCCTGGACACTTTGGATCAGGTGCGTATTTGTGATATCAGTGACACACTGTTGCTTTAGAAGGTGAAAAGGGACGCGTGGCTTATAGTATTCATATTTGTAGTACTGTGTAATACATAAATCTATTAAAAATATAAAGTTTTGCTAAATTCCCACAGTATTTATCACGTAACTACATACAAAGCATATATAAACACTGTAATATAGCAGAACTTCTATGTCTCGTCTAAAAGGTACAGTTGTGAAAAAGGTTTCAGAGAGTCTATTGTAAATGATTTTCTTTTTAACACTTGAGGCATTTTTCATCTTTTTATTGTGATTGGTTTTTTTTTTTTTTTGTGTGTAGATATTTTTATTGTATTTGTTTGTATATTTTTCCACAGAAATGCTGAATTACTTTTGTGTTCTTTTACCATTGACGGCAATGCTAGTAAGGGAATTTAAATACAGCGGTCACTTTCTTCCTTTTTTTTAATTCATTGTCTAAAATAAATTAAAAATGAATAATGTGATTCATTGATGTAGCCTGCTGCATTTTATTCGTTCTACTCTATATGTTTATTCAGAGGCCATAAGTGCTCTGTGGAATAACAAAATGGTTTCAATGTCACATCATCATCTGAAATGTATGTATTCTAAAATCTATCAACAAAAATGTTTGCAGGTTAAACATAATATAAAACAATTAGACCATGAGTTGAAAAAGAACAATTAAATGCAACAACAACAAAAAAGAACATTCCTAATCTAAGATTACATTCCTCGCAATTATTGAGTGTGTGAATATGGATACCTCAACATATTTTTCTTCCTTTAGATTTCAAGAATATAGGTTAATATTTTTTGTATTTAAGTCTTTTTCTACATATTAATTTTTTAATACATACATTTCTGAACATGTGTAAGTTGAGCCTCCATTTTTGCACTCAGGTCTAAGTCTCATGGCCCTCTATCAGAATCCAGAGTTTCAAGGAGATCAGAGAAACTCAAAATTTTAACCCCCCCCCAAAAAAAGGAAAGGGGTAACACTGTCGTTTTTTTTGGGGGGGGGGGGGGTCGAAATTTTGAGTTTCTCTGATCTTCTTGAAACTCTGGATTGTAAGGGCCATGAGACTTAGACCTGAGTGCAAAAATGGAGGCTCTAGACCCTTCCAGAGCTGAGATATTGACATCCCGCGTAGCATTTATCCCATTATAAAAATAATGGTTTATAATGGGATAAATGCTACGTGGGATCGCAATATCTTAGCTCAGGAAGGGTCTAGAGCCTCCATTTTTGCACTCAGGTCAAAGTCTCGCGGCCCTCTATCATAATCCAGAGTTTCAAGAAGATCAGAGAAACTCAAAATTTCGACCCCCCCCCCAAAAAAACGAAAGGGGTAACACTGTCGTTTTTTTTAATGGAGGCTCTAGACCCTTCCAGAGCTGAGATATGGACATCCCGCGTAGCATTTCTCCCATTATAAAAATAGCGGTTTATAATGGCAAGGCAAGGCAAGTTTATTTATATAGCACATTTCATACACAATGGCAATTCAAAGTGCTTTACATAGAAGAAATTAAAATAATCAAAAGAAATCAGAATAATTAAAACAGTTTAGAATAAAAAATTAGAAATAATGAAAAATAAAAATTATGATAAAAATAAAATACAGAAAATTAAAACTATTTAGGATGAAATGAAGTGCAGTAACAGTCGGACGAACAGTGGCACAGTGCTCATTCAGTAAATGCACAGCTAAACAGATGTGTTTTGAGTCTGGATTTGAATGTGACTAATGTAGGAGCACACCTGATCTCTTCTGGAAGCTGGTTCCAGCTGCGGCTGGCATAATAGCTAAAAGCAGACTCTCCATGCTTAGAGTGAACCCTTGGTATTTCTAGCTGATGTGATCCTAATGAGCTGAGTGATCTGTTGGGTTTATATTCAGTGAGCATATCTGCAATATATTGAGGTCCTAACCCATTAAATGATTTATATACCAGTAATAATATTTTAAAATCAATCCTAAATGTAACTGGCAGCCAGTGTAAAGACCTGAGGACTGGTGTGATGTGTTCATATTTTCTGGTCCTGCTCAGAATCCTGGCAGCAGCGTTCTGTATGAGCTGCAAATGTCTTATGGTCTTTTTAGGAAGGCCAGTGAGGAGGCCATTACAGTAATCCACCCTGCTGGTGATGAAAGCATGCACAAGTTTCTCTAAGTCTTGACTGGAAACAAAGCATCTAATTCTTGAAATATTTTTCAGATGATAGTATGCTGATTTAGTTATTGCTTTGACATGACTATTGAAACTAAGGTCTGACTCTAGAGACACACCAAGATTCCTGACTTGATTTTTAGTTGTTAGACCCCTAGCGTCAAGGTATGCATTCACCTTGAGAACTTCATCTTTGTTTCCAAACGCAATAACTTCAGTTTTGTCTTTGTTTAACTGCAGAAAGTTTTGACACATCCAACCGTTTACTTCATCAATGCATTGGCACAGGGAGTCAATGGGGCTGTAGTCGTTAGCCGAAAGGGCTAAGTAGAGCTGTGTGTCGTCTGCATAGCTGTGGTAAGCGATTTGGTTCTTTTTCATTATTTGGCTCATTGGGAGCATATACAGGTTGAATAGGAGTGGCGCAAGAATCAAGCCCTGAGGGACTCCGCAAGTCATGGATGTCCACTCAGACTTATGTTCTCCCATACTCACAAAATAACCTCTCCCTTCTAAGTATGACCTGAACCATTTTAGGACTATCCCAGAAAGCCCCACCCAGTTTTCCAGCCTGTCAAGAAGTATGTCATGATCAACAGTGTCAAATGCAGCACTGAGGTCGAGTAGTACAAACACGGATAATTTGCCTGTATCAGTATTTAAGCGAATATCGTTTATTAACTTTATGAGAGCTGTCTCCGTGCTGTGATGCGATCGGAGCTGAGATATTGAGATCCCACGTAGCATTTATCCCATTATAAACCATTATTTTTCGTAGCATAATGGGATAAATGCTACGTGGGATCGCAATATCTCAGCTCAGGAAGGGTCTAGAGCCTCCATTTTTGCACTCAGGTCAAAGTCTCATGGCCCTCTATCAGAATCCAGAGTTTCAAACTCAAAATTTCGACACTGTCGTTTTTTTGGGGGGGTCGAAATTTTGAGTTTCTCTGATCTTCTTGAAACTCTGGATTGTGATAGAGGGCCTTGAGACTTAGACCTGAGTGCAAAAATGGAGGCTCTAGACCCTTCCAGAGCTGAGATATCGAAACTCAAAATTTCGACCGGAAAAAAAAAACGACAGTGTTACCCCTTACGTTTTTTTGGGGGGGGCGAAAAATGAAGTATCCCCAATCTTCTTGAAACTCTGGATTCTGATAGAGGGTCATGAGACTTAGACCTGAGTGCAAAAATGGAGGCTCTAGACCCTTCCAGAGCTGAGATATCGAAACCCAAAATTTCGACCAGAAAAAAAAAACCGACAGTGTTACCCCTTACGTTTTTTTTTTTTGGGCAAAAAATTAAGTTTCCCCAATCTTATCAAAACTCTGGATTCTGATAGAGGGCCATGAGACTTAGACCTGAGTGCAAAAATGGAGGCTCTAGACCCTTCCAGAGCTGAGATATCGAAACTCAAAATTTCGACCATGTTACCCCTTACGTTTTTTTTTAGGGGTGCGAAAAAAAAGTTTCTCCAATCTTCTTGAAACTCTGGATTCTGATAGAGGGCCAAGGGACTTACACCTGAGTGCAAAAATGGAGGCTCTAGACCCTTCCAGAGCTGAGATATCGAAACTCAAAATTTCGACCGGAATAAAAAACGACAGTGTTACCCCTTTCGTTTTTTTTTTTTTTTCGGGCGAAAAAAAGTTTTTCCAATCTTCTTGAAAGTCTGGATTCTGAAAAACGGCCATGAGACTTAGACCTGAGTGCAAAAATGGAGGCTCTAGACCCTTCCAGAGCTGAGATATGGACATCCCGCGTAGTATTTATCCTACTGTAAATGTTCTACTGTAAATGTTTATTCAGAGGCCATAAGTGCTCTGTGGAATAACAAAATGGTTTCAATGTCACATCATCATCTGAAATGTATGTATTCTGAAATCTATCACCAAAAATGTTTGCAAGTTAAACATAATATACAACAATTAGACCATGAGTTGAAAAAGAACAATTAAATGCAACATCAAAAAAGAACATTTGTAATCTAAGATTACATCCCTTGCAATTATTGAGTGTGTAAATATGGATACCTCATCAACATATTTTTCTTCCTTTAGATTTCAATAATATAGGCTAATATTTTTTGTATTTAAGTATTTTTTCTACATATGAATTTTTTAATACATAAATGTCTGAACATGTGTAAGTTGAGTTTTTTAAATGATTCATAAATGTGATCAGGCATGCAATTTCTACTTATACTTTGCATTATGCACATTTTGTTATGTTATTTTTATGGCCTCTGAATATATATATATATATTGAAAATCATAAAGTACATTGTGTGCAGGCTCTCTTATGGTTTCTCACTATACAATAACAACAGAATAAAAACAAGTGACAGGCAAAAATGAAGACACTTTATTTCATGTTTACTCGTTTGTAAGTCTCTAAAACATTGATGGGTGGAGCGAGGCTGGGAGCCGCTGAATGCTGGGAGGTCCTACGTAGCCCCAAGTCATCGGTCTCAGGGTTGAGCTGTTCTTGAGCTCGGTGGATAAGGAGACTCTTTTTCCACTGGAAACAGAAAGCTGCTGCTTTTGCTGCTTCGGAGTTTGGCTCAGGTTGTTTCAAACCCTGTAAAATCAGATAGAGCCATTTAAAATTGAAAACATCAATGGTGTTGATCGTGCCAGGTAACATACAAGAGAAGATAGACACCACTACTGGAGTTATGCACCAGACTTTGGTTTCCTTTCTGCCTGGCCTGTTCACCACAGTGAACCGTTTGCTCCCTAAATCTTATTTTTGGAGTAAAGCTTTTTCAACTTCTCTTACCCTGATGCAAGCAGTTTCTGCAGCTCGTACTCCTTGGATCACTGTCTGGAGTAGATTCTGTGCGTTCTTCACCAGGATCTCATCTGATGATTTGCACCCAGGAGTAATTGCATTAACACTGGAAAGACACCATGCACCCCTTGGGTCACATGAGATTTTTGCATGTTTAATTTATTGGTAATATTGTTTAAACAAGATTGAATTTGTCAGTGATGTGGAGAAGAAAGGCCTTCAACCAGATTTGTTGGGATTCAGGGAGATTAAAGGAGTAGTTCACTTTAAAAAAAAAAACTTTTGCTGATGTCTTTCTTTCTTCAGTCGAAAAGAAAATAAGGTTTTATAATGGGATAAATGCTACGTGGGATTGCCTCCATTTTTGCACTCAGGTCTAAGTTTCATGGCCCTCTACCAGAATCCAGAGTTTCAAGAAGATCAGAGAAACTCAAAATTTTGACCCCCCCCAAAAAAACGTAAGGGGTAACACTGTCGTTTTTTTTTTCGGGTCGAAATTTTGAGTTTTGATATCTCAGCTCTGGAAGGGTCTAGAGCCTCCATTTTTGCGCTCAGGTCAAAGTCTCGCGGCCCTCTATCATAATCCAGAATTTTGAGAAGATTGGAGAAACTTGATTTTTCGCCCGAAAACTGAAAAAAACGTAAGGGGTAACACTGTCGTTTTTTTTTCGGGTCGAAATTTTGAGTTTCCATATCTCAGCTCTGGAAGGGTCTAGAGCCTCCATTTTTGCGCTCAGGTCAAAGTCTCGCGGCCCTCTATCATAATCCAGAGTTTTGAGAAGATTGGAGAAACTTGATTTTTCGCCCGAAAACGGAAAAAAACGTAAGGGGTAACACTGTCGTTTTTTTTTTCGGGTCGAATTTTTGAGTTTCCATATCTCAGCTCTGGAAGGGTCTAGAGCCTCCATTTTTGCGCTCAGGTCAAAGTCTCGCGGCCCTCTATCATAATCCAGAGTTTTGAGAAGATTGGAGAAACTTGATTTTTCGCCCGAAAACTGAAAAAAACGTAAGGGGTAACACTGTCGTTTTTTTTTCGGGTCGAAATTTTGAGTTTCCATATCTCAGCTCTGGAAGGGTCTAGAGCCTCCATTTTTGCGCTCAGGTCAAAGTCTCGCGGCCCTCTATCATAATCCAGAGTTTTGAGAAGATTGGAGAAACTTGATTTTTCGCCCGAAAACTGAAAAAAACGTAAGGGGTAACACTGTCGTTTTTTTTTCGGGTCGAAATTTTGAGTTTCCATATCTCAGCTCTGGAAGGGTCTAGAGCCTCCATTTTTGCGCTCAGGTCAAAGTCTCGCGGCCCTCTATCATAATCCAGAGTTTTGAGAATATTGGAGAAACTTGATTTTTCGCCCGAAAACGGAAAAAAACGTAAGGGGTAACAATGTCGTTTTTTTTTCGAGTCGAAATTTTGAGTTTCGATATCTCAGCTCTGGAAGGGTCTAGAGCCTCCATTTTTGCGCTCAGGTCAAAGTCTCGCGGCCCTCTATCATAATCCAGAGTTTTGAGAAGATTGGAGAAACTTGATTTTTCGCCCGAAAACGAAAAAAAACGTAAGGGGTAACACTGTCGTTTTTTTTTCGGGTCGAAATTTTGAGTTTCCATATCTCAGCTCTGGAAGGGTCTAGAGCCTCCATTTTTGCGCTCAGGTCAAAGTCTCGCGGCCCTCTATCATAATCCAGAGTTTTGAGAAGATTGGAGAAACTTGATTTTTTGCCCGAAAACGAAAAAAAACGTAAGGGGTAACACTGTCGTTTTTTTTTTCGGGTCGAAATTTTGAGTTTCGATATCTCAGCTCTGGAAGGGTCTAGAGCCTCCATTTTTGCGCTCAGGTCAAAGTCTCGCGGCCCTCTATCATAATCCAGAGTTTTGAGAAGATTGGAGAAACTTGATTTTTCGCCCGAAAACGAAAAAAAACGTAAGGGGTAACACTGTCGTTTTTTTTTTCGGGTCGAAATTTTGAGTTTCGATATCTCAGCTCTGGAAGGGTCTAGAGCCTCCATTTTTGCGCTCAGGTCAAAGTCTCGCGGCCCTCTATCATAATCCAGAGTTTTGAGAAGATTGGAGAAACTTGATTTTTCGCCCGAAAACGGAAAAAAACGAAAGGGGTAACACTGTCGTTTTTTTTTCGGGTCGAAATTTTGAGTTTCCATATCTCAGCTCTGGAAGGGTCTAGAGTCTCCATTTTTGCGCTCAGGTCAAAGTCTCGCGGCCCTCTATCATAATCCAGAGTTTTGAGAAGATTGGAGAAACTTGATTTTTCGCCCGAAAACGGAAAAAAACGTAAGGGGTAACACTTTCGGTTTTTTTTCGGGTCGAAATTTTGAGTTTCCATATCTCAGCTCTGGAAGGGTCTAGAGCCTCCATTTTTGCGCTCAGGTCAAAGTCTCGCGGCCCTCTATCATAATCCAGAGTTTTGAGAAGATTGGAGAAACTTGATTTTTCGCCCGAAAACGGAAAAAAACGTAAGGGGTAACACTGTCGTTTTTTTTTTCGGGTCGAAATTTTGAGTTTCCATATCTCAGCTCTGGAAGGGTCTAGAGCCTCCATTTTTGCGCTCAGGTCAAAGTCTCGCGGCCCTCTATCATAATCCAGAGTTTTGAGAAGATTGGAGAAACTTGATTTCTCGCCCGAAAACGGAAAAAAAACGTAAGGGGTAACACTGTCGTTTTTTTTTTCGGGTCGAAATTTTGAGTTTCCATATCTCAGCTCTGGAAGGGTCTAGAGCCTCCATTTTTGCGCTCAGGTCAAAGTCTCGCGGCCCTCTATCATAATCCAGAGTTTTGAGAAGATTGGAGAAACTTGATTTTTCGCCCGAAAACGGAAAAAAACGTAAGGGGTAACACTGTCGTTTTTTTTTCGGGTCGAAATTTTGAGTTTCCATATCTCAGCTCTGGAAGGGTCTAGAGCCTCCATTTTTGCGCTCAGGTCAAAGTCTCGCGGCCCTCTATCATAATCCAGAGTTTTGAGAAGATTGGAGAAACTTGATTTTTCGCCCGAAAACGGAAAAAAACGTAAGGGGTAACACTGTCGTTTTTTTTTCGGGTCGAAATTTTGAGTTTCCATATCTCAGCTCTGGAAGGGTCTAGAGCCTCCATTTTTGCGCTCAGGTCAAAGTCTCGCGGCCCTCTATCATAATCCAGAGTTTTGAGAAGATTGGAGAAACTTGATTTTTCGCCCGAAAACGGAAAAAAACGAAAGGGGTAACACTGTCGTTTTTTTTCGGGTCGAAATTTTGAGTTTCCATATCTCAGCTCTGGAAGGGTCTAGAGCCTCCATTTTTGCGCTCAGGTCAAAGTCTCGCGGCCCTCTATCATAATCCAGAGTTTTGAGAAGATTGAAGAAACTTGATTTTTCGCCCGAAAACGGAAAAAAACGTAAGGGGTAACACTGTCGTTTTTTTTTCGGGTCGAAATTTTGAGTTTCCATATCTCAGCTCTGGAAGGGTCTAGAGCCTCCATTTTTGCGCTCAGGTCAAAGTCTCGCGGCCCTCTATCATAATCCAGAGTTTTGAGAAGATTGGAGAAACTTGATTTTTCGCCCGAAAACTGAAAAAAACGTAAGGGGTAACACTGTCGTTTTTTTTTTCGGGTCGAAATTTTGAGTTTCCATATCTCAGCTCTGGAAGGGTCTAGAGCCTCCATTTTTGCGCTCAGGTCAAAGTCTCGCGGCCCTCTATCATAATCCAGAGTTTTGAGAAGATTGGAGAAACTTGATTTTTCGCCCGAAAACGGAAAAAAACGTAAGGGGTAACACTGTCGTTTTTTGTTCGGGTCGAAATTTTGAGTTTCCATATCTCAGCTCTGGAAGGGTCTAGAGCCTCCATTTTTGCGCTCAGGTCAAAGTCTCGCGACCCTCTATCATAATCCAGAGTTTTGAGAATATTGGAGAAACTTGATTTTTCGCCCGAAAACTGAAAAAAACGTAAGGGGTAACACTGTCGTTTTTTTTTCGGGTCGAAATTTTGAGTTTCGATATCTCAGCTCTGGAAGGGTCTAGAGCCTCCATTTTTGCGCTCAGGTCAAAGTCTCGCGGCCCTCTATCATAATCCAGAGTTTTGAGAAGATTGGAGAAACTTGATTTTTCGCCCGAAAACGAAAAAAAACGTAAGGGGTAACACTGTCGTTTTTTTTTCGGGTCGAAATTTTGAGTTTCGATATCTCAGCTCTGGAAGGGTCTAGAGCCTCCATTTTTGCGCTCAGGTCAAAGTCTCGCGGCCCTCTATCATAATCCAGAGTTTTGAGAAGATTGGAGAAACTTGATTTTTTGCCCGAAAACGAAAAAAAACGTAAGGGGTAACACTGTCGTTTTTTTTTTCGGGTCGAAATTTTGAGTTTCGATATCTCAGCTCTGGAAGGGTCTAGAGCCTCCATTTTTGCGCTCAGGTCAAAGTCTCGCGGCCCTCTATCATAATCCAGAGTTTTGAGAAGATTGGAGAAACTTGATTTTTCGCCCGAAAACGAAAAAAAACGTAAGGGGTAACACTGTCGTTTTTTTTTTCGGGTCGAAATTTTGAGTTTCGATATCTCAGCTCTGGAAGGGTCTAGAGCCTCCATTTTTGCGCTCAGGTCAAAGTCTCGCGGCCCTCTATCATAATCCAGAGTTTTGAGAAGATTGGAGAAACTTGATTTTTCGCCCGAAAACGAAAAAAAACGTAAGGGGTAACACTGTCGTTTTTTTTTTCGGGTCGAAATTTTGAGTTTCGATATCTCAGCTCTGGAAGGGTCTAGAGCCTCCATTTTTGCGCTCAGGTCAAAGTCTCGCGGCCCTCTATCATAATCCAGAGTTTTGAGAAGATTGGAGAAACTTGATTTTTCGCCCGAAAACGGAAAAAAACGAAAGGGGTAACACTGTCGTTTTTTTTTCGGGTCGAAATTTTGAGTTTCCATATCTCAGCTCTGGAAGGGTCTAGAGCCTCCATTTTTGCGCTCAGGTCAAAGTCTCGCGGCCCTCTATCATAATCCAGAGTTTTGAGAAGATTGGAGAAACTTGATTTTTCGCCCGAAAACGGAAAAAAACGTAAGGGGTAACACTTTCGTTTTTTTTTCGGGTCGAAATTTTGAGTTTCCATATCTCAGCTCTGGAAGGGTCTAGAGCCTCCATTTTTGCGCTCAGGTCAAAGTCTCGCGGCCCTCTATCATAATCCAGAGTTTTGAGAAGATTGGAGAAACTTGATTTTTCGCCCGAAAACGGAAAAAAACGTAAGGGGTAACACTGTCGTTTTTTTTTTCGGGTCGAAATTTTGAGTTTCCATATCTCAGCTCTGGAAGGGTCTAGAGCCTCCATTTTTGCGCTCAGGTCAAAGTCTCGCGACCCTCTATCATAATCCAGAGTTTTGAGAATATTGGAGAAACTTGATTTTTCGCCCGAAAACTGAAAAAAACGTAAGGGGTAACACTGTCGTTTTTTTTTTCGGGTCGAAATTTTGAGTTTCCATATCTCAGCTCTGGAAGGGTCTAGAGCCTCCATTTTTGCGCTCAGGTCAAAGTCTCGCGGCCCTCTATCATAATCCAGAGTTTTGAGAAGATTGGAGAAACTTGATTTTTCGCCCGAAAACGGAAAAAAACGTAAGGGGGTAACACTGTCGTTTTTTTTTCGGGTCGAAATTTTGAGTTTCCATATCTCAGCTCTGGAAGGGTCTAGAGCCTCCATTTTTGCGCTCAGGTCAAAGTCTCGCGGCCCTCTATCATAATCCAGAGTTTTGAGAAGATTGGAGAAACTTGATTTTTCGCCCGAAAACGGAAAAAAACGTAAGGGGTAACACTGTCGGTTTTTTTTCGGGTCGAAATTTTGAGTTTCCATATCTCAGCTCTGGAAGGGTCTAGAGCCTCCATTTTTGCGCTCAGGTCAAAGTCTCGCGGCCCTCTATCATAATCCAGAGTTTTGAGAAGATTGGAGAAACTTGATTTTTCGCCCGAAAACGGAAAAAAACGTAAGGGGTAACACTGTCGGTTTTTTTTCGGGTCGAAATTTTGAGTTTCCATATCTCAGCTCTGGAAGGGTCTAGAGCCTCCATTTTTGCGCTCAGGTCAAAGTCTCGCGGCCCTCTATCATAATCCAGAGTTTTGAGAAGATTGGAGAAACTTGATTTTTCGCCCGAAAACTGAAAAAAACGTAAGGGGTAACACTGTCGTTTTTTTTTCGGGTCGAAATTTTGAGTTTCCATATCTCAGCTCTGGAAGGGTCTAGAGCCTCCATTTTTGCGCTCAGGTCAAAGTCTCGCGGCCCTCTATCATAATCCAGAGTTTTGAGAATATTGGAGAAACTTGATTTTTCGCCCGAAAACGGAAAAAAACGTAAGGGGTAACACTGTCGTTTTTTTTTCGGGTCGAAATTTTGAGTTTCCATATCTCAGCTCTGGAAGGGTCTAGAGCCTCCATTTTTGCGCTCAGGTCAAAGTCTCGCGGCCCTCTATCATAATCCAGAGTTTTGAGAAGATTGGAGAAACTTGATTTTTCGCCCGAAAACTGAAAAAAACGTAAGGGGTAACACTGTTGTTTTTTTTTCGGGTCGAAATTTTGAGTTTCCATATCTCAGCTCTGGAAGGGTCTAGAGCCTCCATTTTTGCGCTCAGGTCAAAGTCTCGCGGCCCTCTATCATAATCCAGAGTTTTGAGAAGATTGGAGAAACTTGATTTTTCGCCCGAAAACGGAAAAAAACGTAAGGGGTAACACTGTCGTTTTTTTTTCGGGTCGAAATTTTGAGTTTCCATATCTCAGCTCTGGAAGGGTCTAGAGCCTCCATTTTTGCGCTCAGGTCAAAGTCTCGCGGCCCTCTATCATAATCCAGAGTTTTGAGAAGATTGGAGAAACTTGATTTTTCGCCCGAAAACTGAAAAAAACGTAAGGGGTAACACTGTCGTTTTTTTTTCGGGTCGAAATTTTGAGTTTCCATATCTCAGCTCTGGAAGGGTCTAGAGCCTCCATTTTTGCGCTCAGGTCAAAGTCTCGCGGCCCTCTATCATAATCCAGAGTTTTGAGAAGATTGGAGAAACTTGATTTTTCGCCCGAAAACGGAAAAAAACGTAAGGGGTAACACTGTCGTTTTTTTTTTCGGGTCGAAATTTTGAGTTTCCATATCTCAGCTCTGGAAGGGTCTAGAGCCTCCATTTTTGCGCTCAGGTCAAAGTCTCGCGGCCCTCTATCATAATCCAGAGTTTTGAGAAGATTGGAGAAACTTGATTTTTCGCCCGAAAACTGAAAAAAACGTAAGGGGTAACACTGTCGTTTTTTTTTCGGGTCGAAATTTTGAGTTTCCATATCTCAGCTCTGGAAGGGTCTAGAGCCTCCATTTTTGCGCTCAGGTCAAAGTCTCGCGGCCCTCTATCATAATCCAGAGTTTTGAGAAGATTGGAAAAACTTGATTTTTCGCCCGAAAACTGAAAAAAACGAAAGGGGTAACACTGTCGTTTTTTTTTCGGGTCGAAATTTTGAGTTTCCATATCTCAGCTCTGGAAGGGTCTAGAGCCTCCATTTTTGCGCTCAGGTCAAAGTCTCGCGGCCCTCTATCATAATCCAGAGTTTTGAGAAGATTGGAGAAACTTGATTTTTCGCCCGAAAACGGAAAAAAACGTAAGGGGTAACACTGTCGTTTTTTTTTTCGGGTCGAAATTTTGAGTTTCCATATCTCAGCTCTGGAAGGGTCTAGAGCCTCCATTTTTGCGCTCAGGTCAAAGTCTCGCGGCCCTCTATCATAATCCAGAGTTTTGAGAATATTGGAGAAACTTGATTTTTCGCCCGAAAACTGAAAAAAACGTAAGGGGTAACACTGTCGTTTTTTTTTCGGGTCGAAATTTTGAGTTTCCATATCTCAGCTCTGGAAGGGTCTAGAGCCTCCATTTTTGCGCTCAGGTCAAAGTCTCGCGGCCCTCTATCATAATCCAGAGTTTTGAGAAGATTGGAGAAACTTGATTTTTCGCCCAAAAACTGAAAAAAACGTAAGGGGTAACACTGTCGTTTTTTTTTCGGGTCGAAATTTTGAGTTTCCATATCTCAGCTCTGGAAGGGTCTAGAGCCTCCATTTTTGCGCTCAGGTCAAAGTCTCGCGGCCCTCTATCATAATCCAGAGTTTTGAGAAGATTGGAGAAACTTGATTTTTCGCCCGAAAACGGAAAAAAACGTAAGGGGTAACACTGTCGTTTTTTTTTCGGGTCGAAATTTTGAGTTTCCATATCTCAGCTCTGGAAGGGTCTAGAGCCTCCATTTTTGCGCTCAGGTCAAAGTCTCGCGGCCCTCTATCATAATCCAGAGTTTTGAGAAGATTGGAGAAACTTGATTTTTCGCCCGAAAACTGAAAAAAACGTAAGGGGTAACACTGTCGTTTTTTTTTCGGGTCGAAATTTTGAGTTTCCATATCTCAGCTCTGGAAGGGTCTAGAGCCTCCATTTTTGCGCTCAGGTCAAAGTCTCGCGGCCCTCTATCATAATCCAGAGTTTTGAGAATATTGGAGAAACTTGATTTTTCGCCCGAAAACGGAAAAAAACGTAAGGGGTAACACTGTCGTTTTTTTTTCGAGTCGAAATTTTGAGTTTCCATATCTCAGCTCTGGAAGGGTCTAGAGCCTCCATTTTTGCGCTCAGGTCAAAGTCTCGCGGCCCTCTATCATAATCCAGAGTTTTGAGAATATTGGAGAAACTTGATTTTTCGCCCGAAAACTGAAAAAAACGTAAGGGGTAACACTGTCGTTTTTTTTTCGGGTCGAAATTTTGAGTTTCCATATCTCAGCTCTGGAAGGGTCTAGAGCCTCCATTTTTGCGCTCAGGTCAAAGTCTCGCGGCCCTCTATCATAATCCAGAGTTTTGAGAAGATTGGAGAAACTTGATTTTTCGCCCGAAAACGGAAAAAAACGTAAGGGGTAACACTGTCGTTTTTTTTTCGGGTCGAAATTTTGAGTTTCCATATCTCAGCTCTGGAAGGGTCTAGAGCCTCCATTTTTGCGCTCAGGTCAAAGTCTCGCGGCCCTCTATCATAATCCAGAGTTTTGAGAAGATTGGAGAAACTTGATTTTTCGCCCGAAAACGGAAAAAAACGTAAGGGGTAACACTGTCGTTTTTTTTTCGGGTCGAAATTTTGAGTTTCCATATCTCAGCTCTGGAAGGGTCTAGAGCCTCCATTTTTGCGCTCAGGTCAAAGTCTCGCGACCCTCTATCATAATCCAGAGTTTTGAGAATATTGGAGAAACTTGATTTTTCGCCCGAAAACTGAAAAAAACGTAAGGGGTAACACTGTCGTTTTTTTTTCGGGTCGAAATTTTGAGTTTCCATATCTCAGCTCTGGAAGGGTCTAGAGCCTCCATTTTTGCGCTCAGGTCAAAGTCTCGCGGCCCTCTATCATAATCCAGAGTTTTGAGAAGATTGGAGAAACTTGATTTTTCGCCCCGAAAACGGAAAAAAACGTAAGGGGTAACACTGTCGTTTTTTTTTCGGGTCGAAATTTTGAGTTTCCATATCTCAGCTCTGGAAGGGTCTAGAGCCTCCATTTTTGCGCTCAGGTCAAAGTCTCGCGGCCCTCTATCATAATCCAGAGTTTTGAGAAGATTGGAGAAACTTGATTTTTCGCCCGAAAACTGAAAAAAAAGTAAGGGGTAACACTGTCGTTTTTTTTTTTTCGGGTCGAAATTTTGAGTTTCCATATCTCAGCTCTGGAAGGGTCTAGAGCCTCCATTTTTGCGCTCAGGTCAAAGTCTCGCGGCCCTCTATCATAATCCAGAGTTTTGAGAAGATTGGAGAAACTTGATTTTTCGCCCGAAAACGGAAAAAAACGTAAGGGGTAACACTGTCGTTTTTTTTTTCGGGTCGAAATTTTGAGTTTCCATATCTCAGCTCTGGAAGGGTCTAGAGCCTCCATTTTTGCGCTCAGGTCAAAGTCTCGCGGCCCTCTATCATAATCCAGAGTTTTGAGAAGATTGGAGAAACTTGATTTTTCGCCCGAAAACTGAAAAAAACGTAAGGGGTAACACTGTCGTTTTTTTTTCGGGTCGAAATTTTGAGTTTCCATATCTCAGCTCTGGAAGGGTCTAGAGCCTCCATTTTTGCGCTCAGGTCAAAGTCTCGCGGCCCTCTATCATAATCCAGAGTTTTGAGAAGATTGGAGAAACTTGATTTTTCGCCCGAAAACTGAAAAAAACGTAAGGGGTAACACTGTCGTTTTTTTTTTCGGGTCGAAATTTTGAGTTTCCATATCTCAGCTCTGGAAGGGTCTAGAGCCTCCATTTTTGCGCTCAGGTCAAAGTCTCGCGGCCCTCTATCATAATCCAGAGTTTTGAGAAGATTGGAGAAACTTGATTTTTCGCCCGAAAACTGAAAAAAACGTCAGGGGTAACACTGTCGTTTTTTTTTCGGGTCGAAATTTTGAGTTTCCATATCTCAGCTCTGGAAGGGTCTAGAGCCTCCATTTTTGCGCTCAGGTCAAAGTCTCGCGGCCCTCTATCATAATCCAGAGTTTTGAGAATATTGGAGAAACTTGATTTTTCGCCCGAAAACTGAAAAAAACGTAAGGGGTAACACTGTCGTTTTTTTTTTCGGGTCGAAATTTTGAGTTTCCATATCTCAGCTCTGGAAGGGTCTAGAGCCTCCATTTTTGCGCTCAGGTCAAAGTCTCGCGGCCCTCTATCATAATCCAGAGTTTTGAGAAGATTGGAGAAACTTGATTTTTCGCCCAAAAACTGAAAAAAACGTAAGGGGTAACACTGTCGTTTTTTTTTCGGGTCGAAATTTTGAGTTTCCATATCTCAGCTCTGGAAGGGTCTAGAGCCTCCATTTTTGCGCTCAGGTCAAAGTCTCGCGGCCCTCTATCATAATCCAGAGTTTTGAGAAGATTGGAGAAACTTGATTTTTCGCCCGAAAACGGAAAAAAACGTAAGGGGTAACACTGTCGTTTTTTTTTCGGGTCGAAATTTTGAGTTTCCATATCTCAGCTCTGGAAGGGTCTAGAGCCTCCATTTTTGCGCTCAGGTCAAAGTCTCGCGGCCCTCTATCATAATCCAGAGTTTTGAGAAGATTGGAGAAACTTGATTTTTCGCCCGAAAACTGAAAAAAACGTAAGGGGTAACACTGTCGTTTTTTTTTCGGGTCGAAATTTTGAGTTTCCATATCTCAGCTCTGGAAGGGTCTAGAGCCTCCATTTTTGCGCTCAGGTCAAAGTCTCGCGGCCCTCTATCATAATCCAGAGTTTTGAGAATATTGGAGAAACTTGATTTTTCGCCCGAAAACGGAAAAAAACGTAAGGGGTAACAATGTCGTTTTTTTTTCGAGTCGAAATTTTGAGTTTCCATATCTCAGCTCTGGAAGGGTCTAGAGCCTCCATTTTTGCGCTCAGGTCAAAGACTCGCGCCCCTCTATCATAATCCAGAGTTTTGAGAAGATTGGAGAAACTTGATTTTTCGCCCGAAAACGAAAAAAAACGTAAGGGGTAACACTGTCGTTTTTTTTTCGGGTCGAAATTTTGAGTTTCGATATCTCAGCTCTGGAAGGGTCTAGAGCCTCCATTTTTGCGCTCAGGTCAAAGTCTCGCGGCCCTCTATCATAATCCAGAGTTTTGAGAAGATTGGAGAAACTTGATTTTTCGCCCGAAAACGAAAAAAAACGTAAGGGGTAACACTGTCGTTTTTTTTTCGGGTCGAAATTTTGAGTTTCCATATCTCAGCTCTGGAAGGGTCTAGAGCCTCCATTTTTGCGCTCAGGTCAAAGTCTCGCGGCCCTCTATCATAATCCAGAGTTTTGAGAAGATTGGAGAAACTTGATTTTTTGCCCGAAAACGAAAAAAAACGTAAGGGGTAACACTGTCGTTTTTTTTTTCGGGTCGAAATTTTGAGTTTCGATATCTCAGCTCTGGAAGGGTCTAGAGCCTCCATTTTTGCGCTCAGGTCAAAGTCTCGCGGCCCTCTATCATAATCCAGAGTTTTGAGAAGATTGGAGAAACTTGATTTTTCGCCCGAAAACGAAAAAAAACGTAAGGGGTAACACTGTCGTTTTTTTTTTCGGGTCGAAATTTTGAGTTTCGATATCTCAGCTCTGGAAGGGTCTAGAGCCTCCATTTTTGCGCTCAGGTCAAAGTCTCGCGGCCCTCTATCATAATCCAGAGTTTTGAGAAGATTGGAGAAACTTGATTTTTCGCCCGAAAACGGAAAAAAACGAAAGGGGTAACACTGTCGTTTTTTTTTCGGGTCGAAATTTTGAGTTTCCATATCTCAGCTCTGGAAGGGTCTAGAGTCTCCATTTTTGCGCTCAGGTCAAAGTCTCGCGGCCCTCTATCATAATCCAGAGTTTTGAGAAGATTGGAGAAACTTGATTTTTCGCCCGAAAACGGAAAAAAACGTAAGGGGTAACACTTTCGGTTTTTTTTCGGGTCGAAATTTTGAGTTTCCATATCTCAGCTCTGGAAGGGTCTAGAGCCTCCATTTTTGCGCTCAGGTCAAAGTCTCGCGGCCCTCTATCATAATCCAGAGTTTTGAGAAGATTGGAGAAACTTGATTTTTCGCCCGAAAACGGAAAAAAACGTAAGGGGTAACACTGTCGTTTTTTTTTTCGGGTCGAAATTTTGAGTTTCCATATCTCAGCTCTGGAAGGGTCTAGAGCCTCCATTTTTGCGCTCAGGTCAAAGTCTCGCGGCCCTCTATCATAATCCAGAGTTTTGAGAAGATTGGAGAAACTTGATTTCTCGCCCGAAAACGGAAAAAAACGTAAGGGGTAACACTGTCGTTTTTTTTTTCGGGTCGAAATTTTGAGTTTCCATATCTCAGCTCTGGAAGGGTCTAGAGCCTCCATTTTTGCGCTCAGGTCAAAGTCTCGCGGCCCTCTATCATAATCCAGAGTTTTGAGAAGATTGGAGAAACTTGATTTTTCGCCCGAAAACGGAAAAAAACGTAAGGGGTAACACTGTCGTTTTTTTTTTTTCGGGTCGAAATTTTGAGTTTCCATATCTCAGCTCTGGAAGGGTCTAGAGCCTCCATTTTTGCGCTCAGGTCAAAGTCTCGCGGCCCTCTATCATAATCCAGAGTTTTGAGAAGATTGGAGAAACTTGATTTTTCGCCCGAAAACTGAAAAAAACGTAAGGGGTAACACTGTCGTTTTTTTTTCGGGTCGAAATTTTGAGTTTCCATATCTCAGCTCTGGAAGGGTCTAGAGCCTCCATTTTTGCGCTCAGGTCAAAGTCTCGCGGCCCTCTATCATAATCCAGAGTTTTGAGAAGATTGGAGAAACTTGATTTTTCGCCCGAAAACTGAAAAAAACGTAAGGGGTAACACTGTCGTTTTTTTTTTCGGGTCGAAATTTTGAGTTTCCATATCTCAGCTCTGGAAGGGTCTAGAGCCTCCATTTTTGCGCTCAGGTCAAAGTCTCGCGGCCCTCTATCATAATCCAGAGTTTTGAGAAGATTGGAGAAACTTGATTTTTCGCCCGAAAACTGAAAAAAACGTCAGGGGTAACACTGTCGTTTTTTTTTCGGGTCGAAATTTTGAGTTTCCATATCTCAGCTCTGGAAGGGTCTAGAGCCTCCATTTTTGCGCTCAGGTCAAAGTCTCGCGGCCCTCTATCATAATCCAGAGTTTTGAGAATATTGGAGAAACTTGATTTTTCGCCCGAAAACTGAAAAAAACGTAAGGGGTAACACTGTCGTTTTTTTTTCGGGTCGAAATTTTGAGTTTCCATATCTCAGCTCTGGAAGGGTCTAGAGCCTCCATTTTTGCGCTCAGGTCAAAGTCTCGCGGCCCTCTATCATAATCCAGAGTTTTGAGAAGATTGGAGAAACTTGATTTTTCGCCCAAAAACTGAAAAAAACGTAAGGGGTAACACTGTCGTTTTTTTTTCGGGTCGAAATTTTGAGTTTCCATATCTCAGCTCTGGAAGGGTCTAGAGCCTCCATTTTTGCGCTCAGGTCAAAGTCTCGCGGCCCTCTATCATAATCCAGAGTTTTGAGAAGATTGGAGAAACTTGATTTTTCGCCCGAAAACGGAAAAAAACGTAAGGGGTAACACTGTCGTTTTTTTTTCGGGTCGAAATTTTGAGTTTCCATATCTCAGCTCTGGAAGGGTCTAGAGCCTCCATTTTTGCGCTCAGGTCAAAGTCTCGCGGCCCTCTATCATAATCCAGAGTTTTGAGAAGATTGGAGAAACTTGATTTTTCGCCCGAAAACTGAAAAAAACGTAAGGGGTAACACTGTCGTTTTTTTTTCGGGTCGAAATTTTGAGTTTCCATATCTCAGCTCTGGAAGGGTCTAGAGCCTCCATTTTTGCGCTCAGGTCAAAGTCTCGCGGCCCTCTATCATAATCCAGAGTTTTGAGAATATTGGAGAAACTTGATTTTTCGCCCGAAAACGGAAAAAAACGTAAGGGGTAACAATGTCGTTTTTTTTTCGAGTCGAAATTTTGAGTTTCCATATCTCAGCTCTGGAAGGGTCTAGAGCCTCCATTTTTGCGCTCAGGTCAAAGACTCGCGCCCCTCTATCATAATCCAGAGTTTTGAGAAGATTGGAGAAACTTGATTTTTCGCCCGAAAACGAAAAAAAACGTAAGGGGTAACACTGTCGTTTTTTTTTCGGGTCGAAATTTTGAGTTTCGATATCTCAGCTCTGGAAGGGTCTAGAGCCTCCATTTTTGCGCTCAGGTCAAAGTCTCGCGGCCCTCTATCATAATCCAGAGTTTTGAGAAGATTGGAGAAACTTGATTTTTCGCCCGAAAACGAAAAAAAACGTAAGGGGTAACACTGTCGTTTTTTTTTCGGGTCGAAATTTTGAGTTTCCATATCTCAGCTCTGGAAGGGTCTAGAGCCTCCATTTTTGCGCTCAGGTCAAAGTCTCGCGGCCCTCTATCATAATCCAGAGTTTTGAGAAGATTGGAGAAACTTGATTTTTTGCCCGAAAACGAAAAAAAACGTAAGGGGTAACACTGTCGTTTTTTTTTTCGGGTCGAAATTTTGAGTTTCGATATCTCAGCTCTGGAAGGGTCTAGAGCCTCCATTTTTGCGCTCAGGTCAAAGTCTCGCGGCCCTCTATCATAATCCAGAGTTTTGAGAAGATTGGAGAAACTTGATTTTTCGCCCGAAAACGAAAAAAAACGTAAGGGGTAACACTGTCGTTTTTTTTTTCGGGTCGAAATTTTGAGTTTCGATATCTCAGCTCTGGAAGGGTCTAGAGCCTCCATTTTTGCGCTCAGGTCAAAGTCTCGCGGCCCTCTATCATAATCCAGAGTTTTGAGAAGATTGGAGAAACTTGATTTTTCGCCCGAAAACGGAAAAAAACGAAAGGGGTAACACTGTCGTTTTTTTTTCGGGTCGAAATTTTGAGTTTCCATATCTCAGCTCTGGAAGGGTCTAGAGTCTCCATTTTTGCGCTCAGGTCAAAGTCTCGCGGCCCTCTATCATAATCCAGAGTTTTGAGAAGATTGGAGAAACTTGATTTTTCGCCCGAAAACGGAAAAAAACGTAAGGGGTAACACTTTCGGTTTTTTTTCGGGTCGAAATTTTGAGTTTCCATATCTCAGCTCTGGAAGGGTCTAGAGCCTCCATTTTTGCGCTCAGGTCAAAGTCTCGCGGCCCTCTATCATAATCCAGAGTTTTGAGAAGATTGGAGAAACTTGATTTTTCGCCCGAAAACGGAAAAAAACGTAAGGGGTAACACTGTCGTTTTTTTTTTCGGGTCGAAATTTTGAGTTTCCATATCTCAGCTCTGGAAGGGTCTAGAGCCTCCATTTTTGCGCTCAGGTCAAAGTCTCGCGGCCCTCTATCATAATCCAGAGTTTTGAGAAGATTGGAGAAACTTGATTTCTCGCCCGAAAACGGAAAAAAACGTAAGGGGTAACACTGTCGTTTTTTTTTTCGGGTCGAAATTTTGAGTTTCCATATCTCAGCTCTGGAAGGGTCTAGAGCCTCCATTTTTGCGCTCAGGTCAAAGTCTCGCGGCCCTCTATCATAATCCAGAGTTTTGAGAAGATTGGAGAAACTTGATTTTTCGCCCGAAAACGGAAAAAAACGTAAGGGGTAACACTGTCGTTTTTTTTTTCGGGTCGAAATTTTGAGTTTCCATATCTCAGCTCTGGAAGGGTCTAGAGCCTCCATTTTTGCGCTCAGGTCAAAGTCTCGCGGCCCTCTATCATAATCCAGAGTTTTGAGAAGATTGGAGAAACTTGATTTCTCGCCCGAAAACGGAAAAAAACGTAAGGGGTAACACTGTCGTTTTTTTTTTCGGGTCGAAATTTTGAGTTTCCATATCTCAGCTCTGGAAGGGTCTAGAGCCTCCATTTTTGCGCTCAGGTCAAAGTCTCGCGGCCCTCTATCATAATCCAGAGTTTTGAGAAGATTGGAGAAACTTGATTTTTCGCCCGAAAACTGAAAAAAACGTAAGGGGTAACACTGTCGTTTTTTTTTCGGGTCGAAATTTTGAGTTTCCATATCTCAGCTCTGGAAGGGTCTAGAGCCTCCATTTTTGCGCTCAGGTCAAAGTCTCGCGGCCCTCTATCATAATCCAGAGTTTTGAGAAGATTGGAGAAACTTGATTTTTCGCCCGAAAACTGAAAAAAACGTAAGGGGTAACACTGTCGTTTTTTTTTTCGGGTCGAAATTTTGAGTTTCCATATCTCAGCTCTGGAAGGGTCTAGAGCCTCCATTTTTGCGCTCAGGTCAAAGTCTCGCGGCCCTCTATCATAATCCAGAGTTTTGAGAAGATTGGAGAAACTTGATTTTTCGCCCGAAAACTGAAAAAAACGTCAGGGGTAACACTGTCGTTTTTTTTTCGGGTCGAAATTTTGAGTTTCCATATCTCAGCTCTGGAAGGGTCTAGAGCCTCCATTTTTGCGCTCAGGTCAAAGTCTCGCGGCCCTCTATCATAATCCAGAGTTTTGAGAATATTGGAGAAACTTGATTTTTCGCCCGAAAACTGAAAAAAACGTAAGGGGTAACACTGTCGTTTTTTTTTTCGGGTCGAAATTTTGAGTTTCCATATCTCAGCTCTGGAAGGGTCTAGAGCCTCCATTTTTGCGCTCAGGTCAAAGTCTCGCGGCCCTCTATCATAATCCAGAGTTTTGAGAAGATTGGAGAAACTTGATTTTTCGCCCAAAAACTGAAAAAAACGTAAGGGGTAACACTGTCGTTTTTTTTTCGGGTCGAAATTTTGAGTTTCCATATCTCAGCTCTGGAAGGGTCTAGAGCCTCCATTTTTGCGCTCAGGTCAAAGTCTCGCGGCCCTCTATCATAATCCAGAGTTTTGAGAAGATTGGAGAAACTTGATTTTTCGCCCGAAAACGGAAAAAAACGTAAGGGGTAACACTGTCGTTTTTTTTTCGGGTCGAAATTTTGAGTTTCCATATCTCAGCTCTGGAAGGGTCTAGAGCCTCCATTTTTGCGCTCAGGTCAAAGTCTCGCGGCCCTCTATCATAATCCAGAGTTTTGAGAAGATTGGAGAAACTTGATTTTTCGCCCGAAAACTGAAAAAAACGTAAGGGGTAACACTGTCGTTTTTTTTTCGGGTCGAAATTTTGAGTTTCCATATCTCAGCTCTGGAAGGGTCTAGAGCCTCCATTTTTGCGCTCAGGTCAAAGTCTCGCGGCCCTCTATCATAATCCAGAGTTTTGAGAATATTGGAGAAACTTGATTTTTCGCCCGAAAACGGAAAAAAACGTAAGGGGTAACAATGTCGTTTTTTTTTCGAGTCGAAATTTTGAGTTTCCATATCTCAGCTCTGGAAGGGTCTAGAGCCTCCATTTTTGCGCTCAGGTCAAAGACTCGCGCCCCTCTATCATAATCCAGAGTTTTGAGAAGATTGGAGAAACTTGATTTTTTGCCCGAAAACGAAAAAAAACGTAAGGGGTAACACTGTCGTTTTTTTTTCGGGTCGAAATTTTGAGTTTCGATATCTCAGCTCTGGAAGGGTCTAGAGCCTCCATTTTTGCGCTCAGGTCAAAGTCTCGCGGCCCTCTATCATAATCCAGAGTTTTGAGAAGATTGGAGAAACTTGATTTTTCGCCCGAAAACGAAAAAAAACGTAAGGGGTAACACTGTCGTTTTTTTTTCGGGTCGAAATTTTGAGTTTCCATATCTCAGCTCTGGAAGGGTCTAGAGCCTCCATTTTTGCGCTCAGGTCAAAGTCTCGCGGCCCTCTATCATAATCCAGAGTTTTGAGAAGATTGGAGAAACTTGATTTTTTGCCCGAAAACGAAAAAAAACGTAAGGGGTAACACTGTCGTTTTTTTTTTCGGGTCGAAATTTTGAGTTTCGATATCTCAGCTCTGGAAGGGTCTAGAGCCTCCATTTTTGCGCTCAGGTCAAAGTCTCGCGGCCCTCTATCATAATCCAGAGTTTTGAGAAGATTGGAGAAACTTGATTTTTCGCCCGAAAACGGAAAAAAACGTAAGGGGTAACACTGTCGTTTTTTTTTCGGGTCGAAATTTTGAGTTTCCATATCTCAGCTCTGGAAGGGTCTAGAGCCTCCATTTTTGCGCTCAGGTCAAAGTCTCGCGGCCCTCTATCATAATCCAGAGTTTTGAGAAGATTGGAGAAACTTGATTTTTCGCCCGAAAACTGAAAAAAACGTAAGGGGTAACACTGTCGTTTTTTTTTCGGGTCGAAATTTTGAGTTTCCATATCTCAGCTCTGGAAGGGTCTAGAGCCTCCATTTTTGCGCTCAGGTCAAAGTCTCGCGGCCCTCTATCATAATCCAGAGTTTTGAGAATATTGGAGAAACTTGATTTTTCGCCCGAAAACGGAAAAAAACGTAAGGGGTAACAATGTCGTTTTTTTTTCGAGTCGAAATTTTGAGTTTCCATATCTCAGCTCTGGAAGGGTCTAGAGCCTCCATTTTTGCGCTCAGGTCAAAGACTCGCGCCCCTCTATCATAATCCAGAGTTTTGAGAAGATTGGAGAAACTTGATTTTTCGCCCGAAAACGAAAAAAAACGTAAGGGGTAACACTGTCGTTTTTTTTTCGGGTCGAAATTTTGAGTTTCCATATCTCAGCTCTGGAAGGGTCTAGAGCCTCCATTTTTGCGCTCAGGTCAAAGTCTCGCGGCCCTCTATCATAATCCAGAGTTTTGAGAAGATTGGAGAAACTTGATTTTTTGCCCGAAAACGAAAAAAAACGTAAGGGGTAACACTGTCGTTTTTTTTTTCGGGTCGAAATTTTGAGTTTCGATATCTCAGCTCTGGAAGGGTCTAGAGCCTCCATTTTTGCGCTCAGGTCAAAGTCTCGCGGCCCTCTATCATAATCCAGAGTTTTGAGAAGATTGGAGAAACTTGATTTTTCGCCCGAAAACGAAAAAAAACGTAAGGGGTAACACTGTCGTTTTTTTTTTCGGGTCGAAATTTTGAGTTTCGATATCTCAGCTCTGGAAGGGTCTAGAGCCTCCATTTTTGCGCTCAGGTCAAAGTCTCGCGGCCCTCTATCATAATCCAGAGTTTTGAGAAGATTGGAGAAACTTGATTTTTCGCCCGAAAACGGAAAAAAACGAAAGGGGTAACACTGTCGTTTTTTTTTCGGGTCGAAATTTTGAGTTTCCATATCTCAGCTCTGGAAGGGTCTAGAGTCTCCATTTTTGCGCTCAGGTCAAAGTCTCGCGGCCCTCTATCATAATCCAGAGTTTTGAGAAGATTGGAGAAACTTGATTTTTCGCCCGAAAACGGAAAAAAACGTAAGGGGTAACACTTTCGGTTTTTTTTCGGGTCGAAATTTTGAGTTTCCATATCTCAGCTCTGGAAGGGTCTAGAGCCTCCATTTTTGCGCTCAGGTCAAAGTCTCGCGGCCCTCTATCATAATCCAGAGTTTTGAGAAGATTGGAGAAACTTGATTTTTCGCCCGAAAACGGAAAAAAACGTAAGGGGTAACACTGTCGTTTTTTTTTTCGGGTCGAAATTTTGAGTTTCCATATCTCAGCTCTGGAAGGGTCTAGAGCCTCCATTTTTGCGCTCAGGTCAAAGTCTCGCGGCCCTCTATCATAATCCAGAGTTTTGAGAAGATTGGAGAAACTTGATTTCTCGCCCGAAAACGGAAAAAAACGTAAGGGGTAACACTGTCGTTTTTTTTTTCGGGTCGAAATTTTGAGTTTCCATATCTCAGCTCTGGAAGGGTCTAGAGCCTCCATTTTTGCGCTCAGGTCAAAGTCTCGCGGCCCTCTATCATAATCCAGAGTTTTGAGAAGATTGGAGAAACTTGATTTTTCGCCCGAAAACGGAAAAAAACGTAAGGGGTAACACTTTCGGTTTTTTTTCGGGTCGAAATTTTGAGTTTCCATATCTCAGCTCTGGAAGGGTCTAGAGCCTCCATTTTTGCGCTCAGGTCAAAGTCTCGCGGCCCTCTATCATAATCCAGAGTTTTGAGAAGATTGGAGAAACTTGATTTTTCGCCCGAAAACGGAAAAAAACGTAAGGGGTAACACTGTCGTTTTTTTTTTCGGGTCGAAATTTTGAGTTTCCATATCTCAGCTCTGGAAGGGTCTAGAGCCTCCATTTTTGCGCTCAGGTCAAAGTCTCGCGGCCCTCTATCATAATCCAGAGTTTTGAGAAGATTGGAGAAACTTGATTTCTCGCCCGAAAACGGAAAAAAACGTAAGGGGTAACACTGTCGTTTTTTTTTTCGGGTCGAAATTTTGAGTTTCCATATCTCAGCTCTGGAAGGGTCTAGAGCCTCCATTTTTGCGCTCAGGTCAAAGTCTCGCGGCCCTCTATCATAATCCAGAGTTTTGAGAAGATTGGAGAAACTTGATTTTTCGCCCGAAAACGGAAAAAAACGTAAGGGGTAACACTGTCGTTTTTTTTTTTTCGGGTCGAAATTTTGAGTTTCCATATCTCAGCTCTGGAAGGGTCTAGAGCCTCCATTTTTGCGCTCAGGTCAAAGTCTCGCGGCCCTCTATCATAATCCAGAGTTTTGAGAAGATTGGAGAAACTTGATTTTTCGCCCGAAAACTGAAAAAAACGTAAGGGGTAACACTGTCGTTTTTTTTTCGGGTCGAAATTTTGAGTTTCCATATCTCAGCTCTGGAAGGGTCTAGAGCCTCCATTTTTGCGCTCAGGTCAAAGTCTCGCGGCCCTCTATCATAATCCAGAGTTTTGAGAAGATTGGAGAAACTTGATTTTTCGCCCGAAAACTGAAAAAAACGTAAGGGGTAACACTGTCGTTTTTTTTTTCGGGTCGAAATTTTGAGTTTCCATATCTCAGCTCTGGAAGGGTCTAGAGCCTCCATTTTTGCGCTCAGGTCAAAGTCTCGCGGCCCTCTATCATAATCCAGAGTTTTGAGAAGATTGGAGAAACTTGATTTTTCGCCCGAAAACTGAAAAAAACGTCAGGGGTAACACTGTCGTTTTTTTTTCGGGTCGAAATTTTGAGTTTCCATATCTCAGCTCTGGAAGGGTCTAGAGCCTCCATTTTTGCGCTCAGGTCAAAGTCTCGCGGCCCTCTATCATAATCCAGAGTTTTGAGAATATTGGAGAAACTTGATTTTTCGCCCGAAAACTGAAAAAAACGTAAGGGGTAACACTGTCGTTTTTTTTTTCGGGTCGAAATTTTGAGTTTCCATATCTCAGCTCTGGAAGGGTCTAGAGCCTCCATTTTTGCGCTCAGGTCAAAGTCTCGCGGCCCTCTATCATAATCCAGAGTTTTGAGAAGATTGGAGAAACTTGATTTTTCGCCCAAAAACTGAAAAAAACGTAAGGGGTAACACTGTCGTTTTTTTTTCGGGTCGAAATTTTGAGTTTCCATATCTCAGCTCTGGAAGGGTCTAGAGCCTCCATTTTTGCGCTCAGGTCAAAGTCTCGCGGCCCTCTATCATAATCCAGAGTTTTGAGAAGATTGGAGAAACTTGATTTTTCGCCCGAAAACGGAAAAAAACGTAAGGGGTAACACTGTCGGTTTTTTTTCGGGTCGAAATTTTGAGTTTCCATATCTCAGCTCTGGAAGGGTCTAGAGCCTCCATTTTTGCGCTCAGGTCAAAGTCTCGCGGCCCTCTATCATAATCCAGAGTTTTGAGAAGATTGGAGAAACTTGATTTTTCGCCCGAAAACTGAAAAAAACGTAAGGGGTAACACTGTCGTTTTTTTTTCGGGTCGAAATTTTGAGTTTCCATATCTCAGCTCTGGAAGGGTCTAGAGCCTCCATTTTTGCGCTCAGGTCAAAGTCTCGCGGCCCTCTATCATAATCCAGAGTTTTGAGAATATTGGAGAAACTTGATTTTTCGCCCGAAAACGGAAAAAAACGTAAGGGGTAACAATGTCGTTTTTTTTTCGAGTCGAAATTTTGAGTTTCCATATCTCAGCTCTGGAAGGGTCTAGAGCCTCCATTTTTGCGCTCAGGTCAAAGACTCGCGCCCCTCTATCATAATCCAGAGTTTTGAGAAGATTGGAGAAACTTGATTTTTCGCCCGAAAACGAAAAAAAACGTAAGGGGTAACACTGTCGTTTTTTTTTCGGGTCGAAATTTTGAGTTTCGATATCTCAGCTCTGGAAGGGTCTAGAGCCTCCATTTTTGCGCTCAGGTCAAAGTCTCGCGGCCCTCTATCATAATCCAGAGTTTTGAGAAGATTGGAGAAACTTGATTTTTCGCCCGAAAACGAAAAAAAACGTAAGGGGTAACACTGTCGTTTTTTTTTCGGGTCGAAATTTTGAGTTTCCATATCTCAGCTCTGGAAGGGTCTAGAGCCTCCATTTTTGCGCTCAGGTCAAAGTCTCGCGGCCCTCTATCATAATCCAGAGTTTTGAGAAGATTGGAGAAACTTGATTTTTTGCCCGAAAACGAAAAAAAACGTAAGGGGTAACACTGTCGTTTTTTTTTTCGGGTCGAAATTTTGAGTTTCGATATCTCAGCTCTGGAAGGGTCTAGAGCCTCCATTTTTGCGCTCAGGTCAAAGTCTCGCGGCCCTCTATCATAATCCAGAGTTTTGAGAAGATTGGAGAAACTTGATTTTTCGCCCGAAAACGAAAAAAAACGTAAGGGGTAACACTGTCGTTTTTTTTTTCGGGTCGAAATTTTGAGTTTCGATATCTCAGCTCTGGAAGGGTCTAGAGCCTCCATTTTTGCGCTCAGGTCAAAGTCTCGCGGCCCTCTATCATAATCCAGAGTTTTGAGAAGATTGGAGAAACTTGATTTTTCGCCCGAAAACGGAAAAAAACGAAAGGGGTAACACTGTCGTTTTTTTTTCGGGTCGAAATTTTGAGTTTCCATATCTCAGCTCTGGAAGGGTCTAGAGTCTCCATTTTTGCGCTCAGGTCAAAGTCTCGCGGCCCTCTATCATAATCCAGAGTTTTGAGAAGATTGGAGAAACTTGATTTTTCGCCCGAAAACGGAAAAAAACGTAAGGGGTAACACTTTCGGTTTTTTTTCGGGTCGAAATTTTGAGTTTCCATATCTCAGCTCTGGAAGGGTCTAGAGCCTCCATTTTTGCGCTCAGGTCAAAGTCTCGCGGCCCTCTATCATAATCCAGAGTTTTGAGAAGATTGGAGAAACTTGATTTTTCGCCCGAAAACGGAAAAAAACGTAAGGGGTAACACTGTCGTTTTTTTTTTCGGGTCGAAATTTTGAGTTTCCATATCTCAGCTCTGGAAGGGTCTAGAGCCTCCATTTTTGCGCTCAGGTCAAAGTCTCGCGGCCCTCTATCATAATCCAGAGTTTTGAGAAGATTGGAGAAACTTGATTTCTCGCCCGAAAACGGAAAAAAACGTAAGGGGTAACACTGTCGTTTTTTTTTTCGGGTCGAAATTTTGAGTTTCCATATCTCAGCTCTGGAAGGGTCTAGAGCCTCCATTTTTGCGCTCAGGTCAAAGTCTCGCGGCCCTCTATCATAATCCAGAGTTTTGAGAAGATTGGAGAAACTTGATTTTTCGCCCGAAAACGGAAAAAAACGTAAGGGGTAACACTGTCGTTTTTTTTTTCGGGTCGAAATTTTGAGTTTCCATATCTCAGCTCTGGAAGGGTCTAGAGCCTCCATTTTTGCGCTCAGGTCAAAGTCTCGCGGCCCTCTATCATAATCCAGAGTTTTGAGAAGATTGGAGAAACTTGATTTCTCGCCCGAAAACGGAAAAAAACGTAAGGGGTAACACTGTCGTTTTTTTTTTCGGGTCGAAATTTTGAGTTTCCATATCTCAGCTCTGGAAGGGTCTAGAGCCTCCATTTTTGCGCTCAGGTCAAAGTCTCGCGGCCCTCTATCATAATCCAGAGTTTTGAGAAGATTGGAGAAACTTGATTTTTCGCCCGAAAACTGAAAAAAACGTAAGGGGTAACACTGTCGTTTTTTTTTCGGGTCGAAATTTTGAGTTTCCATATCTCAGCTCTGGAAGGGTCTAGAGCCTCCATTTTTGCGCTCAGGTCAAAGTCTCGCGGCCCTCTATCATAATCCAGAGTTTTGAGAAGATTGGAGAAACTTGATTTTTCGCCCGAAAACTGAAAAAAACGTAAGGGGTAACACTGTCGTTTTTTTTTTCGGGTCGAAATTTTGAGTTTCCATATCTCAGCTCTGGAAGGGTCTAGAGCCTCCATTTTTGCGCTCAGGTCAAAGTCTCGCGGCCCTCTATCATAATCCAGAGTTTTGAGAAGATTGGAGAAACTTGATTTTTCGCCCGAAAACTGAAAAAAACGTCAGGGGTAACACTGTCGTTTTTTTTTCGGGTCGAAATTTTGAGTTTCCATATCTCAGCTCTGGAAGGGTCTAGAGCCTCCATTTTTGCGCTCAGGTCAAAGTCTCGCGGCCCTCTATCATAATCCAGAGTTTTGAGAATATTGGAGAAACTTGATTTTTCGCCCGAAAACTGAAAAAAACGTAAGGGGTAACACTGTCGTTTTTTTTTTCGGGTCGAAATTTTGAGTTTCCATATCTCAGCTCTGGAAGGGTCTAGAGCCTCCATTTTTGCGCTCAGGTCAAAGTCTCGCGGCCCTCTATCATAATCCAGAGTTTTGAGAAGATTGGAGAAACTTGATTTTTCGCCCAAAAACTGAAAAAAACGTAAGGGGTAACACTGTCGTTTTTTTTTCGGGTCGAAATTTTGAGTTTCCATATCTCAGCTCTGGAAGGGTCTAGAGCCTCCATTTTTGCGCTCAGGTCAAAGTCTCGCGGCCCTCTATCATAATCCAGAGTTTTGAGAAGATTGGAGAAACTTGATTTTTCGCCCGAAAACGGAAAAAAACGTAAGGGGTAACACTGTCGTTTTTTTTTCGGGTCGAAATTTTGAGTTTCCATATCTCAGCTCTGGAAGGGTCTAGAGCCTCCATTTTTGCGCTCAGGTCAAAGTCTCGCGGCCCTCTATCATAATCCAGAGTTTTGAGAAGATTGGAGAAACTTGATTTTTCGCCCGAAAACTGAAAAAAACGTAAGGGGTAACACTGTCGTTTTTTTTTCGGGTCGAAATTTTGAGTTTCCATATCTCAGCTCTGGAAGGGTCTAGAGCCTCCATTTTTGCGCTCAGGTCAAAGTCTCGCGGCCCTCTATCATAATCCAGAGTTTTGAGAATATTGGAGAAACTTGATTTTTCGCCCGAAAACGGAAAAAAACGTAAGGGGTAACAATGTCGTTTTTTTTTCGAGTCGAAATTTTGAGTTTCCATATCTCAGCTCTGGAAGGGTCTAGAGCCTCCATTTTTGCGCTCAGGTCAAAGACTCGCGCCCCTCTATCATAATCCAGAGTTTTGAGAAGATTGGAGAAACTTGATTTTTTGCCCGAAAACGAAAAAAAACGTAAGGGGTAACACTGTCGTTTTTTTTTCGGGTCGAAATTTTGAGTTTCGATATCTCAGCTCTGGAAGGGTCTAGAGCCTCCATTTTTGCGCTCAGGTCAAAGTCTCGCGGCCCTCTATCATAATCCAGAGTTTTGAGAAGATTGGAGAAACTTGATTTTTCGCCCGAAAACGAAAAAAAACGTAAGGGGTAACACTGTCGTTTTTTTTTCGGGTCGAAATTTTGAGTTTCCATATCTCAGCTCTGGAAGGGTCTAGAGCCTCCATTTTTGCGCTCAGGTCAAAGTCTCGCGGCCCTCTATCATAATCCAGAGTTTTGAGAAGATTGGAGAAACTTGATTTTTTGCCCGAAAACGAAAAAAAACGTAAGGGGTAACACTGTCGTTTTTTTTTTCGGGTCGAAATTTTGAGTTTCGATATCTCAGCTCTGGAAGGGTCTAGAGCCTCCATTTTTGCGCTCAGGTCAAAGTCTCGCGGCCCTCTATCATAATCCAGAGTTTTGAGAAGATTGGAGAAACTTGATTTTTCGCCCGAAAACGGAAAAAAACGTAAGGGGTAACACTGTCGTTTTTTTTTCGGGTCGAAATTTTGAGTTTCCATATCTCAGCTCTGGAAGGGTCTAGAGCCTCCATTTTTGCGCTCAGGTCAAAGTCTCGCGGCCCTCTATCATAATCCAGAGTTTTGAGAAGATTGGAGAAACTTGATTTTTCGCCCGAAAACTGAAAAAAACGTAAGGGGTAACACTGTCGTTTTTTTTTCGGGTCGAAATTTTGAGTTTCCATATCTCAGCTCTGGAAGGGTCTAGAGCCTCCATTTTTGCGCTCAGGTCAAAGTCTCGCGGCCCTCTATCATAATCCAGAGTTTTGAGAATATTGGAGAAACTTGATTTTTCGCCCGAAAACGGAAAAAAACGTAAGGGGTAACAATGTCGTTTTTTTTTCGAGTCGAAATTTTGAGTTTCCATATCTCAGCTCTGGAAGGGTCTAGAGCCTCCATTTTTGCGCTCAGGTCAAAGACTCGCGCCCCTCTATCATAATCCAGAGTTTTGAGAAGATTGGAGAAACTTGATTTTTCGCCCGAAAACGAAAAAAAACGTAAGGGGTAACACTGTCGTTTTTTTTTCGGGTCGAAATTTTGAGTTTCGATATCTCAGCTCTGGAAGGGTCTAGAGCCTCCATTTTTGCGCTCAGGTCAAAGTCTCGCGGCCCTCTATCATAATCCAGAGTTTTGAGAAGATTGGAGAAACTTGATTTTTCGCCCGAAAACGAAAAAAAACGTAAGGGGTAACACTGTCGTTTTTTTTTCGGGTCGAAATTTTGAGTTTCCATATCTCAGCTCTGGAAGGGTCTAGAGCCTCCATTTTTGCGCTCAGGTCAAAGTCTCGCGGCCCTCTATCATAATCCAGAGTTTTGAGAAGATTGGAGAAACTTGATTTTTTGCCCGAAAACGAAAAAAAACGTAAGGGGTAACACTGTCGTTTTTTTTTCGGGTCGAAATTTTGAGTTTCGATATCTCAGCTCTGGAAGGGTCTAGAGCCTCCATTTTTGCGCTCAGGTCAAAGTCTCGCGGCCCTCTATCATAATCCAGAGTTTTGAGAAGATTGGAGAAACTTGATTTTTCGCCCGAAAACGAAAAAAAACGTAAGGGGTAACACTGTCGTTTTTTTTTTCGGGTCGAAATTTTGAGTTTCGATATCTCAGCTCTGGAAGGGTCTAGAGCCTCCATTTTTGCGCTCAGGTCAAAGTCTCGCGGCCCTCTATCATAATCCAGAGTTTTGAGAAGATTGGAGAAACTTGATTTTTCGCCCGAAAACGGAAAAAAACGAAAGGGGTAACACTGTCGTTTTTTTTTCGGGTCGAAATTTTGAGTTTCCATATCTCAGCTCTGGAAGGGTCTAGAGTCTCCATTTTTGCGCTCAGGTCAAAGTCTCGCGGCCCTCTATCATAATCCAGAGTTTTGAGAAGATTGGAGAAACTTGATTTTTCGCCCGAAAACGGAAAAAAACGTAAGGGGTAACACTTTCGGTTTTTTTTCGGGTCGAAATTTTGAGTTTCCATATCTCAGCTCTGGAAGGGTCTAGAGCCTCCATTTTTGCGCTCAGGTCAAAGTCTCGCGGCCCTCTATCATAATCCAGAGTTTTGAGAAGATTGGAGAAACTTGATTTTTCGCCCGAAAACGAAAAAAAACGTAAGGGGTAACACTGTCGTTTTTTTTTCGGGTCGAAATTTTGAGTTTCGATATCTCAGCTCTGGAAGGGTCTAGAGCCTCCATTTTTGCGCTCAGGTCAAAGTCTCGCGGCCCTCTATCATAATCCAGAGTTTTGAGAAGATTGGAGAAACTTGATTTTTCGCCCGAAAACGAAAAAAAACGTAAGGGGTAACACTGTCGTTTTTTTTTCGGGTCGAAATTTTGAGTTTCCATATCTCAGCTCTGGAAGGGTCTAGAGCCTCCATTTTTGCGCTCAGGTCAAAGTCTCGCGGCCCTCTATCATAATCCAGAGTTTTGAGAAGATTGGAGAAACTTGATTTTTTGCCCGAAAACGAAAAAAAACGTAAGGGGTAACACTGTCGTTTTTTTTTTCGGGTCGAAATTTTGAGTTTCGATATCTCAGCTCTGGAAGGGTCTAGAGCCTCCATTTTTGCGCTCAGGTCAAAGTCTCGCGGCCCTCTATCATAATCCAGAGTTTTGAGAAGATTGGAGAAACTTGATTTTTCGCCCGAAAACGAAAAAAAACGTAAGGGGTAACACTGTCGTTTTTTTTTTCGGGTCGAAATTTTGAGTTTCGATATCTCAGCTCTGGAAGGGTCTAGAGCCTCCATTTTTGCGCTCAGGTCAAAGTCTCGCGGCCCTCTATCATAATCCAGAGTTTTGAGAAGATTGGAGAAACTTGATTTTTCGCCCGAAAACGGAAAAAAACGAAAGGGGTAACACTGTCGTTTTTTTTTCGGGTCGAAATTTTGAGTTTCCATATCTCAGCTCTGGAAGGGTCTAGAGTCTCCATTTTTGCGCTCAGGTCAAAGTCTCGCGGCCCTCTATCATAATCCAGAGTTTTGAGAAGATTGGAGAAACTTGATTTTTCGCCCGAAAACGGAAAAAAACGTAAGGGGTAACACTTTCGGTTTTTTTTCGGGTCGAAATTTTGAGTTTCCATATCTCAGCTCTGGAAGGGTCTAGAGCCTCCATTTTTGCGCTCAGGTCAAAGTCTCGCGGCCCTCTATCATAATCCAGAGTTTTGAGAAGATTGGAGAAACTTGATTTTTCGCCCGAAAACGGAAAAAAACGTAAGGGGTAACACTGTCGTTTTTTTTTTCGGGTCGAAATTTTGAGTTTCCATATCTCAGCTCTGGAAGGGTCTAGAGCCTCCATTTTTGCGCTCAGGTCAAAGTCTCGCGGCCCTCTATCATAATCCAGAGTTTTGAGAAGATTGGAGAAACTTGATTTCTCGCCCGAAAACGGAAAAAAACGTAAGGGGTAACACTGTCGTTTTTTTTTTCGGGTCGAAATTTTGAGTTTCCATATCTCAGCTCTGGAAGGGTCTAGAGCCTCCATTTTTGCGCTCAGGTCAAAGTCTCGCGGCCCTCTATCATAATCCAGAGTTTTGAGAAGATTGGAGAAACTTGATTTTTCGCCCGAAAACGGAAAAAAACGTAAGGGGTAACACTGTCGTTTTTTTTTTCGGGTCGAAATTTTGAGTTTCCATATCTCAGCTCTGGAAGGGTCTAGAGCCTCCATTTTTGCGCTCAGGTCAAAGTCTCGCGGCCCTCTATCATAATCCAGAGTTTTGAGAAGATTGGAGAAACTTGATTTCTCGCCCGAAAACGGAAAAAAACGTAAGGGGTAACACTGTCGTTTTTTTTTTCGGGTCGAAATTTTGAGTTTCCATATCTCAGCTCTGGAAGGGTCTAGAGCCTCCATTTTTGCGCTCAGGTCAAAGTCTCGCGGCCCTCTATCATAATCCAGAGTTTTGAGAAGATTGGAGAAACTTGATTTTTCGCCCGAAAACTGAAAAAAACGTAAGGGGTAACACTGTCGTTTTTTTTTCGGGTCGAAATTTTGAGTTTCCATATCTCAGCTCTGGAAGGGTCTAGAGCCTCCATTTTTGCGCTCAGGTCAAAGTCTCGCGGCCCTCTATCATAATCCAGAGTTTTGAGAAGATTGGAGAAACTTGATTTTTCGCCCGAAAACTGAAAAAAACGTAAGGGGTAACACTGTCGTTTTTTTTTTCGGGTCGAAATTTTGAGTTTCCATATCTCAGCTCTGGAAGGGTCTAGAGCCTCCATTTTTGCGCTCAGGTCAAAGTCTCGCGGCCCTCTATCATAATCCAGAGTTTTGAGAAGATTGGAGAAACTTGATTTTTCGCCCGAAAACTGAAAAAAACGTCAGGGGTAACACTGTCGTTTTTTTTTCGGGTCGAAATTTTGAGTTTCCATATCTCAGCTCTGGAAGGGTCTAGAGCCTCCATTTTTGCGCTCAGGTCAAAGTCTCGCGGCCCTCTATCATAATCCAGAGTTTTGAGAATATTGGAGAAACTTGATTTTTCGCCCGAAAACTGAAAAAAACGTAAGGGGTAACACTGTCGTTTTTTTTTTCGGGTCGAAATTTTGAGTTTCCATATCTCAGCTCTGGAAGGGTCTAGAGCCTCCATTTTTGCGCTCAGGTCAAAGTCTCGCGGCCCTCTATCATAATCCAGAGTTTTGAGAAGATTGGAGAAACTTGATTTTTCGCCCAAAAACTGAAAAAAACGTAAGGGGTAACACTGTCGTTTTTTTTTCGGGTCGAAATTTTGAGTTTCCATATCTCAGCTCTGGAAGGGTCTAGAGCCTCCATTTTTGCGCTCAGGTCAAAGTCTCGCGGCCCTCTATCATAATCCAGAGTTTTGAGAAGATTGGAGAAACTTGATTTTTCGCCCGAAAACGGAAAAAAACGTAAGGGGTAACACTGTCGTTTTTTTTTCGGGTCGAAATTTTGAGTTTCCATATCTCAGCTCTGGAAGGGTCTAGAGCCTCCATTTTTGCGCTCAGGTCAAAGTCTCGCGGCCCTCTATCATAATCCAGAGTTTTGAGAAGATTGGAGAAACTTGATTTTTCGCCCGAAAACTGAAAAAAACGTAAGGGGTAACACTGTCGTTTTTTTTTCGGGTCGAAATTTTGAGTTTCCATATCTCAGCTCTGGAAGGGTCTAGAGCCTCCATTTTTGCGCTCAGGTCAAAGTCTCGCGGCCCTCTATCATAATCCAGAGTTTTGAGAATATTGGAGAAACTTGATTTTTCGCCCGAAAACGGAAAAAAACGTAAGGGGTAACAATGTCGTTTTTTTTTCGAGTCGAAATTTTGAGTTTCCATATCTTAGCTCTGGAAGGGTCTAGAGCCTCCATTTTTGCGCTCAGGTCAAAGTCTCGCGGCCCTCTATCATAATCCAGAGTTTTGAGAATATTGGAGAAACTTGATTTTTCGCCCGAAAACTGAAAAAAACGTAAGGGGTAACACTGTCGTTTTTTTTTCGGGTCGAAATTTTGAGTTTCCATATCTCAGCTCTGGAAGGGTCTAGAGCCTCCATTTTTGCGCTCAGGTCAAAGTCTCGCGGCCCTCTATCATAATCCAGAGTTTTGAGAAGATTGGAGAAACTTGATTTTTCGCCCGAAAACGGAAAAAAACGTAAGGGGTAACACTGTCGTTTTTTTTTCGGGTCGAAATTTTGAGTTTCCATATCTCAGCTCTGGAAGGGTCTAGAGCCTCCATTTTTGCGCTCAGGTCAAAGTCTCGCGACCCTCTATCATAATCCAGAGTTTTGAGAATATTGGAGAAACTTGATTTTTCGCCCGAAAACTGAAAAAAACGTAAGGGGTAACACTGTCGTTTTTTTTTCGGGTCGAAATTTTGAGTTTCCATATCTCAGCTCTGGAAGGGTCTAGAGCCTCCATTTTTGCGCTCAGGTCAAAGTCTCGCGGCCCTCTATCATAATCCAGAGTTTTGAGAAGATTGGAGAAACTTGATTTTTCGCCCCGAAAACGGAAAAAAACGTAAGGGGTAACACTGTCGTTTTTTTTTCGGGTCGAAATTTTGAGTTTCCATATCTCAGCTCTGGAAGGGTCTAGAGCCTCCATTTTTGCGCTCAGGTCAAAGTCTTGCGGCCCTCTATCATAATCCAGAGTTTTGAGAAGATTGGAGAAACTTGATTTTTCGCCCGAAAACGGAAAAAAACGTAAGGGGTAACACTGTCGTTTTTTTTTCGGGTCGAAATTTTGAGTTTCCATATCTCAGCTCTGGAAGGGTCTAGAGCCTCCATTTTTGCGCTCAGGTCAAAGTCTCGCGGCCCTCTATCATAATCCAGAGTTTTGAGAAGATTGGAGAAACTTGATTTTTCGCCCCGAAAACGGAAAAAAACGTAAGGGGTAACACTGTCGTTTTTTTTTCGGGTCGAAATTTTGAGTTTCCATATCTCAGCTCTGGAAGGGTCTAGAGCCTCCATTTTTGCGCTCAGGTCAAAGTCTCGCGGCCCTCTATCATAATCCAGAGTTTTGAGAAGATTGGAGAAACTTGATTTTTCGCCCGAAAACTGAAAAAAAAGTAAGGGGTAACACTGTCGTTTTTTTTTTTCGGGTCGAAATTTTGAGTTTCCATATCTCAGCTCTGGAAGGGTCTAGAGCCTCCATTTTTGCGCTCAGGTCAAAGTCTCGCGGCCCTCTATCATAATCCAGAGTTTTGAGAAGATTGGAGAAACTTGATTTTTCGCCCGAAAACGGAAAAAAACGTAAGGGGTAACACTGTCGTTTTTTTTTCGGGTCGAAATTTTGAGTTTCCATATCTCAGCTCTGGAAGGGTCTAGAGCCTCCATTTTTGCGCTCAGGTCAAAGTCTCGCGGCCCTCTATCATAATCCAGAGTTTTGAGAAGATTGGAGAAACTTGATTTTTCGCCCGAAAACTGAAAAAAACGTAAGGGGTAACACTGTCGTTTTTTTTTCGGGTCGAAATTTTGAGTTTCCATATCTCAGCTCTGGAAGGGTCTAGAGCCTCCATTTTTGCGCTCAGGTCAAAGTCTCGCGGCCCTCTATCATAATCCAGAGTTTTGAGAAGATTGGAGAAACTTGATTTTTCGCCCGAAAACTGAAAAAAACGTAAGGGGTAACACTGTCGTTTTTTTTTTCGGGTCGAAATTTTGAGTTTCCATATCTCAGCTCTGGAAGGGTCTAGAGCCTCCATTTTTGCGCTCAGGTCAAAGTCTCGCGGCCCTCTATCATAATCCAGAGTTTTGAGAAGATTGGAGAAACTTGATTTTTCGCCCGAAAACTGAAAAAAACGTCAGGGGTAACACTGTCGTTTTTTTTTCGGGTCGAAATTTTGAGTTTCCATATCTCAGCTCTGGAAGGGTCTAGAGCCTCCATTTTTGCGCTCAGGTCAAAGTCTCGCGGCCCTCTATCATAATCCAGAGTTTTGAGAATATTGGAGAAACTTGATTTTTCGCCCGAAAACTGAAAAAAACGTAAGGGGTAACACTGTCGTTTTTTTTTCGGGTCGAAATTTTGAGTTTCCATATCTCAGCTCTGGAAGGGTCTAGAGCCTCCATTTTTGCGCTCAGGTCAAAGTCTCGCGGCCCTCTATCATAATCCAGAGTTTTGAGAAGATTGGAGAAACTTGATTTTTCGCCCAAAAACTGAAAAAAACGTAAGGGGTAACACTGTCGTTTTTTTTTCGGGTCGAAATTTTGAGTTTCCATATCTCAGCTCTGGAAGGGTCTAGAGCCTCCATTTTTGCGCTCAGGTCAAAGTCTCGCGGCCCTCTATCATAATCCAGAGTTTTGAGAAGATTGGAGAAACTTGATTTTTCGCCCGAAAACGGAAAAAAACGTAAGGGGTAACAATGTCGTTTTTTTTTCGAGTCGAAATTTTGAGTTTCCATATCTCAGCTCTGGAAGGGTCTAGAGCCTCCATTTTTGCGCTCAGGTCAAAGACTCGCGCCCCTCTATCATAATCCAGAGTTTTGAGAAGATTGGAGAAACTTGATTTTTTGCCCGAAAACGAAAAAAAACGTAAGGGGTAACACTGTCGTTTTTTTTTCGGGTCGAAATTTTGAGTTTCGATATCTCAGCTCTGGAAGGGTCTAGAGCCTCCATTTTTGCGCTCAGGTCAAAGTCTCGCGGCCCTCTATCATAATCCAGAGTTTTGAGAAGATTGGAGAAACTTGATTTTTCGCCCGAAAACGAAAAAAAACGTAAGGGGTAACACTGTCGTTTTTTTTTCGGGTCGAAATTTTGAGTTTCCATATCTCAGCTCTGGAAGGGTCTAGAGCCTCCATTTTTGCGCTCAGGTCAAAGTCTCGCGGCCCTCTATCATAATCCAGAGTTTTGAGAAGATTGGAGAAACTTGATTTTTTGCCCGAAAACGAAAAAAAACGTAAGGGGTAACACTGTCGGTTTTTTTTTTCGGGTCGAAATTTTGAGTTTCGATATCTCAGCTCTGGAAGGGTCTAGAGCCTCCATTTTTGCGCTCAGGTCAAAGTCTCGCGGCCCTCTATCATAATCCAGAGTTTTGAGAAGATTGGAGAAACTTGATTTTTCGCCCGAAAACGGAAAAAAACGTAAGGGGTAACACTGTCGTTTTTTTTTCGGGTCGAAATTTTGAGTTTCCATATCTCAGCTCTGGAAGGGTCTAGAGCCTCCATTTTTGCGCTCAGGTCAAAGTCTCGCGGCCCTCTATCATAATCCAGAGTTTTGAGAAGATTGGAGAAACTTGATTTTTCGCCCGAAAACTGAAAAAAACGTAAGGGGTAACACTGTCGTTTTTTTTTCGGGTCGAAATTTTGAGTTTCCATATCTCAGCTCTGGAAGGGTCTAGAGCCTCCATTTTTGCGCTCAGGTCAAAGTCTCGCGGCCCTCTATCATAATCCAGAGTTTTGAGAATATTGGAGAAACTTGATTTTTCGCCCGAAAACGGAAAAAAACGTAAGGGGTAACAATGTCGTTTTTTTTTCGAGTCGAAATTTTGAGTTTCCATATCTCAGCTCTGGAAGGGTCTAGAGCCTCCATTTTTGCGCTCAGGTCAAAGACTCGCGCCCCTCTATCATAATCCAGAGTTTTGAGAAGATTGGAGAAACTTGATTTTTCGCCCGAAAACGAAAAAAAACGTAAGGGGTAACACTGTCGTTTTTTTTTCGGGTCGAAATTTTGAGTTTCGATATCTCAGCTCTGGAAGGGTCTAGAGCCTCCATTTTTGCGCTCAGGTCAAAGTCTCGCGGCCCTCTATCATAATCCAGAGTTTTGAGAAGATTGGAGAAACTTGATTTTTCGCCCGAAAACGAAAAAAAAACGTAAGGGGTAACACTGTCGTTTTTTTTTCGGGTCGAAATTTTGAGTTTCCATATCTCAGCTCTGGAAGGGTCTAGAGCCTCCATTTTTGCGCTCAGGTCAAAGTCTCGCGGCCCTCTATCATAATCCAGAGTTTTGAGAAGATTGGAGAAACTTGATTTTTTGCCCGAAAACGAAAAAAAACGTAAGGGGTAACACTGTCGTTTTTTTTTTCGGGTCGAAATTTTGAGTTTCGATATCTCAGCTCTGGAAGGGTCTAGAGCCTCCATTTTTGCGCTCAGGTCAAAGTCTCGCGGCCCTCTATCATAATCCAGAGTTTTGAGAAGATTGGAGAAACTTGATTTTTCGCCCGAAAACGAAAAAAAACGTAAGGGGTAACACTGTCGTTTTTTTTTTCGGGTCGAAATTTTGAGTTTCGATATCTCAGCTCTGGAAGGGTCTAGAGCCTCCATTTTTGCGCTCAGGTCAAAGTCTCGCGGCCCTCTATCATAATCCAGAGTTTTGAGAAGATTGGAGAAACTTGATTTTTCGCCCGAAAACGGAAAAAAACGAAAGGGGTAACACTGTCGTTTTTTTTTCGGGTCGAAATTTTGAGTTTCCATATCTCAGCTCTGGAAGGGTCTAGAGTCTCCATTTTTGCGCTCAGGTCAAAGTCTCGCGGCCCTCTATCATAATCCAGAGTTTTGAGAAGATTGGAGAAACTTGATTTTTCGCCCGAAAACGGAAAAAAACGTAAGGGGTAACACTTTCGGTTTTTTTTCGGGTCGAAATTTTGAGTTTCCATATCTCAGCTCTGGAAGGGTCTAGAGCCTCCATTTTTGCGCTCAGGTCAAAGTCTCGCGGCCCTCTATCATAATCCAGAGTTTTGAGAAGATTGGAGAAACTTGATTTTTCGCCCGAAAACGGAAAAAAACGTAAGGGGTAACACTGTCGTTTTTTTTTTCGGGTCGAAATTTTGAGTTTCCATATCTCAGCTCTGGAAGGGTCTAGAGCCTCCATTTTTGCGCTCAGGTCAAAGTCTCGCGGCCCTCTATCATAATCCAGAGTTTTGAGAAGATTGGAGAAACTTGATTTCTCGCCCGAAAACGGAAAAAAACGTAAGGGGTAACACTGTCGTTTTTTTTTTCGGGTCGAAATTTTGAGTTTCCATATCTCAGCTCTGGAAGGGTCTAGAGCCTCCATTTTTGCGCTCAGGTCAAAGTCTCGCGGCCCTCTATCATAATCCAGAGTTTTGAGAAGATTGGAGAAACTTGATTTTTCGCCCGAAAACGGAAAAAAACGTAAGGGGTAACACTGTCGTTTTTTTTTTCGGGTCGAAATTTTGAGTTTCCATATCTCAGCTCTGGAAGGGTCTAGAGCCTCCATTTTTGCGCTCAGGTCAAAGTCTCGCGGCCCTCTATCATAATCCAGAGTTTTGAGAAGATTGGAGAAACTTGATTTCTCGCCCGAAAACGGAAAAAAACGTAAGGGGTAACACTGTCGTTTTTTTTTTCGGGTCGAAATTTTGAGTTTCCATATCTCAGCTCTGGAAGGGTCTAGAGCCTCCATTTTTGCGCTCAGGTCAAAGTCTCGCGGCCCTCTATCATAATCCAGAGTTTTGAGAAGATTGGAGAAACTTGATTTTTCGCCCGAAAACTGAAAAAAACGTAAGGGGTAACACTGTCGTTTTTTTTTCGGGTCGAAATTTTGAGTTTCCATATCTCAGCTCTGGAAGGGTCTAGAGCCTCCATTTTTGCGCTCAGGTCAAAGTCTCGCGGCCCTCTATCATAATCCAGAGTTTTGAGAAGATTGGAGAAACTTGATTTTTCGCCCGAAAACTGAAAAAAACGTAAGGGGTAACACTGTCGTTTTTTTTTTCGGGTCGAAATTTTGAGTTTCCATATCTCAGCTCTGGAAGGGTCTAGAGCCTCCATTTTTGCGCTCAGGTCAAAGTCTCGCGGCCCTCTATCATAATCCAGAGTTTTGAGAAGATTGGAGAAACTTGATTTTTCGCCCGAAAACTGAAAAAAACGTCAGGGGTAACACTGTCGTTTTTTTTTCGGGTCGAAATTTTGAGTTTCCATATCTCAGCTCTGGAAGGGTCTAGAGCCTCCATTTTTGCGCTCAGGTCAAAGTCTCGCGGCCCTCTATCATAATCCAGAGTTTTGAGAATATTGGAGAAACTTGATTTTTCGCCCGAAAACTGAAAAAAACGTAAGGGGTAACACTGTCGTTTTTTTTTTCGGGTCGAAATTTTGAGTTTCCATATCTCAGCTCTGGAAGGGTCTAGAGCCTCCATTTTTGCGCTCAGGTCAAAGTCTCGCGGCCCTCTATCATAATCCAGAGTTTTGAGAAGATTGGAGAAACTTGATTTTTCGCCCAAAAACTGAAAAAAACGTAAGGGGTAACACTGTCGTTTTTTTTTCGGGTCGAAATTTTGAGTTTCCATATCTCAGCTCTGGAAGGGTCTAGAGCCTCCATTTTTGCGCTCAGGTCAAAGTCTCGCGGCCCTCTATCATAATCCAGAGTTTTGAGAAGATTGGAGAAACTTGATTTTTCGCCCGAAAACGGAAAAAAACGTAAGGGGTAACACTGTCGTTTTTTTTTCGGGTCGAAATTTTGAGTTTCCATATCTCAGCTCTGGAAGGGTCTAGAGCCTCCATTTTTGCGCTCAGGTCAAAGTCTCGCGGCCCTCTATCATAATCCAGAGTTTTGAGAAGATTGGAGAAACTTGATTTTTCGCCCGAAAACTGAAAAAAACGTAAGGGGTAACACTGTCGTTTTTTTTTCGGGTCGAAATTTTGAGTTTCCATATCTCAGCTCTGGAAGGGTCTAGAGCCTCCATTTTTGCGCTCAGGTCAAAGTCTCGCGGCCCTCTATCATAATCCAGAGTTTTGAGAATATTGGAGAAACTTGATTTTTCGCCCGAAAACGGAAAAAAACGTAAGGGGTAACAATGTCGTTTTTTTTTCGAGTCGAAATTTTGAGTTTCCATATCTTAGCTCTGGAAGGGTCTAGAGCCTCCATTTTTGCGCTCAGGTCAAAGTCTCGCGGCCCTCTATCATAATCCAGAGTTTTGAGAATATTGGAGAAACTTGATTTTTCGCCCGAAAACTGAAAAAAACGTAAGGGGTAACACTGTCGTTTTTTTTTCGGGTCGAAATTTTGAGTTTCCATATCTCAGCTCTGGAAGGGTCTAGAGCCTCCATTTTTGCGCTCAGGTCAAAGTCTCGCGGCCCTCTATCATAATCCAGAGTTTTGAGAAGATTGGAGAAACTTGATTTTTCGCCCGAAAACGGAAAAAAACGTAAGGGGTAACACTGTCGTTTTTTTTTCGGGTCGAAATTTTGAGTTTCCATATCTCAGCTCTGGAAGGGTCTAGAGCCTCCATTTTTGCGCTCAGGTCAAAGTCTCGCGACCCTCTATCATAATCCAGAGTTTTGAGAATATTGGAGAAACTTGATTTTTCGCCCGAAAACTGAAAAAAACGTAAGGGGTAACACTGTCGTTTTTTTTTCGGGTCGAAATTTTGAGTTTCCATATCTCAGCTCTGGAAGGGTCTAGAGCCTCCATTTTTGCGCTCAGGTCAAAGTCTCGCGGCCCTCTATCATAATCCAGAGTTTTGAGAAGATTGGAGAAACTTGATTTTTCGCCCCGAAAACGGAAAAAAACGTAAGGGGTAACACTGTCGTTTTTTTTTCGGGTCGAAATTTTGAGTTTCCATATCTCAGCTCTGGAAGGGTCTAGAGCCTCCATTTTTGCGCTCAGGTCAAAGTCTTGCGGCCCTCTATCATAATCCAGAGTTTTGAGAAGATTGGAGAAACTTGATTTTTCGCCCGAAAACGGAAAAAAACGTAAGGGGTAACACTGTCGTTTTTTTTTCGGGTCGAAATTTTGAGTTTCCATATCTCAGCTCTGGAAGGGTCTAGAGCCTCCATTTTTGCGCTCAGGTCAAAGTCTCGCGGCCCTCTATCATAATCCAGAGTTTTGAGAAGATTGGAGAAACTTGATTTTTCGCCCCGAAAACGGAAAAAAACGTAAGGGGTAACACTGTCGTTTTTTTTTCGGGTCGAAATTTTGAGTTTCCATATCTCAGCTCTGGAAGGGTCTAGAGCCTCCATTTTTGCGCTCAGGTCAAAGTCTCGCGGCCCTCTATCATAATCCAGAGTTTTGAGAAGATTGGAGAAACTTGATTTTTCGCCCGAAAACTGAAAAAAAAGTAAGGGGTAACACTGTCGTTTTTTTTTTCGGGTCGAAATTTTGAGTTTCCATATCTCAGCTCTGGAAGGGTCTAGAGCCTCCATTTTTGCGCTCAGGTCAAAGTCTCGCGGCCCTCTATCATAATCCAGAGTTTTGAGAAGATTGGAGAAACTTGATTTTTCGCCCGAAAACGGAAAAAAACGTAAGGGGTAACACTGTCGTTTTTTTTTCGGGTCGAAATTTTGAGTTTCCATATCTCAGCTCTGGAAGGGTCTAGAGCCTCCATTTTTGCGCTCAGGTCAAAGTCTCGCGGCCCTCTATCATAATCCAGAGTTTTGAGAAGATTGGAGAAACTTGATTTTTCGCCCGAAAACTGAAAAAAACGTAAGGGGTAACACTGTCGTTTTTTTTTCGGGTCGAAATTTTGAGTTTCCATATCTCAGCTCTGGAAGGGTCTAGAGCCTCCATTTTTGCGCTCAGGTCAAAGTCTCGCGGCCCTCTATCATAATCCAGAGTTTTGAGAAGATTGGAGAAACTTGATTTTTCGCCCGAAAACTGAAAAAAACGTAAGGGGTAACACTGTCGTTTTTTTTTTCGGGTCGAAATTTTGAGTTTCCATATCTCAGCTCTGGAAGGGTCTAGAGCCTCCATTTTTGCGCTCAGGTCAAAGTCTCGCGGCCCTCTATCATAATCCAGAGTTTTGAGAAGATTGGAGAAACTTGATTTTTCGCCCGAAAACTGAAAAAAACGTCAGGGGTAACACTGTCGTTTTTTTTTCGGGTCGAAATTTTGAGTTTCCATATCTCAGCTCTGGAAGGGTCTAGAGCCTCCATTTTTGCGCTCAGGTCAAAGTCTCGCGGCCCTCTATCATAATCCAGAGTTTTGAGAATATTGGAGAAACTTGATTTTTCGCCCGAAAACTGAAAAAAACGTAAGGGGTAACACTGTCGTTTTTTTTTCGGGTCGAAATTTTGAGTTTCCATATCTCAGCTCTGGAAGGGTCTAGAGCCTCCATTTTTGCGCTCAGGTCAAAGTCTCGCGGCCCTCTATCATAATCCAGAGTTTTGAGAAGATTGGAGAAACTTGATTTTTCGCCCAAAAACTGAAAAAAACGTAAGGGGTAACACTGTCGTTTTTTTTTCGGGTCGAAATTTTGAGTTTCCATATCTCAGCTCTGGAAGGGTCTAGAGCCTCCATTTTTGCGCTCAGGTCAAAGTCTCGCGGCCCTCTATCATAATCCAGAGTTTTGAGAAGATTGGAGAAACTTGATTTTTCGCCCGAAAACGGAAAAAAACGTAAGGGGTAACACTGTCGTTTTTTTTTCGGGTCGAAATTTTGAGTTTCCATATCTCAGCTCTGGAAGGGTCTAGAGCCTCCATTTTTGCGCTCAGGTCAAAGTCTCGCGGCCCTCTATCATAATCCAGAGTTTTGAGAAGATTGGAGAAACTTGATTTTTCGCCCGAAAACTGAAAAAAACGTAAGGGGTAACACTGTCGTTTTTTTTTCGGGTCGAAATTTTGAGTTTCCATATCTCAGCTCTGGAAGGGTCTAGAGCCTCCATTTTTGCGCTCAGGTCAAAGTCTCGCGGCCCTCTATCATAATCCAGAGTTTTGAGAATATTGGAGAAACTTGATTTTTCGCCCGAAAACGGAAAAAAACGTAAGGGGTAACACTGTCGTTTTTTTTTCGAGTCGAAATTTTGAGTTTCCATATCTTAGCTCTGGAAGGGTCTAGAGCCTCCATTTTTGCGCTCAGGTCAAAGTCTCGCGGCCCTCTATCATAATCCAGAGTTTTGAGAATATTGGAGAAACTTGATTTTTCGCCCGAAAACTGAAAAAAACGTAAGGGGTAACACTGTCGTTTTTTTTTTCGGGTCGAAATTTTGAGTTTCCATATCTCAGCTCTGGAAGGGTCTAGAGCAGGGGTCCCCAACTGGCGGACCGGGGTCCAGGTCCGGACCCCAATACCTTTTTATCCGGACCTCTAAACATTTTTATTAAAAAGTTTTAGAAAAAAAATTAAATTAATTTTTACCCAAAGTAATTTTTGAACAGGCGTGCGCGCGGGCAGCTATGTCTGTGTCAGGTCCTTTGCAAGAGCCGGGGTCTGGAGAGATCACAAACTTTGGCTTGTACACACATTACTATGATATCGTGAATTGATTATTATGGCTTTGTCAAAAATGAGAAAAGTGGACTCTGAAAACCACATCTTTCGAGATGAGTGGACTGGAGTGTACGCGTTCATATTTGCCGTCATCGAGCTCTATGAGGCCCATGTGTCTTATTTGTTCGGAGTCTGTTGCTGTTGTTATAAGTGGAAACATCAAGCGGCATTTCGAGACAAGACACACAACTTTCAATGAAAATTATCCGCCAATAAAAATCATGCTTCCTGTTGCTGTTATTGATGTTGAAAGGTTTGACATTTGAATATTTGCACTAAAATGAAATAATACTTGAATGAATTTCAACAAAATCAGTTGAAAACATTTAAAGGTAAAGATTTTATTGTCAAAGATTTTGTCAATTTCTTGACATGGTTACAATTTAATAAAATGAAAGAACTTATTTTGCCAGGTGTTTTTGCATGTCCGGACCCTCGTTAACTGGGCTCATTGGGTTAGTGGACCTCTTGCCAATTTAGTTGGGGACCCCTGGTCTAGAGCCTCCATTTTTGCGCTCAGGTCAAAGTCTCGCGGCCCTCTATCATAATCCAGAGTTTTGAGAAGATTGGAGAAACTTGATTTTTCGCCCGAAAACGGAAAAAAACGTAAGGGGTAACACTGTCGTTTTTTTTTCGGGTCGAAATTTTGAGTTTCCATATCTCAGCTCTGGAAGGGTCTAGAGCCTCCATTTTTGCGCTCAGGTCAAAGTCTCGCGACCCTCTATCATAATCCAGAGTTTTGAGAATATTGGAGAAACTTGATTTTTCGCCCGAAAACTGAAAAAAACGTAAGGGGTAACACTGTCGTTTTTTTTTCGGGTCGAAATTTTGAGTTTCCATATCTCAGCTCTGGAAGGGTCTAGAGCCTCCATTTTTGCGCTCAGGTCAAAGTCTCGCGGCCCTCTATCATAATCCAGAGTTTTGAGAAGATTGGAGAAACTTGATTTTTCGCCCCGAAAACGGAAAAAAACGTAAGGGGTAACACTGTCGTTTTTTTTTCGGGTCGAAATTTTGAGTTTCCATATCTCAGCTCTGGAAGGGTCTAGAGCCTCCATTTTTGCGCTCAGGTCAAAGTCTCGCGGCCCTCTATCATAATCCAGAGTTTTGAGAAGATTGGAGAAACTTGATTTTTCGCCCGAAAACGGAAAAAAACGTAAGGGGTAACACTGTCGTTTTTTTTTCGGGTCGAAATTTTGAGTTTCCATATCTCAGCTCTGGAAGGGTCTAGAGCCTCCATTTTTGCGCTCAGGTCAAAGTCTCGCGGCCCTCTATCATAATCCAGAGTTTTGAGAAGATTGGAGAAACTTGATTTTTCGCCCGAAAACGGAAAAAAACGTAAGGGGTAACACTGTCGTTTTTTTTTTCGGGTCGAAATTTTGAGTTTCCATATCTCAGCTCTGGAAGGGTCTAGAGCCTCCATTTTTGCGCTCAGGTCAAAGTCTCGCGGCCCTCTATCATAATCCAGAGTTTTGAGAAGATTGGAGAAACTTGATTTTTCGCCCGAAAACTGAAAAAAACGTAAGGGGTAACACTGTCGTTTTTTTTTCGGGTCGAAATTTTGAGTTTCCATATCTCAGCTCTGGAAGGGTCTAGAGCCTCCATTTTTGCGCTCAGGTCAAAGTCTCGCGGCCCTCTATCATAATCCAGAGTTTTGAGAAGATTGGAGAAACTTGATTTTTCGCCCGAAAACTGAAAAAAACGTAAGGGGTAACACTGTCGTTTTTTTTCGGGTCGAAATTTTGAGTTTCCATATCTCAGCTCTGGAAGGGTCTAGAGCCTCCATTTTTGCGCTCAGGTCAAAGTCTCGCGGCCCTCTATCATAATCCAGAGTTTTGAGAAGATTGGAGAAACTTGATTTTTCGCCCGAAAACGGAAAAAAACGTAAGGGGTAACACTGTCGTTTTTTTTTTCGGGTCGAAATTTTGAGTTTCCATATCTCAGCTCTGGAAGGGTCTAGAGCCTCCATTTTTGCGCTCAGGTCAAAGTCTCGCGGCCCTCTATCATAATCCAGAGTTTTGAGAAGATTGGAGAAACTTGATTTTTCGCCCGAAAACTGAAAAAAACGTAAGGGGTAACACTGTCGTTTTTTTTTCGGGTCGAAATTTTGAGTTTCCATATCTCAGCTCTGGAAGGGTCTAGAGCCTCCATTTTTGCGCTCAGGTCAAAGTCTCGCGGCCCTCTATCATAATCCAGAGTTTTGAGAAGATTGGAGAAACTTGATTTTTCGCCCGAAAACTGAAAAAAACGTAAGGGGTAACACTGTCGTTTTTTTTCGGGTCGAAATTTTGAGTTTCCATATCTCAGCTCTGGAAGGGTCTAGAGCCTCCATTTTTGCGCTCAGGTCAAAGTCTCGCGGCCCTCTATCATAATCCAGAGTTTTGAGAAGATTGGAGAAACTTGATTTTTCGCCCGAAAACGGAAAAAAACGTAAGGGGTAACACTGTCGTTTTTTTTTCGGGTCGAAATTTTGAGTTTCCATATCTCAGCTCTGGAAGGGTCTAGAGCCTCCATTTTTGAGCTCAGGTCAAAGTCTCGCGGCCCTCTATCATAATCCAGAGTTTTGAGAAGATTGGAGAAACTTGATTTTTCGCCCAAAAACTGAAAAAAACGTAAGGGGTAACACTGTCGTTTTTTTTTCGGGTCGAAATTTTGAGTTTCCATATCTCAGCTCTGGAAGGGTCTAGAGCCTCCATTTTTGAGCTCAGGTCAAAGTCTCGCGGCCCTCTATCATAATCCAGAGTTTTGAGAAGATTGGAGAAACTTGATTTTTCGCCCAAAAACTGAAAAAAACGTAAGGGGTAACACTGTCGTTTTTTTTTCGGGTCGAAATTTTGAGTTTCCATATCTCAGCTCTGGAAGGGTCTAGAGCCTCCATTTTTGCGCTCAGGTCAAAGTCTCGCGGCCCTCTATCATAATCCAGAGTTTTGAGAATATTGGAGAAACTTGATTTTTCGCCCGAAAACGGAAAAAAACGTAAGGGGTAACACTGTCGTTTTTTTTTCGAGTCGAAATTTTGAGTTTCCATATCTCAGCTCTGGAAGGGTCTAGAGCCTCCATTTTTGCGCTCAGGTCAAAGTCTCGCGGCCCTCTATCATAATCCAGAGTTTTGAGAATATTGGAGAAACTTGATTTTTCGCCCGAAAACTGAAAAAAACGTAAGGGGTAACACTGTCGTTTTTTTTTCGGGTCGAAATTTTGAGTTTCCATATCTCAGCTCTGGAAGGGTCTAGAGCCTCCATTTTTGCGCTCAGGTCAAAGTCTCGCGGCCCTCTATCATAATCCAGAGTTTTGAGAAGATTGGAGAAACTTGATTTTTCGCCCGAAAACGGAAAAAAACGTAAGGGGTAACACTGTCGTTTTTTTTTCGGGTCGAAATTTTGAGTTTCCATATCTCAGCTCTGGAAGGGTCTAGAGCCTCCATTTTTGCGCTCAGGTCAAAGTCTCGCGGCCCTCTATCATAATCCAGAGTTTTGAGAAGATTGGAGAAACTTGATTTTTCGCCCGAAAACGGAAAAAAACGTAAGGGGTAACACTGTCGTTTTTTTTTCGGGTCGAAATTTTGAGTTTCCATATCTCAGCTCTGGAAGGGTCTAGAGCCTCCATTTTTGCGCTCAGGTCAAAGTCTCGCGACCCTCTATCATAATCCAGAGTTTTGAGAATATTGGAGAAACTTGATTTTTCGCCCGAAAACTGAAAAAAACGTAAGGGGTAACACTGTCGTTTTTTTTTCGGGTCGAAATTTTGAGTTTCCATATCTCAGCTCTGGAAGGGTCTAGAGCCTCCATTTTTGCGCTCAGGTCAAAGTCTCGCGGCCCTCTATCATAATCCAGAGTTTTGAGAAGATTGGAGAAACTTGATTTTTCGCCCAAAAACTGAAAAAAACGTAAGGGGTAACACTGTCGTTTTTTTTTCGGGTCGAAATTTTGAGTTTCCATATCTCAGCTCTGGAAGGGTCTAGAGCCTCCATTTTTGCGCTCAGGTCAAAGTCTCGCGGCCCTCTATCATAATCCAGAGTTTTGAGAAGATTGGAGAAACTTGATTTTTCGCCCCGAAAACGGAAAAAAACGTAAGGGGTAACACTGTCGTTTTTTTTTCGGGTCGAAATTTTGAGTTTCCATATCTCAGCTCTGGAAGGGTCTAGAGCCTCCATTTTTGCGCTCAGGTCAAAGTCTCGCGGCCCTCTATCATAATCCAGAGTTTTGAGAAGATTGGAGAAACTTGATTTTTCGCCCGAAAACGGAAAAAAACGTAAGGGGTAACACTGTCGTTTTTTTTTCGGGTCGAAATTTTGAGTTTCCATATCTCAGCTCTGGAAGGGTCTAGAGCCTCCATTTTTGCGCTCAGGTCAAAGTCTCGCGGCCCTCTATCATAATCCAGAGTTTTGAGAAGATTGGAGAAACTTGATTTTTCGCCCGAAAACGGAAAAAAACGTAAGGGGTAACACTGTCGTTTTTTTTTTCGGGTCGAAATTTTGAGTTTCCATATCTCAGCTCTGGAAGGGTCTAGAGCCTCCATTTTTGCGCTCAGGTCAAAGTCTCGCGGCCCTCTATCATAATCCAGAGTTTTGAGAAGATTGGAGAAACTTGATTTTTCGCCCGAAAACTGAAAAAAACGTAAGGGGTAACACTGTCGTTTTTTTTTCGGGTCGAAATTTTGAGTTTCCATATCTCAGCTCTGGAAGGGTCTAGAGCCTCCATTTTTGCGCTCAGGTCAAAGTCTCGCGGCCCTCTATCATAATCCAGAGTTTTGAGAAGATTGGAGAAACTTGATTTTTCGCCCGAAAACTGAAAAAAACGTAAGGGGTAACACTGTCGTTTTTTTTCGGGTCGAAATTTTGAGTTTCCATATCTCAGCTCTGGAAGGGTCTAGAGCCTCCATTTTTGCGCTCAGGTCAAAGTCTCGCGGCCCTCTATCATAATCCAGAGTTTTGAGAAGATTGGAGAAACTTGATTTTTCGCCCGAAAACGGAAAAAAACGTAAGGGGTAACACTGTCGTTTTTTTTTTCGGGTCGAAATTTTGAGTTTCCATATCTCAGCTCTGGAAGGGTCTAGAGCCTCCATTTTTGCGCTCAGGTCAAAGTCTCGCGGCCCTCTATCATAATCCAGAGTTTTGAGAAGATTGGAGAAACTTGATTTTTCGCCCGAAAACTGAAAAAAACGTAAGGGGTAACACTGTCGTTTTTTTTTCGGGTCGAAATTTTGAGTTTCCATATCTCAGCTCTGGAAGGGTCTAGAGCCTCCATTTTTGCGCTCAGGTCAAAGTCTCGCGGCCCTCTATCATAATCCAGAGTTTTGAGAAGATTGGAGAAACTTGATTTTTCGCCCGAAAACTGAAAAAAACGTAAGGGGTAACACTGTCGTTTTTTTTCGGGTCGAAATTTTGAGTTTCCATATCTCAGCTCTGGAAGGGTCTAGAGCCTCCATTTTTGCGCTCAGGTCAAAGTCTCGCGGCCCTCTATCATAATCCAGAGTTTTGAGAAGATTGGAGAAACTTGATTTTTCGCCCGAAAACGGAAAAAAACGTAAGGGGTAACACTGTCGTTTTTTTTTCGGGTCGAAATTTTGAGTTTCCATATCTCAGCTCTGGAAGGGTCTAGAGCCTCCATTTTTGAGCTCAGGTCAAAGTCTCGCGGCCCTCTATCATAATCCAGAGTTTTGAGAAGATTGGAGAAACTTGATTTTTCGCCCAAAAACTGAAAAAAACGTAAGGGGTAACACTGTCGTTTTTTTTTCGGGTCGAAATTTTGAGTTTCCATATCTCAGCTCTGGAAGGGTCTAGAGCCTCCATTTTTGAGCTCAGGTCAAAGTCTCGCGGCCCTCTATCATAATCCAGAGTTTTGAGAAGATTGGAGAAACTTGATTTTTCGCCCAAAAACTGAAAAAAACGTAAGGGGTAACACTGTCGTTTTTTTTTCGGGTCGAAATTTTGAGTTTCCATATCTCAGCTCTGGAAGGGTCTAGAGCCTCCATTTTTGCGCTCAGGTCAAAGTCTCGCGGCCCTCTATCATAATCCAGAGTTTTGAGAATATTGGAGAAACTTGATTTTTCGCCCGAAAACGGAAAAAAACGTAAGGGGTAACACTGTCGTTTTTTTTTCGAGTCGAAATTTTGAGTTTCCATATCTCAGCTCTGGAAGGGTCTAGAGCCTCCATTTTTGCGCTCAGGTCAAAGTCTCGCGGCCCTCTATCATAATCCAGAGTTTTGAGAATATTGGAGAAACTTGATTTTTCGCCCGAAAACTGAAAAAAACGTAAGGGGTAACACTGTCGTTTTTTTTTCGGGTCGAAATTTTGAGTTTCCATATCTCAGCTCTGGAAGGGTCTAGAGCCTCCATTTTTGCGCTCAGGTCAAAGTCTCGCGGCCCTCTATCATAATCCAGAGTTTTGAGAAGATTGGAGAAACTTGATTTTTCGCCCGAAAACGGAAAAAAACGTAAGGGGTAACACTGTCGTTTTTTTTTCGGGTCGAAATTTTGAGTTTCCATATCTCAGCTCTGGAAGGGTCTAGAGCCTCCATTTTTGCGCTCAGGTCAAAGTCTCGCGGCCCTCTATCATAATCCAGAGTTTTGAGAAGATTGGAGAAACTTGATTTTTCGCCCGAAAACGGAAAAAAACGTAAGGGGTAACACTGTCGTTTTTTTTTCGGGTCGAAATTTTGAGTTTCCATATCTCAGCTCTGGAAGGGTCTAGAGCCTCCATTTTTGCGCTCAGGTCAAAGTCTCGCGACCCTCTATCATAATCCAGAGTTTTGAGAATATTGGAGAAACTTGATTTTTCGCCCGAAAACTGAAAAAAACGTAAGGGGTAACACTGTCGTTTTTTTTTCGGGTCGAAATTTTGAGTTTCCATATCTCAGCTCTGGAAGGGTCTAGAGCCTCCATTTTTGCGCTCAGGTCAAAGTCTCGCGGCCCTCTATCATAATCCAGAGTTTTGAGAAGATTGGAGAAACTTGATTTTTCGCCCCGAAAACGGAAAAAAACGTAAGGGGTAACACTGTCGTTTTTTTTTCGGGTCGAAATTTTGAGTTTCCATATCTCAGCTCTGGAAGGGTCTAGAGCCTCCATTTTTGCGCTCAGGTCAAAGTCTCGCGGCCCTCTATCATAATCCAGAGTTTTGAGAAGATTGGAGAAACTTGATTTTTCGCCCGAAAACTGAAAAAAAAGTAAGGGGTAACACTGTCGTTTTTTTTTTTTCGGGTCGAAATTTTGAGTTTCCATATCTCAGCTCTGGAAGGGTCTAGAGCCTCCATTTTTGCGCTCAGGTCAAAGTCTCGCGGCCCTCTATCATAATCCAGAGTTTTGAGAAGATTGGAGAAACTTGATTTTTCGCCCGAAAACGGAAAAAAACGTAAGGGGTAACACTGTCGTTTTTTTTTTCGGGTCGAAATTTTGAGTTTCCATATCTCAGCTCTGGAAGGGTCTAGAGCCTCCATTTTTGCGCTCAGGTCAAAGTCTCGCGGCCCTCTATCATAATCCAGAGTTTTGAGAAGATTGGAGAAACTTGATTTTTCGCCCGAAAACTGAAAAAAACGTAAGGGGTAACACTGTCGTTTTTTTTTTCGGGTCGAAATTTTGAGTTTCCATATCTCAGCTCTGGAAGGGTCTAGAGCCTCCATTTTTGCGCTCAGGTCAAAGTCTCGCGGCCCTCTATCATAATCCAGAGTTTTGAGAAGATTGGAGAAACTTGATTTTTCGCCCGAAAACTGAAAAAAACGTCAGGGGTAACACTGTCGTTTTTTTTTCGGGTCGAAATTTTGAGTTTCCATATCTCAGCTCTGGAAGGGTCTAGAGCCTCCATTTTTGCGCTCAGGTCAAAGTCTCGCGGCCCTCTATCATAATCCAGAGTTTTGAGAATATTGGAGAAACTTGATTTTTCGCCCGAAAACTGAAAAAAACGTAAGGGGTAACACTGTCGTTTTTTTTTCGGGTCGAAATTTTGAGTTTCCATATCTCAGCTCTGGAAGGGTCTAGAGCCTCCATTTTTGCGCTCAGGTCAAAGTCTCGCGGCCCTCTATCATAATCCAGAGTTTTGAGAATATTGGAGAAACTTGATTTTTCGCCCAAAAACTGAAAAAAACGTAAGGGGTAACACTGTCGTTTTTTTTTCGGGTCGAAATTTTGAGTTTCCATATCTCAGCTCTGGAAGGGTCTAGAGCCTCCATTTTTGCGCTCAGGTCAAAGTCTCGCGGCCCTCTATCATAATCCAGAGTTTTGAGAAGATTGGAGAAACTTGATTTTTCGCCCGAAAACGGAAAAAAACGTAAGGGGTAACACTGTCGTTTTTTTTTCGGGTCGAAATTTTGAGTTTCCATATCTCAGCTCTGGAAGGGTCTAGAGCCTCCATTTTTGCGCTCAGGTCAAAGTCTCGCGGCCCTCTATCATAATCCAGAGTTTTGAGAAGATTGGAGAAACTTGATTTTTCGCCCGAAAACTGAAAAAAACGTAAGGGGTAACACTGTCGTTTTTTTTTCGGGTCGAAATTTTGAGTTTCCATATCTCAGCTCTGGAAGGGTCTAGAGCCTCCATTTTTGCGCTCAGGTCAAAGTCTCGCGGCCCTCTATCATAATCCAGAGTTTTGAGAATATTGGAGAAACTTGATTTTTCGCCCGAAAACGGAAAAAAACGTAAGGGGTAACACTGTCGTTTTTTTTTTCGAGTCGAAATTTTGAGTTTCCATATCTTAGCTCTGGAAGGGTCTAGAGCCTCCATTTTTGCGCTCAGGTCAAAGTCTCGCGGCCCTCTATCATAATCCAGAGTTTTGAGAATATTGGAGAAACTTGATTTTTCGCCCGAAAACTGAAAAAAACGTAAGGGGTAACACTGTCGTTTTTTTTTCGGGTCGAAATTTTGAGTTTCCATATCTCAGCTCTGGAAGGGTCTAGAGCCTCCATTTTTGCGCTCAGGTCAAAGTCTCGCGGCCCTCTATCATAATCCAGAGTTTTGAGAAGATTGGAGAAACTTGATTTTTCGCCCCGAAAACGGAAAAAAACGTAAGGGGTAACACTGTCGTTTTTTTTTCGGGTCGAAATTTTGAGTTTCCATATCTCAGCTCTGGAAGGGTCTAGAGCCTCCATTTTTGCGCTCAGGTCAAAGTCTCGCGGCCCTCTATCATAATCCAGAGTTTTGAGAAGATTGGAGAAACTTGATTTTTCGCCCGAAAACTGAAAAAAAAGTAAGGGGTAACACTGTCGTTTTTTTTTTTTCGGGTCGAAATTTTGAGTTTCCATATCTCAGCTCTGGAAGGGTCTAGAGCCTCCATTTTTGCGCTCAGGTCAAAGTCTCGCGGCCCTCTATCATAATCCAGAGTTTTGAGAAGATTGGAGAAACTTGATTTTTCGCCCGAAAACGGAAAAAAACGTAAGGGGTAACACTGTCGTTTTTTTTTTTGGGTCGAAATTTTGAGTTTCCATATCTCAGCTCTGGAAGGGTCTAGAGCCTCCATTTTTGCGCTCAGGTCAAAGTCTCGCGGCCCTCTATCATAATCCAGAGTTTTGAGAAGATTGGAGAAACTTGATTTTTCGCCCGAAAACGGAAAAAAACGTAAGGGGTAACACTGTCGTTTTTTTTTCGGGTCGAAATTTTGAGTTTCCATATCTCAGCTCTGGAAGGGTCTAGAGCCTCCATTTTTGCGCTCAGGTCAAAGTCTCGCGGCCCTCTATCATAATCCAGAGTTTTGAGAAGATTGGAGAAACTTGATTTTTCGCCCGAAAACTGAAAAAAACGTAAGGGGTAACACTGTCGTTTTTTTTTTCGGGTCGAAATTTTGAGTTTCCATATCTCAGCTCTGGAAGGGTCTAGAGCCTCCATTTTTGCGCTCAGGTCAAAGTCTCGCGGCCCTCTATCATAATCCAGAGTTTTGAGAAGATTGGAGAAACTTGATTTTTCGCCCGAAAACTGAAAAAAACGTCAGGGGTAACACTGTCGTTTTTTTTTTCGGGTCGAAATTTTGAGTTTCCATATCTCAGCTCTGGAAGGGTCTAGAGCCTCCATTTTTGCGCTCAGGTCAAAGTCTCGCGGCCCTCTATCATAATCCAGAGTTTTGAGAATATTGGAGAAACTTGATTTTTCGCCCGAAAACTGAAAAAAACGTAAGGGGTAACACTGTCGTTTTTTTTTCGGGTCGAAATTTTGAGTTTCCATATCTCAGCTCTGGAAGGGTCTAGAGCCTCCATTTTTGCGCTCAGGTCAAAGTCTCGCGGCCCTCTATCATAATCCAGAGTTTTGAGAAGATTGGAGAAACTTGATTTTTCGCCCAAAAACTGAAAAAAACGTAAGGGGTAACACTGTCGTTTTTTTTTCGGGTCGAAATTTTGAGTTTCCATATCTCAGCTCTGGAAGGGTCTAGAGCCTCCATTTTTGCGCTCAGGTCAAAGTCTCGCGGCCCTCTATCATAATCCAGAGTTTTGAGAAGATTGGAGAAACTTGATTTTTCGCCCGAAAACGGAAAAAAACGTAAGGGGTAACACTGTCGTTTTTTTTTCGGGTCGAAATTTTGAGTTTCCATATCTCAGCTCTGAAAGGGTCTAGAGCCTCCATTTTTGCGCTCAGGTCAAAGTCTCGCGGCCCTCTATCATAATCCAGAGTTTTGAGAAGATTGGAGAAACTTGATTTTTCGCCCGAAAACTGAAAAAAACGTAAGGGGTAACACTGTCGTTTTTTTTTCGGGTCGAAATTTTGAGTTTCCATATCTCAGCTCTGGAAGGGTCTAGAGCCTCCATTTTTGCGCTCAGGTCAAAGTCTCGCGGCCCTCTATCATAATCCAGAGTTTTGAGAATATTGGAGAAACTTGATTTTTCGCCCGAAAACGGAAAAAAACGTAAGGGGTAACACTGTCGTTTTTTTTTCGAGTCGAAATTTTGAGTTTCCATATCTTAGCTCTGGAAGGGTCTAGAGCCTCCATTTTTGCGCTCAGGTCAAAGTCTCGCGGCCCTCTATCATAATCCAGAGTTTTGAGAATATTGGAGAAACTTGATTTTTCGCCCGAAAACTGAAAAAAACGTAAGGGGTAACACTGTCGTTTTTTTTTCGGGTCGAAATTTTGAGTTTCCATATCTCAGCTCTGGAAGGGTCTAGAGCCTCCATTTTTGCGCTCAGGTCAAAGTCTCGCGGCCCTCTATCATAATCCAGAGTTTTGAGAAGATTGGAGAAACTTGATTTTTCGCCCGAAAACGGAAAAAAACGTAAGGGGTAACACTGTCGTTTTTTTTTCGGGTCGAAATTTTGAGTTTCCATATCTCAGCTCTGGAAGGGTCTAGAGCCTCCATTTTTGCGCTCAGGTCAAAGTCTCGCGACCCTCTATCATAATCCAGAGTTTTGAGAATATTGGAGAAACTTGATTTTTCGCCCGAAAACTGAAAAAAACGTAAGGGGTAACACTGTCGTTTTTTTTTCGGGTCGAAATTTTGAGTTTCCATATCTCAGCTCTGGAAGGGTCTAGAGCCTCCATTTTTGCGCTCAGGTCAAAGTCTCGCGGCCCTCTATCATAATCCAGAGTTTTGAGAAGATTGGAGAAACTTGATTTTTCGCCCCGAAAACGGAAAAAAACGTAAGGGGTAACACTGTCGTTTTTTTTTCGGGTCGAAATTTTGAGTTTCCATATCTCAGCTCTGGAAGGGTCTAGAGCCTCCATTTTTGCGCTCAGGTCAAAGTCTTGCGGCCCTCTATCATAATCCAGAGTTTTGAGAAGATTGGAGAAACTTGATTTTTCGCCCGAAAACGGAAAAAAACGTAAGGGGTAACACTGTCGTTTTTTTTTCGGGTCGAAATTTTGAGTTTCCATATCTCAGCTCTGGAAGGGTCTAGAGCCTCCATTTTTGCGCTCAGGTCAAAGTCTCGCGGCCCTCTATCATAATCCAGAGTTTTGAGAAGATTGGAGAAACTTGATTTTTCGCCCCGAAAACGGAAAAAAACGTAAGGGGTAACACTGTCGTTTTTTTTTCGGGTCGAAATTTTGAGTTTCCATATCTCAGCTCTGGAAGGGTCTAGAGCCTCCATTTTTGCGCTCAGGTCAAAGTCTCGCGGCCCTCTATCATAATCCAGAGTTTTGAGAAGATTGGAGAAACTTGATTTTTCGCCCCGAAAACGGAAAAAAACGTAAGGGGTAACACTGTCGTTTTTTTTTCGGGTCGAAATTTTGAGTTTCCATATCTCAGCTCTGGAAGGGTCTAGAGCCTCCATTTTTGCGCTCAGGTCAAAGTCTCGCGGCCCTCTATCATAATCCAGAGTTTTGAGAAGATTGGAGAAACTTGATTTTTCGCCCGAAAACGGAAAAAAACGTAAGGGGTAACACTGTCGTTTTTTTTTTCGGGTCGAAATTTTGAGTTTCCATATCTCAGCTCTGGAAGGGTCTAGAGCCTCCATTTTTGCGCTCAGGTCAAAGTCTCGCGGCCCTCTATCATAATCCAGAGTTTTGAGAAGATTGGAGAAACTTGATTTTTCGCCCGAAAACGGAAAAAAACGTAAGGGGTAACACTGTCGTTTTTTTTTCGGGTCGAAATTTTGAGTTTCCATATCTCAGCTCTGGAAGGGTCTAGAGCCTCCATTTTTGCGCTCAGGTCAAAGTCTCGCGACCCTCTATCATAATCCAGAGTTTTGAGAATATTGGAGAAACTTGATTTTTCGCCCGAAAACTGAAAAAAACGTAAGGGGTAACACTGTCGTTTTTTTTTCGGGTCGAAATTTTGAGTTTCCATATCTCAGCTCTGGAAGGGTCTAGAGCCTCCATTTTTGCGCTCAGGTCAAAGTCTCGCGGCCCTCTATCATAATCCAGAGTTTTGAGAAGATTGGAGAAACTTGATTTTTCGCCCCGAAAACGGAAAAAAACGTAAGGGGTAACACTGTCGTTTTTTTTTCGGGTCGAAATTTTGAGTTTCCATATCTCAGCTCTGGAAGGGTCTAGAGCCTCCATTTTTGCGCTCAGGTCAAAGTCTTGCGGCCCTCTATCATAATCCAGAGTTTTGAGAAGATTGGAGAAACTTGATTTTTCGCCCGAAAACGGAAAAAAACGTAAGGGGTAACACTGTCGTTTTTTTTTCGGGTCAAAATTTTGAGTTTCCATATCTCAGCTCTGGAAGGGTCTAGAGCCTCCATTTTTGCGCTCAGGTCAAAGTCTCGCGGCCCTCTATCATAATCCAGAGTTTTGAGAAGATTGGAGAAACTTGATTTTTCGCCCCGAAAACGGAAAAAAACGTAAGGGGTAACACTGTCGTTTTTTTTTCGGGTCGAAATTTTGAGTTTCCATATCTCAGCTCTGGAAGGGTCTAGAGCCTCCATTTTTGCGCTCAGGTCAAAGTCTCGCGGCCCTCTATCATAATCCAGAGTTTTGAGAAGATTGGAGAAACTTGATTTTTCGCCCCGAAAACGGAAAAAAACGTAAGGGGTAACACTGTCGTTTTTTTTTCGGGTCGAAATTTTGAGTTTCCATATCTCAGCTCTGGAAGGGTCTAGAGCCTCCATTTTTGCGCTCAGGTCAAAGTCTCGCGGCCCTCTATCATAATCCAGAGTTTTGAGAAGATTGGAGAAACTTGATTTTTCGCCCGAAAACGGAAAAAAACGTAAGGGGTAACACTGTCGTTTTTTTTTTCGGGTCGAAATTTTGAGTTTCCATATCTCAGCTCTGGAAGGGTCTAGAGCCTCCATTTTTGCGCTCAGGTCAAAGTCTCGCGGCCCTCTATCATAATCCAGAGTTTTGAGAAGATTGGAGAAACTTGATTTTTCGCCCGAAAACTGAAAAAAACGTAAGGGGTAACACTGTCGTTTTTTTTTCGGGTCGAAATTTTGAGTTTCCATATCTCAGCTCTGGAAGGGTCTAGAGCCTCCATTTTTGCGCTCAGGTCAAAGTCTCGCGGCCCTCTATCATAATCCAGAGTTTTGAGAAGATTGGAGAAACTTGATTTTTCGCCCGAAAACTGAAAAAAACGTAAGGGGTAACACTGTCGTTTTTTTTTTCGGGTCGAAATTTTGAGTTTCCATATCTCAGCTCTGGAAGGGTCTAGAGCCTCCATTTTTGCGCTCAGGTCAAAGTCTCGCGGCCCTCTATCATAATCCAGAGTTTTGAGAAGATTGGAGAAACTTGATTTTTCGCCCGAAAACTGAAAAAAACGTCAGGGGTAACACTGTCGTTTTTTTTTCGGGTCGAAATTTTGAGTTTCCATATCTCAGCTCTGGAAGGGTCTAGAGCCTCCATTTTTGCGCTCAGGTCAAAGTCTCGCGGCCCTCTATCATAATCCAGAGTTTTGAGAATATTGGAGAAACTTGATTTTTCGCCCGAAAACTGAAAAAAACGTAAGGGGTAACACTGTCGTTTTTTTTTCGGGTCGAAATTTTGAGTTTCCATATCTCAGCTCTGGAAGGGTCTAGAGCCTCCATTTTTGCGCTCAGGTCAAAGTCTCGCGGCCCTCTATCATAATCCAGAGTTTTGAGAAGATTGGAGAAACTTGATTTTTTGCCCAAAAACTGAAAAAAACGTAAGGGGTAACACTGTCGTTTTTTTTTCGGGTCGAAATTTTGAGTTTCCATATCTCAGCTCTGGAAGGGTCTAGAGCCTCCATTTTTGCGCTCAGGTCAAAGTCTCGCGGCCCTCTATCATAATCCAGAGTTTTGAGAAGATTGGAGAAACTTGATTTTTCGCCCGAAAACGGAAAAAAACGTAAGGGGTAACACTGTCGTTTTTTTTTCGGGTCGAAATTTTGAGTTTCCATATCTCAGCTCTGGAAGGGTCTAGAGCCTCCATTTTTGCGCTCAGGTCAAAGTCTCGCGGCCCTCTATCATAATCCAGAGTTTTGAGAAGATTGGAGAAACTTGATTTTTCGCCCGAAAACTGAAAAAAACGTAAGGGGTAACACTGTCGTTTTTTTTTCGGGTCGAAATTTTGAGTTTCCATATCTCAGCTCTGGAAGGGTCTAGAGCCTCCATTTTTGCGCTCAGGTCAAAGTCTCGCGGCCCTCTATCATAATCCAGAGTTTTGAGAATATTGGAGAAACTTGATTTTTCGCCCGAAAACTGAAAAAAACGTAAGGGGTAACACTGTCGTTTTTTTTTCGAGTCGAAATTTTGAGTTTCCATATCTTAGCTCTGGAAGGGTCTAGAGCCTCCATTTTTGCGCTCAGGTCAAAGTCTCGCGGCCCTCTATCATAATCCAGAGTTTTGAGAATATTGGAGAAACTTGATTTTTCGCCCGAAAACTGAAAAAAACGTAAGGGGTAACACTGTCGTTTTTTTTTTCGGGTCGAAATTTTGAGTTTCCATATCTCAGCTCTGGAAGGGTCTAGAGCAGGGGTCCCCAACTGGCGGACCGGGGTCCAGGTCCGGACCCCAATACCTTTTTATCCGGACCTCTAAACATTTTTATTAAAAAGTTTTAGAAAAAAAATTAAATTAATTTTTACCCAAAGTAATTTTTGAACAGGCGTGCGCGCGGGCAGCTATGTCTGTGTCAGGTCCTTTGCAAGAGCCGGGGTCTGGAGAGATCACAAACTTTGGCTTGTACACACATTACTATGATATCGTGAATTGATTATTATGGCTTTGTCAAAAATGAGAAAAGTGGACTCTGAAAACCACATCTTTCGAGATGAGTGGACTGGAGTGTACGCGTTCATATTTGCCGTCATCGAGCTCTATGAGGCCCATGTGTCTTATTTGTTCGGAGTCTGTTGCTGTTGTTATAAGTGGAAACATCAAGCGGCATTTCGAGACAAGACACACAACTTTCAATGAAAATTATCCGCCAATAAAAATCATGCTTCCTGTTGCTGTTATTGATGTTGAAAGGTTTGACATTTGAATATTTGCACTAAAATGAAATAATACTTGAATGAATTTCAACAAAATCAGTTGAAAACATTTAAAGGTAAAGATTTTATTGTCAAAGATTTTGTCAATTTCTTGACATGGTTACAATTTAATAAAATGAAAGAACTTATTTTGCCAGGTGTTTTTGCATGTCCGGACCCTCATTAACTGGGCTCATTGGGTTAGTGGACCTCTTGCCAATTTAGTTGGGGACCCCTGGTCTAGAGCCTCCATTTTTGCGCTCAGGTCAAAGTCTCGCGGCCCTCTATCATAATCCAGAGTTTTGAGAAGATTGGAGAAACTTGATTTTTCGCCCGAAAACGGAAAAAAACGTAAGGGGTAACACTGTCGTTTTTTTTTCGGGTCGAAATTTTGAGTTTCCATATCTCAGCTCTGGAAGGGTCTAGAGCCTCCATTTTTGCGCTCAGGTCAAAGTCTCGCGACCCTCTATCATAATCCAGAGTTTTGAGAATATTGGAGAAACTTGATTTTTCGCCCGAAAACTGAAAAAAACGTAAGGGGTAACACTGTCGTTTTTTTTTCGGGTCGAAATTTTGAGTTTCCATATCTCAGCTCTGGAAGGGTCTAGAGCCTCCATTTTTGCGCTCAGGTCAAAGTCTCGCGGCCCTCTATCATAATCCAGAGTTTTGAGAAGATTGGAGAAACTTGATTTTTCGCCCGAAAACTGAAAAAAACGTAAGGGGTAACACTGTCGTTTTTTTTTCGGGTCGAAATTTTGAGTTTCCATATCTCAGCTCTGGAAGGGTCTAGAGCCTCCATTTTTGCGCTCAGGTCAAAGTCTCGCGGCCCTCTATCATAATCCAGAGTTTTGAGAAGATTGGAGAAACTTGATTTTTCGCCCGAAAACTGAAAAAAACGTAAGGGGTAACACTGTCGTTTTTTTTTTCGGGTCGAAATTTTGAGTTTCCATATCTCAGCTCTGGAAGGGTCTAGAGCCTCCATTTTTGCGCTCAGGTCAAAGTCTCGCGGCCCTCTATCATAATCCAGAGTTTTGAGAAGATTGGAGAAACTTGATTTTTCGCCCGAAAACTGAAAAAAACGTCAGGGGTAACACTGTCGTTTTTTTTTCGGGTCGAAATTTTGAGTTTCCATATCTCAGCTCTGGAAGGGTCTAGAGCCTCCATTTTTGCGCTCAGGTCAAAGTCTCGCGGCCCTCTATCATAATCCAGAGTTTTGAGAATATTGGAGAAACTTGATTTTTCGCCCGAAAACTGAAAAAAACGTAAGGGGTAACACTGTCGTTTTTTTTTCGGGTCGAAATTTTGAGTTTCCATATCTCAGCTCTGGAAGGGTCTAGAGCCTCCATTTTTGCGCTCAGGTCAAAGTCTCGCGGCCCTCTATCATAATCCAGAGTTTTGAGAAGATTGGAGAAACTTGATTTTTCGCCCAAAAACTGAAAAAAACGTAAGGGGTAACACTGTCGTTTTTTTTTCGGGTCGAAATTTTGAGTTTCCATATCTCAGCTCTGGAAGGGTCTAGAGCCTCCATTTTTGCGCTCAGGTCAAAGTCTCGCGGCCCTCTATCATAATCCAGAGTTTTGAGAAGATTGGAGAAACTTGATTTTTCGCCCGAAAACGGAAAAAAACGTAAGGGGTAACACTGTCGTTTTTTTTTCGGGTCGAAATTTTGAGTTTCCATATCTCAGCTCTGGAAGGGTCTAGAGCCTCCATTTTTGCGCTCAGGTCAAAGTCTCGCGGCCCTCTATCATAATCCAGAGTTTTGAGAAGATTGGAGAAACTTGATTTTTCGCCCGAAAACTGAAAAAAACGTAAGGGGTAACACTGTCGTTTTTTTTTCGGGTCGAAATTTTGAGTTTCCATATCTCAGCTCTGGAAGGGTCTAGAGCCTCCATTTTTGCGCTCAGGTCAAAGTCTCGCGGCCCTCTATCATAATCCAGAGTTTTGAGAATATTGGAGAAACTTGATTTTTCGCCCGAAAACGGAAAAAAACGTAAGGGGTAACACTGTCGTTTTTTTTTCGAGTCGAAATTTTGAGTTTCCATATCTTAGCTCTGGAAGGGTCTAGAGCCTCCATTTTTGCGCTCAGGTCAAAGTCTCGCGGCCCTCTATCATAATCCAGAGTTTTGAGAATATTGGAGAAACTTGATTTTTCGCCCGAAAACTGAAAAAAACGTAAGGGGTAACACTGTCGTTTTTTTTTCGGGTCGAAATTTTGAGTTTCCATATCTCAGCTCTGGAAGGGTCTAGAGCCTCCATTTTTGCGCTCAGGTCAAAGTCTCGCGGCCCTCTATCATAATCCAGAGTTTTGAGAAGATTGGAGAAACTTGATTTTTCGCCCCGAAAACGGAAAAAAACGTAAGGGGTAACACTGTCGTTTTTTTTTCGGGTCGAAATTTTGAGTTTCCATATCTCAGCTCTGGAAGGGTCTAGAGCCTCCATTTTTGCGCTCAGGTCAAAGTCTCGCGGCCCTCTATCATAATCCAGAGTTTTGAGAAGATTGGAGAAACTTGATTTTTCGCCCGAAAACGGAAAAAAACGTAAGGGGTAACACTGTCGTTTTTTTTTCGGGTCGAAATTTTGAGTTTCCATATCTCAGCTCTGGAAGGGTCTAGAGCCTCCATTTTTGCGCTCAGGTCAAAGTCTCGCGGCCCTCTATCATAATCCAGAGTTTTGAGAAGATTGGAGAAACTTGATTTTTCGCCCGAAAACGGAAAAAAACGTAAGGGGTAACACTGTCGTTTTTTTTTTCGGGTCGAAATTTTGAGTTTCCATATCTCAGCTCTGGAAGGGTCTAGAGCCTCCATTTTTGCGCTCAGGTCAAAGTCTCGCGGCCCTCTATCATAATCCAGAGTTTTGAGAAGATTGGAGAAACTTGATTTTTCGCCCGAAAACTGAAAAAAACGTAAGGGGTAACACTGTCGTTTTTTTTTCGGGTCGAAATTTTGAGTTTCCATATCTCAGCTCTGGAAGGGTCTAGAGCCTCCATTTTTGCGCTCAGGTCAAAGTCTCGCGGCCCTCTATCATAATCCAGAGTTTTGAGAAGATTGGAGAAACTTGATTTTTCGCCCGAAAACTGAAAAAAACGTAAGGGGTAACACTGTCGTTTTTTTTCGGGTCGAAATTTTGAGTTTCCATATCTCAGCTCTGGAAGGGTCTAGAGCCTCCATTTTTGCGCTCAGGTCAAAGTCTCGCGGCCCTCTATCATAATCCAGAGTTTTGAGAAGATTGGAGAAACTTGATTTTTCGCCCGAAAACGGAAAAAAACGTAAGGGGTAACACTGTCGTTTTTTTTTCGGGTCGAAATTTTGAGTTTCCATATCTCAGCTCTGGAAGGGTCTAGAGCCTCCATTTTTGAGCTCAGGTCAAAGTCTCGCGGCCCTCTATCATAATCCAGAGTTTTGAGAAGATTGGAGAAACTTGATTTTTCGCCCGAAAACTGAAAAAAACGTCAGGGGTAACACTGTCGTTTTTTTTTCGGGTCGAAATTTTGAGTTTCCATATCTCAGCTCTGGAAGGGTCTAGAGCCTCCATTTTTGCGCTCAGGTCAAAGTCTCGCGGCCCTCTATCATAATCCAGAGTTTTGAGAATATTGGAGAAACTTGATTTTTCGCCCGAAAACTGAAAAAAACGTAAGGGGTAACACTGTCGTTTTTTTTTCGGGTCGAAATTTTGAGTTTCCATATCTCAGCTCTGGAAGGGTCTAGAGCCTCCATTTTTGCGCTCAGGTCAAAGTCTCGCGGCCCTCTATCATAATCCAGAGTTTTGAGAAGATTGGAGAAACTTGATTTTTCGCCCAAAAACTGAAAAAAACGTAAGGGGTAACACTGTCGTTTTTTTTTCGGGTCGAAATTTTGAGTTTCCATATCTCAGCTCTGGAAGGGTCTAGAGCCTCCATTTTTGCGCTCAGGTCAAAGTCTCGCGGCCCTCTATCATAATCCAGAGTTTTGAGAAGATTGGAGAAACTTGATTTTTCGCCCGAAAACGGAAAAAAACGTAAGGGGTAACACTGTCGTTTTTTTTTCGGGTCGAAATTTTGAGTTTCCATATCTCAGCTCTGGAAGGGTCTAGAGCCTCCATTTTTGCGCTCAGGTCAAAGTCTCGCGGCCCTCTATCATAATCCAGAGTTTTGAGAAGATTGGAGAAACTTGATTTTTCGCCCGAAAACTGAAAAAAACGTAAGGGGTAACACTGTCGTTTTTTTTTCGGGTCGAAATTTTGAGTTTCCATATCTCAGCTCTGGAAGGGTCTAGAGCCTCCATTTTTGCGCTCAGGTCAAAGTCTCGCGGCCCTCTATCATAATCCAGAGTTTTGAGAATATTGGAGAAACTTGATTTTTCGCCCGAAAACGGAAAAAAACGTAAGGGGTAACACTGTCGTTTTTTTTTCGAGTCGAAATTTTGAGTTTCCATATCTTAGCTCTGGAAGGGTCTAGAGCCTCCATTTTTGCGCTCAGGTCAAAGTCTCGCGGCCCTCTATCATAATCCAGAGTTTTGAGAATATTGGAGAAACTTGATTTTTCGCCCGAAAACTGAAAAAAACGTAAGGGGTAACACTGTCGTTTTTTTTTCGGGTCGAAATTTTGAGTTTCCATATCTCAGCTCTGGAAGGGTCTAGAGCCTCCATTTTTGCGCTCAGGTCAAAGTCTCGCGGCCCTCTATCATAATCCAGAGTTTTGAGAAGATTGGAGAAACTTGATTTTTCGCCCGAAAACTGAAAAAAACGTAAGGGGTAACACTGTCGTTTTTTTTTCGGGTCGAAATTTTGAGTTTCCATATCTCAGCTCTGGAAGGGTCTAGAGCCTCCATTTTTGCGCTCAGGTCAAAGTCTCGCGGCCCTCTATCATAATCCAGAGTTTTGAGAAGATTGGAGAAACTTGATTTTTCGCCCGAAAACGGAAAAAAACGTAAGGGGTAACACTGTCGTTTTTTTTTCGGGTCGAAATTTTGAGTTTCCATATCTCAGCTCTGGAAGGGTCTAGAGCCTCCATTTTTGCGCTCAGGTCAAAGTCTCGCGGCCCTCTATCATAATCCAGAGTTTTGAGAAGATTGGAGAAACTTGATTTTTCGCCCGAAAACGGAAAAAAACGTAAGGGGTAACACTGTCGTTTTTTTTTTCGGGTCGAAATTTTGAGTTTCCATATCTCAGCTCTGGAAGGGTCTAGAGCCTCCATTTTTGCGCTCAGGTCAAAGTCTCGCGGCCCTCTATCATAATCCAGAGTTTTGAGAAGATTGGAGAAACTTGATTTTTCGCCCGAAAACTGAAAAAAACGTAAGGGGTAACACTGTCGTTTTTTTTTCGGGTCGAAATTTTGAGTTTCCATATCTCAGCTCTGGAAGGGTCTAGAGCCTCCATTTTTGCGCTCAGGTCAAAGTCTCGCGGCCCTCTATCATAATCCAGAGTTTTGAGAAGATTGGAGAAACTTGATTTTTCGCCCGAAAACTGAAAAAAACGTAAGGGGTAACACTGTCGTTTTTTTTCGGGTCGAAATTTTGAGTTTCCATATCTCAGCTCTGGAAGGGTCTAGAGCCTCCATTTTTGCGCTCAGGTCAAAGTCTCGCGGCCCTCTATCATAATCCAGAGTTTTGAGAAGATTGGAGAAACTTGATTTTTCGCCCGAAAACGGAAAAAAACGTAAGGGGTAACACTGTCGTTTTTTTTTCGGGTCGAAATTTTGAGTTTCCATATCTCAGCTCTGGAAGGGTCTAGAGCCTCCATTTTTGAGCTCAGGTCAAAGTCTCGCGGCCCTCTATCATAATCCAGAGTTTTGAGAAGATTGGAGAAACTTGATTTTTCGCCCAAAAACTGAAAAAAACGTAAGGGGTAACACTGTCGTTTTTTTTTCGGGACGAAATTTTGAGTTTCCATATCTCAGCTCTGGAAGGGTCTAGAGCCTCCATTTTTGCGCTCAGGTCAAAGTCTCGCGGCCCTCTATCATAATCCAGAGTTTTGAGAAGATTGGAGAAACTTGATTTTTCGCCCGAAAACTGAAAAAAACGTAAGGGGTAACACTGTCGTTTTTTTTTCGGGTCGAAATTTTGAGTTTCCATATCTCAGCTCTGGAAGGGTCTAGAGCCTCCATTTTTGCGCTCAGGTCAAAGTCTCGCGGCCCTCTATCATAATCCAGAGTTTTGAGAAGATTGGAGAAACTTGATTTTTCGCCCGAAAACTGAAAAAAACGTAAGGGGTAACACTGTCGTTTTTTTTCGGGTCGAAATTTTGAGTTTCCATATCTCAGCTCTGGAAGGGTCTAGAGCCTCCATTTTTGCGCTCAGGTCAAAGTCTCGCGGCCCTCTATCATAATCCAGAGTTTTGAGAAGATTGGAGAAACTTGATTTTTCGCCCGAAAACGGAAAAAAACGTAAGGGGTAACACTGTCGTTTTTTTTTCGGGTCGAAATTTTGAGTTTCCATATCTCAGCTCTGGAAGGGTCTAGAGCCTCCATTTTTGCGCTCAGGTCAAAGTCTCGCGGCCCTCTATCATAATCCAGAGTTTTGAGAAGATTGGAGAAACTTGATTTTTCGCCCAAAAACTGAAAAAAACGTAAGGGGTAACACTGTCGTTTTTTTTTCGGGTCGAAATTTTGAGTTTCCATATCTCAGCTCTGGAAGGGTCTAGAGCCTCCATTTTTGCGCTCAGGTCAAAGTCTCGCGGCCCTCTATCATAATCCAGAGTTTTGAGAAGATTGGAGAAACTTGATTTTTCGCCCGAAAACTGAAAAAAACGTAAGGGGTAACACTGTCGTTTTTTTTTCGGGTCGAAATTTTGAGTTTCCATATCTCAGCTCTGGAAGGGTCTAGAGCCTCCATTTTTGCGCTCAGGTCAAAGTCTCGCGGCCCTCTATCATAATCCAGAGTTTTGAGAAGATTGGAGAAACTTGATTTTTCGCCCGAAAACGGAAAAAAACGTAAGGGGTAACACTGTCGTTTTTTTTTCGGGTCGAAATTTTGAGTTTCCATATCTCAGCTCTGGAAGGGTCTAGAGCCTCCATTTTTGCGCTCAGGTCAAAGTCTCGCGGCCCTCTATCATAATCCAGAGTTTTGAGAAGATTGGAGAAACTTGATTTTTCGCCCAAAAACTGAAAAAAACGTAAGGGGTAACACTGTCGTTTTTTTTTCGGGTCGAAATTTTGAGTTTCCATATCTCAGCTCTGGAAGGGTCTAGAGCCTCCATTTTTGCGCTCAGGTCAAAGTCTCGCGGCCCTCTATCATAATCCAGAGTTTTGAGAAGATTGGAGAAACTTGATTTTTCGCCCGAAAACGGAAAAAAACGTAAGGGGTAACACTGTCGTTTTTTTTTCGGGTCAAAATTTTGAGTTTCCATATCTCAGCTCTGGAAGGGTCTAGAGCCTCCATTTTTGCGCTCAGGTCAAAGTCTCGCGGCCCTCTATCAAAATCCAGAGTTTTGAGAAGATTGGAGAAACTTGATTTTTCGCCCGAAAACTGAAAAAAACGTAAGGGGTAACACTGTCGTTTTTTTTTTCGGGTCGAAATTTTGAGTTTCCATATCTCAGCTCTGGAAGGGTCTAGAGCCTCCATTTTTGCGCTCAGGTCAAAGTCTCACGGCCCTCTATCATAATCCAGAGTTTTGAGAAGATTGGAGAAACTTGATTTTTCGCCCGAAAACTGAAAAAAACGTAAGGGGTAACACTGTCGTTTTTTTTTCGGGTCGAAATTTTGAGTTTCCATATCTCAGCTCTGGAAGGGTCTAGAGCCTCCATTTTTGCGCTCAGGTCAAAGTCTCGCGGCCCTCTATCATAATCCAGAGTTTTGAGAATATTGGAGAAACTTGATTTTTCGCCCGAAAACGGAAAAAAACGTAAGGGGTAACACTGTCGTTTTTTTTTCGAGTCGAAATTTTGAGTTTCCATATCTCAGCTCTGGAAGGGTCTAGAGCCTCCATTTTTGCGCTCAGGTCAAAGTCTCGCGGCCCTCTATCATAATCCAGAGTTTTGAGAATATTGGAGAAACTTGATTTTTCGCCCGAAAACTGAAAAAAACGTAAGGGGTAACACTGTCGTTTTTTTTTCGGGTCGAAATTTTGAGTTTCCATATCTCAGCTCTGGAAGGGTCTAGAGCCTCCATTTTTGCGCTCAGGTCAAAGTCTCGCGGCCCTCTATCATAATCCAGAGTTTTGAGAAGATTGGAGAAACTTGATTTTTCGCCCGAAAACGGAAAAAAACGTAAGGGGTAACACTGTCGTTTTTTTTTCGGGTCAAAATTTTGAGTTTCCATATCTCAGCTCTGGAAGGGTCTAGAGCCTCAATTTTTGCGCTCAGGTCAAAGTCTCGCGGCCCTCTATCATAATCCAGAGTTTTGAGAAGATTGGAGAAACTTGATTTTTCGCCCGAAAACTGAAAAAAACGTAAGGGGTAACACTGTCGTTTTTTTTTCGGGTCGAAATTTTGAGTTTCCATATCTCAGCTCTGGAAGGGTCTAGAGCCTCCATTTTTGCGCTCAGGTCAAAGTCTCGCGGCCCTCTATCATAATCCAGAGTTTTGAGAATATTGGAGAAACTTGATTTTTCGCCCGAAAACTGAAAAAAACGTAAGGGGTAACACTGTCTTTTTTTTTTTGGGTCGAAATTTTGAGTTTCCATATCTCAGCTCTGGAAGGGTCTAGAGCCTCCATTTTTGCGCTCAGGTCAAAGTCTCGCGGCCCTCTATCATAATCCAGAGTTTTGAGAAGATTGGAGAAACTTGATTTTTCGCCCAAAAACTGAAAAAAACGTAAGGGGTAACACTGTCGTTTTTTTTTCGGGTCGAAATTTTGAGTTTCCATATCTCAGCTCTGGAAGGGTCTAGAGCCTCCATTTTTGCGCTCAGGTCAAAGTCTCGCGGCCCTCTATCATAATCCAGAGTTTTGAGAAGATTGGAGAAACTTGATTTTTCGCCCGAAAACGGAAAAAAACGTAAGGGGTAACACTGTCGTTTTTTTTTCGGGTCGAAATTTTGAGTTTCCATATCTCAGCTCTGGAAGGGTCTAGAGCCTCCATTTTTGCGCTCAGGTCAAAGTCTCGCGGCCCTCTATCATAATCCAGAGTTTTGAGAAGATTGGAGAAACTTGATTTTTCGCCCGAAAACTGAAAAAAACGTAAGGGGTAACACTGTCGTTTTTTTTTCGGGTCGAAATTTTGAGTTTCCATATCTCAGCTCTGGAAGGGTCTAGAGCCTCCATTTTTGCGCTCAGGTCAAAGTCTCGCGGCCCTCTATCATAATCCAGAGTTTTGAGAATATTGGAGAAACTTGATTTTTCGCCCGAAAACGGAAAAAAACGTAAGGGGTAACACTGTCGTTTTTTTTTCGAGTCGAAATTTTGAGTTTCCATATCTCAGCTCTGGAATGGTCTAGAGCCTCCATTTTTGCGCTCAGGTCAAAGTCTCGCGGCCCTCTATCATAATCCAGAGTTTTGAGAATATTGGAGAAACTTGATTTTTCGCCCGAAAACTGAAAAAAACGTAAGGGGTAACACTGTCGTTTTTTTTTCGGGTCGAAATTTTGAGTTTCCATATCTCAGCTCTGGAAGGGTCTAGAGCCTCCATTTTTGCGCTCAGGTCAAAGTCTCGCGGCCCTCTATCATAATCCAGAGTTTTGAGAAGATTGGAGAAACTTGATTTTTCGCCCGAAAACGGAAAAAAACGTAAGGGGTAACACTGTCGTTTTTTTTTTCGGGTCGAAATTTTGAGTTTCCATATCTCAGCTCTGGAAGGGTCTAGAGCCTCCATTTTTGCGCTCAGGTCAAAGTCTCGCGGCCCTCTATCATAATCCAGAGTTTTGAGAAGATTGGAGAAACTTGATTTTTCGCCCGAAAACTGAAAAAAACGTAAGGGGTAACACTGTCGTTTTTTTTTCGGGTCGAAATTTTGAGTTTCCATATCTCAGCTCTGGAAGGGTCTAGAGCCTCCATTTTTGCGCTCAGGTCAAAGTCTCGCGGCCCTCTATCATAATCCAGAGTTTTGAGAAGATTGGAGAAACTTGATTTTTCGCCCGAAAACTGAAAAAAACGTAAGGGGTAACACTGTCGTTTTTTTTCGGGTCGAAATTTTGAGTTTCCATATCTCAGCTCTGGAAGGGTCTAGAGCCTCCATTTTTGCGCTCAGGTCAAAGTCTCGCGGCCCTCTATCATAATCCAGAGTTTTGAGAAGATTGGAGAAACTTGATTTTTCGCCCGAAAACGGAAAAAAACGTAAGGGGTAACACTGTCGTTTTTTTTTCGGGTCGAAATTTTGAGTTTCCATATCTCAGCTCTGGAAGGGTCTAGAGCCTCCATTTTTGAGCTCAGGTCAAAGTCTCGCGGCCCTCTATCATAATCCAGAGTTTTGAGAAGATTGGAGAAACTTGATTTTTCGCCCAAAAACTGAAAAAAACGTAAGGGGTAACACTGTCGGTTTTTTTTCGGGTCGAAATTTTGAGTTTCCATATCTCAGCTCTGGAAGGGTCTAGAGCCTCCATTTTTGCGCTCAGGTCAAAGTCTCGCGGCCCTCTATCATAATCCAGAGTTTTGAGAAGATTGGAGAAACTTGATTTTTCGCCCGAAAACTGAAAAAAACGTAAGGGGTAACACTGTCGTTTTTTTTTCGGGTCGAAATTTTGAGTTTCCATATCTCAGCTCTGGAAGGGTCTAGAGCCTCCATTTTTGCGCTCAGGTCAAAGTCTCGCGGCCCTCTATCATAATCCAGAGTTTTGAGAAGATTGGAGAAACTTGATTTTTCGCCCGAAAACTGAAAAAAACGTAAGGGGTAACACTGTCGTTTTTTTTCGGGTCGAAATTTTGAGTTTCCATATCTCAGCTCTGGAAGGGTCTAGAGCCTCCATTTTTGCGCTCAGGTCAAAGTCTCGCGGCCCTCTATCATAATCCAGAGTTTTGAGAAGATTGGAGAAACTTGATTTTTCGCCCAAAAACTGAAAAAAACGTAAGGGGTAACACTGTCGTTTTTTTTTCGGGTCGAAATTTTGAGTTTCCATATCTCAGCTCTGGAAGGGTCTAGAGCCTCCATTTTTGCGCTCAGGTCAAAGTCTCGCGGCCCTCTATCATAATCCAGAGTTTTGAGAAGATTGGAGAAACTTGATTTTTCGCCCGAAAACTGAAAAAAACGTAAGGGGTAACACTGTCGTTTTTTTTTCGGGTCGAAATTTTGAGTTTCCATATCTCAGCTCTGGAAGGGTCTAGAGCCTCCATTTTTGCGCTCAGGTCAAAGTCTCGCGGCCCTCTATCATAATCCAGAGTTTTGAGAAGATTGGAGAAACTTGATTTTTCGCCCAAAAACTGAAAAAAACGTAAGGGGTAACACTGTCGTTTTTTTTTCGGGTCGAAATTTTGAGTTTCCATATCTCAGCTCTGGAAGGGTCTAGAGCCTCCATTTTTGCGCTCAGGTCAAAGTCTCGCGGCCCTCTATCATAATCCAGAGTTTTGAGAAGATTGGAGAAACTTGATTTTTCGCCCGAAAACGGAAAAAAACGTAAGGGGTAACACTGTCGTTTTTTTTTCGGGTCAAAATTTTGAGTTTCCATATCTCAGCTCTGGAAGGGTCTAGAGCCTCCATTTTTGCGCTCAGGTCAAAGTCTCGCGGCCCTCTATCAAAATCCAGAGTTTTGAGAAGATTGGAGAAACTTGATTTTTCGCCCGAAAACTGAAAAAAACGTAAGGGGTAACACTGTCGTTTTTTTTTCGGGTCGAAATTTTGAGTTTCCATATCTCAGCTCTGGAAGGGTCTAGAGCCTCCATTTTTGCGCTCAGGTCAAAGTCTCGCGGCCCTCTATCATAATCCAGAGTTTTGAGAAGATTGGAGAAACTTGATTTTTCGCCCGAAAACTGAAAAAAACGTAAGGGGTAACACTGTCGTTTTTTTTTCGGGTCGAAATTTTGAGTTTCCATATCTCAGCTCTGGAAGGGTCTAGAGCCTCCATTTTTGCGCTCAGGTCAAAGTCTCGCGGCCCTCTATCATAATCCAGAGTTTTGAGAATATTGGAGAAACTTGATTTTTCGCCCGAAAACGGAAAAAAACGTAAGGGGTAACACTGTCGTTTTTTTTTCGAGTCGAAATTTTGAGTTTCCATATCTCAGCTCTGGAAGGGTCTAGAGCCTCCATTTTTGCGCTCAGGTCAAAGTCTTGCGGCCCTCTATCATAATCCAGAGTTTTGAGAATATTGGAGAAACTTGATTTTTCGCCCGAAAACTGAAAAAAACGTAAGGGGTAACACTGTCGTTTTTTTTTCGGGTCGAAATTTTGAGTTTCCATATCTCAGCTCTGGAAGGGTCTAGAGCCTCCATTTTTGCGCTCAGGTCAAAGTCTCGCGGCCCTCTATCATAATCCAGAGTTTTGAGAAGATTGGAGAAACTTGATTTTTCGCCCGAAAACGGAAAAAAACGTAAGGGGTAACACTGTCGTTTTTTTTTCGGGTCAAAATTTTGAGTTTCCATATCTCAGCTCTGGAAGGGTCTAGAGCCTCAATTTTTGCGCTCAGGTCAAAGTCTCGCGGCCCTCTATCATAATCCAGAGTTTTGAGAAGATTGGAGAAACTTGATTTTTCGCCCGAAAACTGAAAAAAACGTAAGGGGTAACACTGTCGTTTTTTTTTCGGGTCGAAATTTTGAGTTTCCATATCTCAGCTCTGGAAGGGTCTAGAGCCTCCATTTTTGCGCTCAGGTCAAAGTCTCGCGGCCCTCTATCATAATCCAGAGTTTTGAGAATATTGGAGAAACTTGATTTTTCGCCCGAAAACTGAAAAAAACGTAAGGGGTAACACTGTCGTTTTTTTTTTGGGTCGATATTTTGAGTTTCCATATCTCAGCTCTGGAAGGGTCTAGAGCCTCCATTTTTGAGCTCAGGTCAAAGTCTCGCGGCCCTCTATCATAATCCAGAGTTTTGAGAAGATTGGAGAAACTTGATTTTTCGCCCAAAAACTGAAAAAAACGTAAGGGGTAACACTGTCTTTTTTTTTTCGGGTCGAAATTTTGAGTTTCCATATCTCAGCTCTGGAAGGGTCTAGAGCCTCCATTTTTGCGCTCAGGTCAAAGTCTCGCGGCCCTCTATCATAATCCAGAGTTTTGAGAAGATTGGAGAAACTTGATTTTTCGCCCGAAAACGGAAAAAAACGTAAGGGGTAACACTGTCGTTTTTTTTTCGGGTCGAAATTTTGAGTTTCCATATCTCAGCTCTGGAAGGGTCTAGAGCCTCCATTTTTGCGCTCAGGTCAAAGTCTCGCGGCCCTCTATCATAATCCAGAGTTTTGAGAAGATTGGAGAAACTTGATTTTTCGCCCGAAAACGGAAAAAAACGTAAGGGGTAACACTGTCGTTTTTTTTTCGGGTCGAAATTTTGAGTTTCCATATCTCAGCTCTGGAAGGGTCTAGAGCCTCCATTTTTGCGCTCAGGTCAAAGTCTCGCGGCCCTCTATCATAATCCAGAGTTTTGAGAAGATTGGAGAAACTTGATTTTTCGCCCGAAAACTGAAAAAAACGTAAGGGGTAACACTGTCGTTTTTTTTTCGGGTCGAAATTTTGAGTTTCCATATCTCAGCTCTGGAAGGGTCTAGAGCCTCCATTTTTGCGCTCAGGTCAAAGTCTCGCGGCCCTCTATCATAATCCAGAGTTTTGAGAATATTGGAGAAACTTGATTTTTCGCCCGAAAACGGAAAAAAACGTAAGGGGTAACACTGTCGTTTTTTTTTCGAGTCGAAATTTTGAGTTTCCATATCTCAGCTCTGGAATGGTCTAGAGCCTCCATTTTTGCGCTCAGGTCAAAGTCTCGCGGCCCTCTATCATAATCCAGAGTTTTGAGAATATTGGAGAAACTTGATTTTTCGCCCGAAAACTGAAAAAAACGTAAGGGGTAACACTGTCGTTTTTTTTTCGGGTCGAAATTTTGAGTTTCCATATCTCAGCTCTGGAAGGGTCTAGAGCCTCCATTTTTGCGCTCAGGTCAAAGTCTCGCGGCCCTCTATCATAATCCAGAGTTTTGAGAAGATTGGAGAAACTTGATTTTTCGCCCGAAAACGGAAAAAAACGTAAGGGGTAACACTGTCGTTTTTTTTTTCGGGTCGAAATTTTGAGTTTCCATATCTCAGCTCTGGAAGGGTCTAGAGCCTCCATTTTTGCGCTCAGGTCAAAGTCTCGCGGCCCTCTATCATAATCCAGAGTTTTGAGAAGATTGGAGAAACTTGATTTTTCGCCCGAAAACTGAAAAAAACGTAAGGGGTAACACTGTCGTTTTTTTTTCGGGTCGAAATTTTGAGTTTCCATATCTCAGCTCTGGAAGGGTCTAGAGCCTCCATTTTTGCGCTCAGGTCAAAGTCTCGCGGCCCTCTATCATAATCCAGAGTTTTGAGAAGATTGGAGAAACTTGATTTTTCGCCCGAAAACTGAAAAAAACGTAAGGGGTAACACTGTCGTTTTTTTTTCGGGTCGAAATTTTGAGTTTCCATATCTCAGCTCTGGAAGGGTCTAGAGCCTCCATTTTTGCGCTCAGGTCAAAGTCTCGCGGCCCTCTATCATAATCCAGAGTTTTGAGAATATTGGAGAAACTTGATTTTTCGCCCGAAAACTGAAAAAAACGTAAGGGGTAACACTGTCGTTTTTCTTTCGGGTCGAAATTTTGAGTTTCCATATCTCAGCTCTGGAAGGGTCTAGAGCCTCCATTTTTGCGCTCAGGTCAAAGTCTCGCGGCCCTCTATCATAATCCAGAGTTTTGAGAATATTGGAGAAACTTGATTTTTCGCCCGAAAACGGAAAAAAACGTAAGGGGTAACACTGTCGTTTTTTTTTCGGGTCGAAATTTTGAGTTTCCATATCTCAGCTCTGGAAGGGTCTAGAGCCTCCATTTTTGCGCTCAGGTCAAAGTCTCGCGGCCCTCTATCATAATCCAGAGTTTTGAGAAGATTGGAGAAACTTAATTTTTCGCCCGAAAACTGAAAAAAACGTAAGGGGTAACACTGTCGTTTTTTTTTCGGGTCGAAATTTTGAGTTTCCATATCTCAGCTCTGGAAGGGTCTAGAGCCTCCATTTTTGCGCTCAGGTCAAAGTCTCGCGGCCCTCTATCATAATCCAGAGTTTTGAGAAGATTGGAGAAACTTGATTTTTCGCCCGAAAACGGAAAAAAACGTAAGGGGTAACACTGTCGTTTTTTTTTTCGGGTCGAAATTTTGAGTTTCCATATCTCAGCTCTGGAAGGGTCTAGAGCCTCCATTTTTGCGCTCAGGTCAAAGTCTCGCGGCCCTCTATCATAATCCAGAGTTTTGAGAAGATTGGAGAAACTTGATTTTTCGCCCGAAAACTGAAAAAAACGTAAGGGGTAACACTGTCGTTTTTTTTTTCGGGTCGAAATTTTGAGTTTCCATATCTCAGCTCTGGAAGGGTCTAGAGCCTCCATTTTTGCGCTCAGGTCAAAGTCTCGCGGCCCTCTATCATAATCCAGAGTTTTGAGAAGATTGGAGAAACTTGATTTTTCGCCCGAAAACTGAAAAAAACGTAAGGGGTAACACTGTCGTTTTTTTTTCGGGTCGAAATTTTGAGTTTCCATATCTCAGCTCTGGAAGGGTCTAGAGCCTCCATTTTTGCGCTCAGGTCAAAGTCTCGCGGCCCTCTATCATAATCCAGAGTTTTGAGAAGATTGGAGAAACTTGATTTTTCGCCCGAAAACTGAAAAAAACGTAAGGGGTAACACTGTCGTTTTTTTTTCGGGTCGAAATTTTGAGTTTCCATATCTCAGCTCTGGAAGGGTCTAGAGCCTCCATTTTTGCGCTCAGGTCAAAGTCTCGCGGCCCTCTATCATAATCCAGAGTTTTGAGAATATTGGAGAAACTTGATTTTTCGCCCGAAAACGGAAAAAAACGTAAGGGGTAACACTGTCGTTTTTTTTTCGGGTCGAAATTTTGAGTTTCCATATCTCAGCTCTGGAAGGGTCTAGAGCCTCCATTTTTGCGCTCAGGTCAAAGTCTCGCGGCCCTCTATCATAATCCAGAGTTTTGAGAAGATTGGAGAAACTTGATTTTTCGCCCGAAAACGGAAAAAAACGTAAGGGGTAACACTGTCGTTTTTTTTTCGGGTCGAAATTTTGAGTTTCCATATCTCAGCTCTGGAAGGGTCTAGAGCCTCCATTTTTGCGCTCAGGTCAAAGTCTCGCGGCCCTCTATCATAATCCAGAGTTTTGAGAAGATTGGAGAAACTTGATTTTTCGCCCGAAAACGGAAAAAAACGTAAGGGGTAACACTGTCGTTTTTTTTTTCGGGTCGAATTTTTGAGTTTCCATATCTCAGCTCTGGAAGGGTCTAGAGCCTCCATTTTTGCGCTCAGGTCAAAGTCTCGCGGCCCTCTATCATAATCCAGAGTTTTGAGAAGATTGGAGAAACTTGATTTTTCGCCCGAAAACTGAAAAAAACGTAAGGGGTAACACTGTCGTTTTTTTTTCGGGTCGAAATTTTGAGTTTCCATATCTCAGCTCTGGAAGGGTCTAGAGCCTCCATTTTTGCGCTCAGGTCAAAGTCTCGCGGCCCTCTATCATAATCCAGAGTTTTGAGAATATTGGAGAAACTTGATTTTTCGCCCGAAAACTGAAAAAAACGTAAGGGGTAACACTGTCGTTTTTTTTTTCGGGTCGAAATTTTGAGTTTCCATATCTCAGCTCTGGAAGGGTCTAGAGCCTCCATTTTTGCGCTCAGGTCAAAGTCTCGCGGCCCTCTATCATAATCCAGAGTTTTGAGAATATTGGAGAAACTTGATTTTTCGCCCGAAAACGGAAAAAAACGTAAGGGGTAACACTGTCGTTTTTTTTTCGGGTCGAAATTTTGAGTTTCCATATCTCAGCTCTGGAAGGGTCTAGAGCCTCCATTTTTGCGCTCAGGTCAAAGTCTCGCGGCCCTCTATCATAATCCAGAGTTTTGAGAAGATTGGAGAAACTTGATTTTTCGCCCGAAAACTGAAAAAAACGTAAGGGGTAACACTGTCGTTTTTTTTTCGGGTCGAAATTTTGAGTTTCCATATCTCAGCTCTGGAAGGGTCTAGAGCCTCCATTTTTGCGCTCAGGTCAAAGTCTCGCGGCCCTCTATCATAATCCAGAGTTTTGAGAATATTGGAGAAACTTGATTTTTCGCCCGAAAACGGAAAAAAACGTAAGGGGTAACACTGTCGTTTTTTTTTCGAGTCGAAATTTTGAGTTTCCATATCTCAGCTCTGGAAGGGTCTAGAGCCTCCATTTTTGCGCTCAGGTCAAAGTCTCGCGGCCCTCTATCATAATCCAGAGTTTTGAGAATATTGGAGAAACTTGATTTTTCGCCCGAAAACTGAAAAAAACGTAAGGGGTAACACTGTCGTTTTTTTTTCGGGTCGAAATTTTGAGTTTCCATATCTCAGCTCTGGAAGGGTCTAGAGCCTCCATTTTTGCGCTCAGGTCAAAGTCTCGCGGCCCTCTATCATAATCCAGAGTTTTGAGAAGATTGGAGAAACTTGATTTTTCGCCCGAAAACTGAAAAAAACTAAAGGGGTAACACTGTCGTTTTTTTTTCGGGTCGAAATTTTGAGTTTCCATATCTCAGCTCTGGAAGGGTCTAGAGCCTCCATTTTTGCGCTCAGGTCAAAGTCTCGCGGCCCTCTATCATAATCCAGAGTTTTGAGAAGATTGGAGAAACTTGATTTTTCGCCCGAAAACTGAAAAAAACGTCAGGGGTAACACTGTCGTTTTTTTTTCGGGTCGAAATTTTGAGTTTCCATATCTCAGCTCTGGAAGGGTCTAGAGCCTCCATTTTTGCGCTCAGGTCAAAGTCTCGCGGCCCTCTATCATAATCCAGAGTTTTGAGAAGATTGGAGAAACTTGATTTTTCGCCCGAAAACGGAAAAAAACGTAAGGGGTAACACTGTCGTTTTTTTTTCGGGTCGAAATTTTGAGTTTCCATATCTCAGCTCTGGAAGGGTCTAGAGCCTCCATTTTTGCGCTCAGGTCAAAGTCTCGCGGCCCTCTATCATAATCCAGAGTTTTGAGAAGATTGGAGAAACTTGATTTTTCGCCCGAAAACTGAAAAAAACGTAAGGGGTAACACTGTCGTTTTTTTTTCGGGTCGAAATTTTGAGTTTCCATATCTCAGCTCTGGAAGGGTCTAGAGCCTCCATTTTTGCGCTCAGGTCAAAGTCTCGCGGCCCTCTATCATAATCCAGAGTTTTGAGAATATTGGAGAAACTTGATTTTTCGCACGAAAACGGAAAAAAACGTAAGGGGTAACACTGTCGTTTTTTTTTCGAGTCGAAATTTTGAGTTTCCATATCTCAGCTCTGGAAGGGTCTAGAGCCTCCATTTTTGCGCTCAGGTCAAAGTCTCGCGGCCCTCTATCATAATCCAGAGTTTTGAGAATATTGGAGAAACTTGATTTTTCGCCCGAAAACTGAAAAAAACGTAAGGGGTAACACTGTCGTTTTTTTTTCGGGTCGAAATTTTGAGTTTCCATATCTCAGCTCTGGAAGGGTCTAGAGCCTCCATTTTTGCGCTCAGGTCAAAGTCTCGCGGCCCTCTATCATAATCCAGAGTTTTGAGAAGATTGGAGAAACTTGATTTTTCGCCCGAAAACGGAAAAAAACGTAAGGGGTAACACTGTCGTTTTTTTTTTCGGGTCGAAATTTTGAGTTTCCATATCTCAGCTCTGGAAGGGTCTAGAGCCTCCATTTTTGCGCTCAGGTCAAAGTCTCGCGGCCCTCTATCATAATCCAGAGTTTTGAGAAGATTGGAGAAACTTGATTTTTCGCCCGAAAACTGAAAAAAACGTAAGGGGTAACACTGTCGTTTTTTTTTCGGGTCGAAATTTTGAGTTTCCATATCTCAGCTCTGGAAGGGTCTAGAGCCTCCATTTTTGCGCTCAGGTCAAAGTCTCGCGGCCCTCTATCATAATCCAGAGTTTTGAGAAGATTGGAGAAACTTGATTTTTCGCCCGAAAACTGAAAAAAACGTAAGGGGTAACACTGTCGTTTTTTTTTCGGGTCGAAATTTTGAGTTTCCATATCTCAGCTCTGGAAGGGTCTAGAGCCTCCATTTTTGCGCTCAGGTCAAAGTCTCGCGGCCCTCTATCATAATCCAGAGTTTTGAGAAGATTGGAGAAACTTGATTTTTCGCCCGAAAACTGAAAAAAACGAAAGGGGTAACACTGTCGTTTTTTTTTCGGGTCGAAATTTTGAGTTTCCATATCTCAGCTCTGGAAGGGTCTAGAGCCTCCATTTTTGCGCTCAGGTCAAAGTCTCGCGGCCCTCTATCATAATCCAGAGTTTTGAGAAGATTGGAGAAACTTGATTTTTCGCCCGAAAACGGAAAAAAAGCGTAAGGGGTAACACTGTCGTTTTTTTTTTCGGGTCGAAATTTTGAGTTTCCATATTTCAGCTCTGGAATGGTCTAGAGCCTCCATTTTTGCGCTCAGGTCAAAGTCTCGCGGCCCTCTATCATAATCCAGAGTTTTGAGAAGATTGGAGAAACTTGATTTTTCGCCCGAAAACTGAAAAAAACGTCAGGGGTAACACTGTCGTTTTTTTCTCGGGTCGAAATTTTGAGTTTCCATATCTCAGCTCTGGAAGGGTCTAGAGCCTCCATTTTTGCGCTCAGGTCAAAGTCTCGCGGCCCTCTATCATAATCCAGAGTTTTGAGAAGATTGGAGAAACTTGATTTTTCGCCCGAAAACGGAAAAAAACGTAAGGGGTAACACTGTCGTTTTTTTTTCGGGTCGAAATTTTGAGTTTCCATATCTCAGCTCTGGAAGGGTCTAGAGCCTCCATTTTTGCGCTCAGGTCAAAGTCTCGCGGCCCTCTATCATAATCCAGAGTTTTGAGAAGATTGGAGAAACTTGATTTTTCGCCCGAAAACTGAAAAAAACGTAAGGGGTAACACTGTCGTTTTTTTTTCGGGTCGAAATTTTGAGTTTCCATATCTCAGCTCTGGAAGGGTCTAGAGCCTCCATTTTTGCGCTCAGGTCAAAGTCTCGCGGCCCTCTATCATAATCCAGAGTTTTGAGAATATTGGAGAAACTTGATTTTTCGCCCGAAAACTGAAAAAAACGTAAGGGGTAACACTGTCGTTTTTTTTTCGGGTCGAAATTTTGAGTTTCCATATCTCAGCTCTGGAAGGGTCTAGAGCCTCCATTTTTGCGCTCAGGTCAAAGTCTCGCGGCCCTCTATCATAATCCAGAGTTTTGAGAAGATTGGAGAAACTTGATTTTTCGCCCGAAAACGGAAAAAAACGTAAGGGGTAACACTGTCGTTTTTTTTTCGGGTCAAAATTTTGAGTTTCCATATCTCAGCTCTGGAAGGGTCTAGAGCCTCCATTTTTGCGCTCAGGTCAAAGTCTCGCGGCCCTCTATCATAATCCAGAGTTTTGAGAAGATTGGAGAAACTTGATTTTTCGCCCGAAAACGGGAAAAAACGTAAGGGGTAACACTGTCGGTTTTTTTTCGGGTCGAAATTTTGAGTTTCCATATCTCAGCTCTGGAAGGGTCTAGAGCCTCCATTTTTGCGCTCAGGTCAAAGTCTCGCGGCCCTCTATCATAATCCAGAGTTTTGAGAAGATTGGAGAAACTTGATTTTTCGCCCGAAAACTGAAAAAAACGTAAGGGGTAACACTGTCGTTTTTTTTTCGGGTCGAAATTTTGAGTTTCCATATCTCAGCTCTGGAAGGGTCTAGAGCCTCCATTTTTGCGCTCAGGTCAAAGTCTCGCGGCCCTCTATCATAATCCAGAGTTTTGAGAAGATTGGAGAAACTTGATTTTTCGCCCGAAAACGGAAAAAAACGTAAGGGGTAACACTGTCGTTTTTTTTTTCGGGTCGAATTTTTGAGTTTCCATATCTCAGCTCTGGAAGGGTCTAGAGCCTCCATTTTTGCGCTCAGGTCAAAGTCTCGCGGCCCTCTATCATAATCCAGAGTTTTGAGAAGATTGGAGAAACTTGATTTTTCGCCCGAAAACTGAAAAAAACGTAAGGGGTAACACTGTCGTTTTTTTTTCGGGTCGAAATTTTGAGTTTCCATATCTCAGCTCTGGAAGGGTCTAGAGCCTCCATTTTTGCGCTCAGGTCAAAGTCTCGCGGCCCTCTATCATAATCCAGAGTTTTGAGAATATTGGAGAAACTTGATTTTTCGCCCGAAAACTGAAAAAAACGTAAGGGGTAACACTGTCGTTTTTTTTTTCGGGTCGAAATTTTGAGTTTCCATATCTCAGCTCTGGAAGGGTCTAGAGCCTCCATTTTTGCGCTCAGGTCAAAGTCTCGCGGCCCTCTATCATAATCCAGAGTTTTGAGAATATTGGAGAAACTTGATTTTTCGCCCGAAAACGGAAAAAAACGTAAGGGGTAACACTGTCGTTTTTTTTTCGGGTCGAAATTTTGAGTTTCCATATCTCAGCTCTGGAAGGGTCTAGAGCCTCCATTTTTGCGCTCAGGTCAAAGTCTCGCGGCCCTCTATCATAATCCAGAGTTTTGAGAAGATTGGAGAAACTTGATTTTTCGCCCGAAAACTGAAAAAAACGTAAGGGGTAACACTGTCGTTTTTTTTTCGGGTCGAAATTTTGAGTTTCCATATCTCAGCTCTGGAAGGGTCTAGAGCCTCCATTTTTGCGCTCAGGTCAAAGTCTCGCGGCCCTCTATCATAATCCAGAGTTTTGAGAAGATTGGAGAAACTTGATTTTTCGCCTGAAAACGGAAAAAAACGTAAGGGGTAACACTGTCGTTTTTTTTTTCGGGTCGAAATTTTGAGTTTCCATATCTCAGCTCTGGAAGGGTCTAGAGCCTCCATTTTTGCGCTCAGGTCAAAGTCTCGCGGCCCTCTATCATAATCCAGAGTTTTGAGAAGATTGGAGAAACTTGATTTTTCGCCCGAAAACTGAAAAAAACGTAAGGGGTAACACTGTCGTTTTTTTTTCGGGTCGAAATTTTGAGTTTCCATATCTCAGCTCTGGAAGGGTCTAGAGCCTCCATTTTTGCGCTCAGGTCAAAGTCTCGCGGCCCTCTATCATAATCCAGAGTTTTGAGAAGATTGGAGAAACTTGATTTTTCGCCCGAAAACTGAAAAAAACGAAAGGGGTAACACTGTCGTTTTTTTTTCGGGTCGAAATTTTGAGTTTCCATATCTCAGCTCTGGAAGGGTCTAGAGCCTCCATTTTTGCGCTCAGGTCAAAGTCTCGCGGCCCTCTATCATAATCCAGAGTTTTGAGAAGATTGGAGAAACTTGATTTTTCGCCCGAAAACGGAAAAAAACGTAAGGGGTAACACTGTCGTTTTTTTTTTTCGGGTCGAAATTTTGAGTTTCCATATCTCAGCTCTGGAAGGGTCTAGAGCCTCCATTTTTGCGCTCAGGTCAAAGTCTCGCGGCCCTCTATCATAATCCAGAGTTTTGAGAAGATTGGAGAAACTTGATTTTTCGCCCGAAAACTGAAAAAAACGTCAGGGGTAACACTGTCGTTTTTTTTTCGGGTCGAAATTTTGAGTTTCCATATCTCAGCTCTGGAAGGGTCTAGAGCCTCTATTTTTGCGCTCAGGTCAAAGTCTCGCGGCCCTCTATCATAATCCAGAGTTTTGAGAAGATTGGAGAAACTTGATTTTTCGCCCGAAAACGGAAAAAAACGTAAGGGGTAACACTGTCGTTTTTTTTTCGGGTCGAAATTTTGAGTTTCCATATCTCAGCTCTGGAAGGGTCTAGAGCCTCCATTTTTGCGCTCAGGTCAAAGTCTCGCGGCCCTCTATCATAATCCAGAGTTTTGAGAAGATTGGAGAAACTTGATTTTTCGCCCGAAAACTGAAAAAAACGTAAGGGGTAACACTGTCGTTTTTTTTCGGGTCGAAATTTTGAGTTTCCATATCTCAGCTCTGGAAGGGTCTAGAGCCTCAATTTTTGCGCTCAGGTCAAAGTCTCGCGGCCCTCTATCATAATCCAGAGTTTTGAGAATATTGGAGAAACTTGATTTTTCGCCCGAAAACTGAAAAAAACGTAAGGGGTAACACTGTCGTTTTTTTTTCGGGTCGAAATTTTGAGTTTCCATATCTCAGCTCTGGAAGGGTCTAGAGCCTCCATTTTTGCGCTCAGGTCAAAGTCTCGCGGCCCTCTATCATAATCCAGAGTTTTGAGAAGATTGGAGAAACTTGATTTTTCGCCCGAAAACTGAAAAAAACGTAAGGGGTAACACTGTCGTTTTTTTTTCGGGTCGAAATTTTGAGTTTCCATATCTCAGCTCTGGAAGGGTCTAGAGCCTCCATTTTTGCGCTCAGGTCAAAGTCTCGCGGCCCTCTATCATAATCCAGAGTTTTGAGAAGATTGGAGAAACTTGATTTTTCGCCCGAAAACGGAAAAAAACGTAAGGGGTAACACTGTCGTTTTTTTTTCGGGTCGAAATTTTGAGTTTCCATATCTCAGCTCTGGAAGGGTCTAGAGCCTCCATTTTTGCGCTCAGGTCAAAGTCTCGCGGCCCTCTATCATAATCCAGAGTTTTGAGAAGATTGGAGAAACTTGATTTTTCGCCCGAAAACGGAAAAAAACGTAAGGGGTAACACTGTCGTTTTTTTTTCGGGTCGAAATTTTGGGTTTCCATATCTCAGCTCTGGAAGGGTCTAGAGCCTCCATTTTTGCGCTCAGGTCAAAGTCTCGCGGCCCTCTATCATAATCCAGAGTTTTGAGAAGATTGGAGAAACTTGATTTTTCGCCCGAAAACTGAAAAAAACGTAAGGGGTAACACTGTCGTTTTTTTTTCGGGTCGAAATTTTGAGTTTCCATATCTCAGCTCTGGAAGGGTCTAGAGCCTCCATTTTTGCGCTCAGGTCAAAGTCTCGCGGCCCTCTATCATAATCCAGAGTTTTGAGAATATTGGAGAAACTTGATTTTTCGCCCGAAAACGGAAAAAAACGTAAGGGGTAACACTGTCGTTTTTTTTTCGAGTCGAAATTTTGAGTTTCCATATCTCAGCTCTGGAAGGGTCTAGAGCCTCCATTTTTGCGCTCAGGTCAAAGTCTCGCGGCCCTCTATCATAATCCAGAGTTTTGAGAATATTGGAGAAACTTGATTTTTCGCCCGAAAACTGAAAAAAACGTAAGGGGTAACACTGTCGTTTTTTTTTCGGGTCGAAATTTTGAGTTTCCATATCTCAGCTCTGGAAGGGTCTAGAGCCTCCATTTTTGCGCTCAGGTCAAAGTCTCGCGGCCCTCTATCATAATCCAGAGTTTTGAGAAGATTGGAGAAACTTGATTTTTCGCCCGAAAACTGAAAAAAACGTAAGGGGTAACACTGTCGTTTTTTTTTCAGGTCGAAATTTTGAGTTTCCATATCTCAGCTCTGGAAGGGTCTAGAGCCTCCATTTTTGCGCTCAGGTCAAAGTCTCGCGGCCCTCTATCATAATCCAGAGTTTTGAGAATATTGGAGAAACTTGATTTTTCGCCCGAAAACGGAAAAAAACGTAAGGGGTAACACTGTCGTTTTTTTTTCGGGTCGAAATTTTGAGTTTCCATATCTCAGCTCTGGAAGGGTCTAGAGCCTCCATTTTTGCGCTCAGGTCAAAGTCTCGCGACCCTCTATCATAATCCAGAGTTTTGAGAATATTGGAGAAACTTGATTTTTCGCCCGAAAACTGAAAAAAACGTAAGGGGTAACACTGTCGTTTTTTTTTCGGGTCGAAATTTTGAGTTTCCATATCTCAGCTCTGGAAGGGTCTAGAGCCTCCATTTTTGCGCTCAGGTCAAAGTCTCGCGGCCCTCTATCATAATCCAGAGTTTTGAGAAGATTGGAGAAACTTGATTTTTCGCCCGAAAACGGAAAAAAACGTAAGGGGTAACACTGTCGTTTTTTTTTCGGGTCGAAATTTTGAGTTTCCATATCTCAGCTCTGGAAGGGTCTAGAGCCTCCATTTTTGCGCTCAGGTCAAAGTCTCGCGGCCCTCTATCATAATCCAGAGTTTTGAGAAGATTGGAGAAACTTGATTTTTCGCCCGAAAACGGAAAAAAACGTAAGGGGTAACACTGTCGTTTTTTTTTCGGGTCGAAATTTTGAGTTTCCATATCTCAGCTCTGGAAGGGTCTAGAGCCTCCATTTTTGCGCTCAGGTCAAAGTCTCGCGGCCCTCTATCATAATCCAGAGTTTTAAGAAGATTGGAGAAACTTGATTTTTCGCCCGAAAACTGAAAAAAACGTCAGGGGTAACACTGTCGTTTTTTTTTCGGGTCGAAATTTTGAGTTTCCATATCTCAGCTCTGGAAGGGTCTAGAGCCTCCATTTTTGCGCTCAGGTCAAAGTCTCGCGGCCCTCTATCATAATCCAGAGTTTTGAGAAGATTGGAGAAACTTGATTTTTCGCCCGAAAACTGAAAAAAACGTAAGGGGTAACACTGTCGTTTTTTTTTCGGGTCGAAATTTTGAGTTTCCATATCTCAGCTCTGGAAGGGTCTAGAGCCTCAATTTTTGCGCTCAGGTCAAAGTCTCGCGGCCCTCTATCATAATCCAGAGTTTTGAGAAGATTGGAGAAACTTGATTTTTCGCCCGAAAACTGAAAAAAACGTAAGGGGTAACACTGTCGTTTTTTTTTCGGGTCGAAATTTTGAGTTTCCATATCTCAGCTCTGGAAGGGTCTAGAGCCTCCATTTTTGCGCTCAGGTCAAAGTCTCGCGGCCCTCTATCATAATCCAGAGTTTTGAGAATATTGGAGAAACTTGATTTTTCGCCCGAAAACTGAAAAAAACGTAAGGGGTAACACTGTCGTTTTTTTTTTTGGGTCGAAATTTTGAGTTTCCATATCTCAGCTCTGGAAGGGTCTAGAGCCTCCATTTTTGCGCTCAGGTCAAAGTCTCGCGGCCCTCTATCATAATCCAGAGTTTTGAGAAGATTGGAGAAACTTGATTTTTCGCCCAAAAACTGAAAAAAACGTAAGGGGTAACACTGTCGTTTTTTTTTCGGGTCGAAATTTTGAGTTTCCATATCTCAGCTCTGGAAGGGTCTAGAGCCTCCATTTTTGCGCTCAGGTCAAAGTCTCGCGGCCCTCTATCATAATCCAGAGTTTTGAGAAGATTGGAGAAACTTGATTTTTCGCCCGAAAACGGAAAAAAACGTAAGGGGTAACACTGTCGTTTTTTTTTCGGGTCGAAATTTTGAGTTTCCATATCTCAGCTCTGGAAGGGTCTAGAGCCTCCATTTTTGCGCTCAGGTCAAAGTCTCGCGGCCCTCTATCATAATCCAGAGTTTTGAGAAGATTGGAGAAACTTGATTTTTCGCCCGAAAACGGAAAAAAACGTAAGGGGTAACACTGTCGTTTTTTTTTCGGGTCGAAATTTTGAGTTTCCATATCTCAGCTCTGGAAGGGTCTAGAGCCTCCATTTTTGCGCTCAGGTCAAAGTCTCGCGGCCCTCTATCATAATCCAGAGTTTTGAGAAGATTGGAGAAACTTGATTTTTCGCCCGAAAACTGAAAAAAACGTAAGGGGTAACACTGTCGTTTTTTTTTCGGGTCGAAATTTTGAGTTTCCATATCTCAGCTCTGGAAGGGTCTAGAGCCTCCATTTTTGCGCTCAGGTCAAAGTCTCGCGGCCCTCTATCATAATCCAGAGTTTTGAGAATATTGGAGAAACTTGATTTTTCGCCCGAAAACGGAAAAAAACGTAAGGGGTAACACTGTCGTTTTTTTTTCGGGTCGAAATTTTGAGTTTCCATATCTCAGCTCTGGAAGGGTCTAGAGCCTCCATTTTTGCGCTCAGGTCAAAGTCTCGCGACCCTCTATCATAATCCAGAGTTTTGAGAATATTGGAGAAACTTGATTTTTCGCCCGAAAACTGAAAAAAACGTAAGGGGTAACACTGTCGTTTTTTTTTCGGGTCGAAATTTTGAGTTTCCATATCTCAGCTTTGGAAGGGTCTAGAGCCTCCATTTTTGCGCTCAGGTCAAAGTCTCGCGGCCCTCTATCATAATCCAGAGTTTTGAGAAGATTGGAGAAACTTGATTTTTCGCCCGAAAACGGAAAAAAACGTAAGGGGTAACACTGTCGTTTTTTTTTCGGGTCGAAATTTTGAGTTTCCATATCTCAGCTCTGGAAGGGTCTAGAGCCTCCATTTTTGCGCTCAGGTCAAAGTCTCGCGGCCCTCTATCATAATCCAGAGTTTTGAGAATATTGGAGAAACTTGATTTTTCGCCCGAAAACGGAAAAAAACGTAAGGGGTAACACTGTCGTTTTTTTTTCGGGTCGAAATTTTGAGTTTCCATATCTCAGCTCTGGAAGGGTCTAGAGCCTCCATTTTTGCGCTCAGGTCAAAGTCTCGCGGCCCTCTATCATAATCCAGAGTTTTGAGAAGATTGGAGAAACTTGATTTTTCGCCCGAAAACTGAAAAAAACGTCAGGGGTAACACTGTCGTTTTTTTTCGGGTCGAAATTTTGAGTTTCCATATCTCAGCTCTGGAAGGGTCTAGAGCCTCCATTTTTGCGCTCAGGTCAAAGTCTCGCGGCCCTCTATCATAATCCAGAGTTTTGAGAAGATTGGAGAAACTTGATTTTTCGCCCGAAAACGGAAAAAAACGTAAGGGGTAACACTGTCGTTTTTTTTTCGGGTCGAAATTTTGAGTTTCCATATCTCAGCTCTGGAAGGGTCTAGAGCCTCCATTTTTGCGCTCAGGTCAAAGTCTCGCGGCCCTCTATCATAATCCAGAGTTTTGAGAAGATTGGAGAAACTTGATTTTTCGCCCGAAAACTGAAAAAAACGTAAGGGGTAACACTGTCGTTTTTTTTTCGGGTCGAAATTTTGAGTTTCCATATCTCAGCTCTGGAAGGGTCTAGAGCCTCCATTTTTGCGCTCAGGTCAAAGTCTCGCGGCCCTCTATCATAATCCAGAGTTTTGAGAATATTGGAGAAACTTGATTTTTCGCCCGAAAACTGAAAAAAACGTAAGGGGTAACACTGTCGTTTTTTTTTTTGGGTCGAAATTTTGAGTTTCCATATCTCAGCTCTGGAAGGGTCTAGAGCCTCCATTTTTGCGCTCAGGTCAAAGTCTCGCGGCCCTCTATCATAATCCAGAGTTTTGAGAAGATTGGAGAAACTTGATTTTTCGCCCGAAAACGGAAAAAAACGTAAGGGGTAACACTGTCGTTTTTTTTTCGGGTCGAAATTTTGAGTTTCCATATCTCAGCTCTGGAAGGGTCTAGAGCCTCAATTTTTGCGCTCAGGTCAAAGTCTCGCGGCCCTCTATCATAATCCAGAGTTTTGAGAAGATTGGAGAAACTTGATTTTTCGCCCGAAAACGGAAAAAAACGTAAGGGGTAACACTGTCGTTTTTTTTTCGGGTCGAAATTTTGAGTTTCCATATCTCAGCTCTGGAAGGGTCTAGAGCCTCCATTTTTGCGCTCAGGTCAAAGTCTCGCGGCCCTCTATCATAATCCAGAGTTTTGAGAAGATTGGAGAAACTTGATTTTTCGCCCGAAAACTGAAAAAAACGTAAGGGGTAACACTGTCGTTTTTTTTTTTGGGTCGAAATTTTGAGTTTCCATATCTCAGCTCTGGAAGGGTCTAGAGCCTCCATTTTTGCGCTCAGGTCAAAGTCTCGCGGCCCTCTATCATAATCCAGAGTTTTGAGAATATTGGAGAAACTTGATTTTTCGCCCGAAAACGGAAAAAAACGTAAGGGGTAACACTGTCGTTTTTTTTTCGAGTCGAAATTTTGAGTTTCAATATCTCAGCTCTGGAAGGGTCTAGAGCCTCCATTTTTGCACTCAGGTCAAAGTCTCGCGGCCCTCTATCATAATCCAGAGTTTTGAGAATATTGGAGAAACTTGATTTTTCGCCCGAAAACTGAAAAAAACGTAAGGGGTAACACTGTCGTTTTTTTTTTCGGGTCGAAATTTTGAGTTTCCATATCTCAGCTCTGGAAGGGTCTAGAGCCTCCATTTTTGCGCTCAGGTCAAAGTCTCGCGGCCCTCTATCATAATCCAGAGTTTTGAGAAGATTGGAGAAACTTGATTTTTCGCCCGAAAACTGAAAAAAACGTAAGGGGTAACACTGTCGTTTTTTTTTTCGGGTCGAAATTTTGAGTTTCCATATCTCAGCTCTGGAAGGGTCTAGAGCCTCCATTTTTGCGCTCAGGTCAAAGTCTCGCGGCCCTCTATCATAATCCAGAGTTTTGAGAAGATTGGAGAAACTTGATTTTTCGCCCGAAAACTGAAAAAAACGTAAGGGGTAACACTGTCGTTTTTTTTTCGGGTCGAAATTTTGAGTTTCCATATCTCAGCTCTGGAAGGGTCTAGAGCCTCCATTTTTGCGCTCAGGTCAAAGTCTCGCGGCCCTCTATCATAATCCAGAGTTTTGAGAAGATTGGAGAAACTTGATTTTTCGCCCGAAAACTGAAAAAAACGTCAGGGGTAACACTGTCGTTTTTTTTTTCGGGTCGAAATTTTGAGTTTCCATATCTCAGCTCTGGAAGGGTCTAGAGCCTCCATTTTTGCGCTCAGGTCAAAGTCTCGCGGCCCTCTATCATAATCCAGAGTTTTGAGAAGATTGGAGAAACTTGATTTTTCGCCCGAAAACGGAAAAAAACGTAAGGGGTAACACTGTCGTTTTTTTTTTCGGGTCGAAATTTTGAGTTTCCATATCTCAGCTCTGGAAGGGTCTAGAGCCTCCATTTTTGCGCTCAGGTCAAAGTCTCGCGGCCCTCTATCATAATCCAGAGTTTTGAGAAGATTGGAGAAACTTGATTTTTCGCCCGAAAACTGAAAAAAACGTAAGGGGTAACACTGTCGTTTTTTTTTCGGGTCGAAATTTTGAGTTTCCATATCTCAGCTCTGGAAGGGTCTAGAGCCTCCATTTTTGCGCTCAGGTCAAAGTCTCGCGGCCCTCTATCATAATCCAGAGTTTTGAGAAGATTGGAGAAACTTGATTTTTCGCCCGAAAACGGAAAAAAACGTAAGGGGTAACACTGTCGTTTTTTTTTCGGGTCGAAATTTTGAGTTTCCATATCTCAGCTCTGGAAGGGTCTAGAGCCTCCATTTTTGCGCTCAGGTCAAAGTCTCGCGGCCCTCTATCATAATCCAGAGTTTTGAGAAGATTGGAGAAACTTGATTTTTCGCCCGAAAACGGAAAAAAACGTAAGGGGTAACACTGTCGTTTTTTTTTCGGGTCGAAATTTTGAGTTTCCATATCTCAGCTCTGGAAGGGTCTAGAGCCTCCATTTTTGCGCTCAGGTCAAAGTCTCGCGGCCCTCTATCATAATCCAGAGTTTTGAGAAGATTGGAGAAACTTGATTTTTCGCCCGAAAACGAAAAAAAACGTAAGGGGTAACACTGTCGTTTTTTTTTCGGGTCGAAATTTTGAGTTTCCATATCTCAGCTCTGGAAGGGTCTAGAGCCTCCATTTTTGCGCTCAGGTCAAAGTCTCGCGGCCCTCTATCATAATCCAGAGTTTTGAGAAGATTGGAGAAACTTGATTTTTCGCCCGGAAACGGAAAAAAACGTAAGGGTTAACACTGTCGTTTTTTTTTCGGGTCGAAATTTTGAGTTTCCATATCTCAGCTCTGGAAGGGTCTAGAGCCTCCATTTTTGCGCTCAGGTCAAAGTCTCGCGGCCCTCTATCATAATCCAGAGTTTTGAGAAGATTGGAGAAACTTGATTTTTCGCCCGAAAACTGAAAAAAACGTAAGGGGTAACACTGTCGGTTTTTTTTCGGGTCGAAATTTTGAGTTTCCATATCTCAGCTCTGGAAGGGTCTAGAGCCTCCATTTTTGCGCTCAGGTCAAAGTCTCGCGGCCCTCTATTATAATCCAGAGTATTGAGAAGATTGGAGAAACTTGATTTTTCGCCCGAAAACGGAAAAAAAACGTAAGGGGTAACACTGTCGTTTTTTTTTCGGGTCGAAATTTTGAGTTTCCATATTTCAGCTCTGGAAGGGTCTAGAGCCTCCATTTTTGCGCTCAGGTCAAAGTCTCGCGGCCCTCTATCATAATCCAGAGTTTTGAGAAGATTGGAGAAACTTGATTTTTCGCCCGAAAACGGAAAAAAACGTAAGGGGTAACACTGTCGTTTTTTTTTCGGGTCGAAATTTTGAGTTTCCATATCTCAGCTCTGGAAGGGTCTAGAGCCTCCATTTTTGCGCTCAGGTCAAAGTCTCGCGGCCCTCTATCATAATCCAGAGTTTTGAGAAGATTGGAGAAACTTGATTTTTCGCCCGAAAACTGAAAAAAACGTAAGGGGTAACACTGTCGTTTTTTTTTCGGGTCGAAATTTTGAGTTTCCATATCTCAGCTCTGGAAGGGTCTAGAGCCTCCATTTTTGCGCTCAGGTCAAAGTCTCGCGGCCCTCTATCATAATCCAGAGTTTTGAGAAGATTGGAGAAACTTGATTTTTCGCCCGAAAACTGAAAAAAACGTAAGGGGTAACACTGTCGTTTTTTTTTCGGGTCGAAATTTTGAGTTTCCATATCTCAGCTCTGGAAGGGTCTAGAGCGTCCATTTTTGCGCTCAGGTCAAAGTCTCGCGGCCCTCTATCATAATCCAGAGTTTTGAGAAGATTGGAGAAACTTGATTTTTCGCCCGAAAACGGAAAAAAACGTAAGGGGTAACACTGTCGTTTTTTTTTCGGGTCGAAATTTTGAGTTTCCATATCTCAGCTCTGGAAGGGTCTAGAGCCTCCATTTTTGCGCTCAGGTCAAAGTCTCGCGGCCCTCTATCATAATCCAGAGTTTTGAGAAGATTGGAGAAACTTGATTTTTCGCCCGAAAACTGAAAAAAACGTAAGGGGTAACACTGTCGTTTTTTTTTCGGGTCGAAATTTTGAGTTTCCATATCTCAGCTCTGGAAGGGTCTAGAGCCTCCATTTTTGCGCTCAGGTCAAAGTCTCGCGGCCCTCTATCATAATCCAGAGTTTTGAGAAGATTGGAGAAACTTGATTTTTCGCCCGAAAACTGAAAAAAACGTAAGGGGTAACACTGTCGTTTTTTTTTCGGGTCGAAATTTTGAGTTTCCATATCTCAGCTCTGGAAGGGTCTAGAGCGTCCATTTTTGCGCTCAGGTCAAAGTCTCGCGGCCCTCTATCATAATCCAGAGTTTTGAGAAGATTGGAGAAACTTGATTTTTCGCCCGAAAACGGAAAAAAACGTAAGGGGTAACACTGTCGTTTTTTTTTCGGGTCGAAATTTTGAGTTTCCATATCTCAGCTCTGGAAGGGTCTAGAGCCTCCATTTTTGCGCTCAGGTCAAAGTCTCGCGGCCCTCTATCATAATCCAGAGTTTTGAGAAGATTGGAGAAACTTGATTTTTCGCCCGAAAACGGAAAAAAACGTAAGGGGTAACACTGTCGTTTTTTTTTCGGGTCGAAATTTTGAGTTTCCATATCTCAGCTCTGGAAGGGTCTAGAGCCTCCATTTTTGCGCTCAGGTCAAAGTCTCGCGGCCCTCTATCATAATCCAGAGTTTTGAGAATATTGGAGAAACTTGATTTTTCGCCCGAAAACGGAAAAAAACGTAAGGGGTAACACTGTCGTTTTTTTTTCGAGTCGAAATTTTGAGTTTCCATATCTCAGCTCTGGAAGGGTCTAGAGCCTCCATTTTTGCGCTCAGGTCAAAGTCTCGCGGCCCTCTATCATAATCCAGAGTTTTGAGAATATTGGAGAAACTTGATTTTTCGCCCGAAAACTGAAAAAAACGTAAGGGGTAACACTGTCGTTTTTTTTTCGGGTCGAAATTTTGAGTTTCCATATCTCAGCTCTGGAAGGGTCTAGAGCCTCCATTTTTGCGCTCAGGTCAAAGTCTCGCGGCCCTCTATCATAATCCAGAGTTTTGAGAAGATTGGAGAAACTTGATTTTTCGCCCGAAAACTGAAAAAAACGTAAGGGGTAACACTGTCGTTTTTTTTTCGGGTCGAAATTTTGAGTTTCCATATCTCAGCTCTGGAAGGGTCTAGAGCCTCCATTTTTGCGCTCAGGTCAAAGTCTCGCGGCCCTCTATCATAATCCAGAGTTTTGAGAAGATTGGAGAAACTTGATTTTTCGCCCGAAAACTGAAAAAAACGTAAGGGGTAACACTGTCGTTTTTTTTTCGGGTCGAAATTTTGAGTTTCCATATCTCAGCTCTGGAAGGGTCTAGAGCCTCCATTTTTGCGCTCAGGTCAAAGTCTCGCGGCCCTCTATCATAATCCAGAGTTTTGAGAATATTGGAGAAACTTGATTTTTCGCCCGAAAACGGAAAAAAACGTAAGGGGTAACACTGTCGTTTTTTTTTCGGGTCGAAATTTTGAGTTTCCATATCTCAGCTCTGGAAGGGTCTAGAGCCTCCATTTTTGCGCTCAGGTCAAAGTCTCGCGACCCTCTATCATAATCCAGAGTTTTGAGAATATTGTAGAAACTTGATTTTTCGCCCGAAAACTGAAAAAAACGTAAGGGGTAACACTGTCGTTTTTTTTTCGGTTCGAAATTTTGAGTTTCCATATCTCAGCTCTGGAAGGGTCTAGAGCCTCCATTTTTGCGCTCAGGTCAAAGTCTCGCGGCCCTCTATCATAATCCAGAGTTTTGAGAAGATTGGAGAAACTTGATTTTTCGCCCGAAAACGGAAAAAAACGTAAGGGGTAACACTGTCGTTTTTTTTTCGGGTCGAAATTTTGAGTTTCCATATCTCAGCTCTGGAAGGGTCTAGAGCCTCCATTTTTGCGCTCAGGTCAAAGTCTCGCGGCCCTCTATCATAATCCAGAGTTTTGAGAAGATTGGAGAAACTTTATTTTTCGCCCGAAAACGGAAAAAAACGTAAGGGGTAACACTGTCGTTTTTTTTTCGGGTCGAAATTTTGAGTTTCCATATCTCAGCTCTGGAAGGGTCTAGAGCCTCCATTTTTGCGCTCAGGTCAAAGTCTCGCGGCCCTCTATCATAATCCAGAGTTTTGAGAAGATTGGAGAAACTTGATTTTTCGCCCGAAAACTGAAAAAAACGAAAGGGGTAACACTGTCGTTTTTTTTTCGGGTCGAAATTTTGAGTTTCCATATCTCAGCTCTGGAAGGGTCTAGAGCCTCCATTTTTGCGCTCAGGTCAAAGTCTCGCGGCCCTCTATCATAATCCAGAGTTTTGAGAAGATTGGAGAAACTTGATTTTTCGCCCGAAAACGGAAAAAAACGTAAGGGGTAACACTGTCGTTTTTTTTTTTCGGGTCGAAATTTTGAGTTTCCATATCTCAGCTCTGGAAGGGTCTAGAGCCTCCATTTTTGCGCTCAGGTCAAAGTCTCGCGGCCCTCTATCATAATCCAGAGTTTTGAGAAGATTGGAGAAACTTGATTTTTCGCCCGAAAACTGAAAAAAACGTCAGGGGTAACACTGTCGTTTTTTTTTCGGGTCGAAATTTTGAGTTTCCATATCTCAGCTCTGGAAGGGTCTAGAGCCTCTATTTTTGCGCTCAGGTCAAAGTCTCGCGGCCCTCTATCATAATCCAGAGTTTTGAGAAGATTGGAGAAACTTGATTTTCCGCCCGAAAACGGAAAAAAACGTAAGGGGTAACACTGTCGTTTTTTTTTCGGGTCGAAATTTTGAGTTTCCATATCTCAGCTCTGGAAGGGTCTAGAGCCTCCATTTTTGCGCTCAGGTCAAAGTCTCGCGGCCCTCTATCATAATCCAGAGTTTTGAGAAGATTGGAGAAACTTGATTTTTCGCCCGAAAACTGAAAAAAACGTAAGGGGTAACACTGTCGTTTTTTTTCGGGTCGAAATTTTGAGTTTCCATATCTCAGCTCTGGAAGGGTCTAGAGCCTCAATTTTTGCGCTCAGGTCAAAGTCTCGCGGCCCTCTATCATAATCCAGAGTTTTGAGAATATTGGAGAAACTTGATTTTTCGCCCGAAAACTGAAAAAAACGTAAGGGGTAACACTGTCGTTTTTTTTTCGGGTCGAAATTTTGAGTTTCCATATCTCAGCTCTGGAAGGGTCTAGAGCCTCCATTTTTGCGCTCAGGTCAAAGTCTCGCGGCCCTCTATCATAATCCAGAGTTTTGAGAAGATTGGAGAAACTTGATTTTTCGCCCGAAAACTGAAAAAAACGTAAGGGGTAACACTGTCGTTTTTTTTTCGGGTCGAAATTTTGAGTTTCCATATCTCAGCTCTGGAAGGGTCTAGAGCCTCCATTTTTGCGCTCAGGTCAAAGTCTCGCGGCCCTCTATCATAATCCAGAGTTTTGAGAAGATTGGAGAAACTTGATTTTTCGCCCGAAAACGGAAAAAAACGTAAGGGGTAACACTGTCGTTTTTTTTTCGGGTCGAAATTTTGAGTTTCCATATCTCAGCTCTGGAAGGGTCTAGAGCCTCCATTTTTGCGCTCAGGTCAAAGTCTCGCGGCCCTCTATCATAATCCAGAGTTTTGAGAAGATTGGAGAAACTTGATTTTTCGCCCGAAAACGGAAAAAAACGTAAGGGGTAACACTGTCGTTTTTTTTTCGGGTCGAAATTTTGGGTTTCCATATCTCAGCTCTGGAAGGGTCTAGAGCCTCCATTTTTGCGCTCAGGTCAAAGTCTCGCGGCCCTCTATCATAATCCAGAGTTTTGAGAAGATTGGAGAAACTTGATTTTTCGCCCGAAAACTGAAAAAAACGTAAGGGGTAACACTGTCGTTTTTTTTTCGGGTCGAAATTTTGAGTTTCCATATCTCAGCTCTGGAAGGGTCTAGAGCCTCCATTTTTGCGCTCAGGTCAAAGTCTCGCGGCCCTCTATCATAATCCAGAGTTTTGAGAATATTGGAGAAACTTGATTTTTCGCCCGAAAACGGAAAAAAACGTAAGGGGTAACACTGTCGTTTTTTTTTCGAGTCGAAATTTTGAGTTTCCATATCTCAGCTCTGGAAGGGTCTAGAGCCTCCATTTTTGCGCTCAGGTCAAAGTCTCGCGGCCCTCTATCATAATCCAGAGTTTTGAGAATATTGGAGAAACTTGATTTTTCGCCCGAAAACTGAAAAAAACGTAAGGGGTAACACTGTCGTTTTTTTTTCGGGTCGAAATTTTGAGTTTCCATATCTCAGCTCTGGAAGGGTCTAGAGCCTCCATTTTTGCGCTCAGGTCAAAGTCTCGCGGCCCTCTATCATAATCCAGAGTTTTGAGAAGATTGGAGAAACTTGATTTTTCGCCCGAAAACTGAAAAAAACGTAAGGGGTAACACTGTCGTTTTTTTTTCGGGTCGAAATTTTGAGTTTCCATATCTCAGCTCTGGAAGGGTCTAGAGCCTCCATTTTTGCGCTCAGGTCAAAGTCTCGCGGCCCTCTATCATAATCCAGAGTTTTGAGAATATTGGAGAAACTTTATTTTTCGCCCGAAAACGGAAAAAAACGTAAGGGGTAACACTGTCGTTTTTTTTTCGGGTCGAAATTTTGAGTTTCCATATCTCAGCTCTGGAAGGGTCTAGAGCCTCCATTTTTGCGCTCAGGTCAAAGTCTCGCGACCCTCTATCATAATCCAGAGTTTTGAGAATATTGGAGAAACTTGATTTTTCGCCCGAAAACTGAAAAAAACGTAAGGGGTAACACTGTCGTTTTTTTTTCGGGTCGAAATTTTGAGTTTCCATATCTCAGCTCTGGAAGGGTCTAGAGCCTCCATTTTTGCGCTCAGGTCAAAGTCTCGCGGCCCTCTATCATAATCCAGAGTTTTGAGAAGATTGGAGAAACTTGATTTTTCGCCCGAAAACGGAAAAAAACGTAAGGGGTAACACTGTCGTTTTTTTTTCGGGTCGAAATTTTGAGTTTCCATATCTCAGCTCTGGAAGGGTCTAGAGCCTCCATTTTTGCGCTCAGGTCAAAGTCTCGCGGCCCTCTATCATAATCCAGAGTTTTGAGAAGATTGGAGAAACTTGATTTTTCGCCCGAAAACGGAAAAAAACGTAAGGGGTAACACTGTCGTTTTTTTTTCGGGTCGAAATTTTGAGTTTCCATATCTCAGCTCTGGAAGGGTCTAGAGCCTCCATTTTTGCGCTCAGGTCAAAGTCTCGCGGCCCTCTATCATAATCCAGAGTTTTAAGAAGATTGGAGAAACTTGATTTTTCGCCCGAAAACTGAAAAAAACGTCAGGGGTAACACTGTCGTTTTTTTTTCGGGTCGAAATTTTGAGTTTCCATATCTCAGCTCTGGAAGGGTCTAGAGCCTCCATTTTTTGCGCTCAGGTCAAAGTCTCGCGGCCCTCTATCATAATCCAGAGTTTTGAGAAGATTGGAGAAACTTGATTTTTCGCCCGAAAACTGAAAAAAACGTAAGGGGTAACACTGTCGTTTTTTTTTCGGGTCGAAATTTTGAGTTTCCATATCTCAGCTCTGGAAGGGTCTAGAGCCTCAATTTTTGCGCTCAGGTCAAAGTCTCGCGGCCCTCTATCATAATCCAGAGTTTTGAGAAGATTGGAGAAACTTGATTTTTCGCCCGAAAACTGAAAAAAACGTAAGGGGTAACACTGTCGTTTTTTTTTTTGGGTCGAAATTTTGAGTTTCCATATCTCAGCTCTGGAAGGGTCTAGAGCCTCCATTTTTGCGCTCAGGTCAAAGTCTCGCGGCCCTCTATCATAATCCAGAGTTTTGAGAAGATTGGAGAAACTTGATTTTTCGCCCAAAAACTGAAAAAAACGTAAGGGGTAACACTGTCGTTTTTTTTTCGGGTCGAAATTTTGAGTTTCCATATCTCAGCTCTGGAAGGGTCTAGAGCCTCCATTTTTGCGCTCAGGTCAAAGTCTCGCGGCCCTCTATCATAATCCAGAGTTTTGAGAAGATTGGAGAAACTTGATTTTTCGCCCGAAAACGGAAAAAAACGTAAGGGGTAACACTGTCGTTTTTTTTTCGGGTCGAAATTTTGAGTTTCCATATCTCAGCTCTGGAAGGGTCTAGAGCCTCCATTTTTGCGCTCAGGTCAAAGTCTCGCGGCCCTCTATCATAATCCAGAGTTTTGAGAAGATTGGAGAAACTTGATTTTTCGCCCGAAAACGGAAAAAAACGTAAGGGGTAACACTGTCGTTTTTTTTTCGGGTCGAAATTTTGAGTTTCCATATCTCAGCTCTGGAAGGGTCTAGAGCCTCCATTTTTGCGCTCAGGTCAAAGTCTCGCGGCCCTCTATCATAATCCAGAGTTTTGAGAAGATTGGAGAAACTTGATTTTTCGCCCGAAAACTGAAAAAAACGTAAGGGGTAACACTGTCGTTTTTTTTTCGGGTCGAAATTTTGAGTTTCCATATCTCAGCTCTGGAAGGGTCTAGAGCCTCCATTTTTGCGCTCAGGTCAAAGTCTCGCGGCCCTCTATCATAATCCAGAGTTTTGAGAATATTGGAGAAACTTGATTTTTCGCCCGAAAACGGAAAAAAACGTAAGGGGTAACACTGTCGTTTTTTTTTCGAGTCGAAATTTTGAGTTTCCATATCTCAGCTCTGGAAGGGTCTAGAGCCTCCATTTTTGCGCTCAGGTCAAAGTCTCGCGGCCCTCTATCATAATCCAGAGTTTTGAGAATATTGGAGAAACTTGATTTTTCGCCCGAAAACTGAAAAAAACGTAAGGGGTAACACTGTCGTTTTTTTTTCGGGTCGAAATTTTGAGTTTCCATATCTCAGCTCTGGAAGGGTCTAGAGCCTCCATTTTTGCGCTCAGGTCAAAGTCTCGCGGCCCTCTATCATAATCCAGAGTTTTGAGAAGATTGGAGAAACTTGATTTTTCGCCCGAAAACTGAAAAAAACGTAAGGGGTAACACTGTCGTTTTTTTTTCGGGTCGAAATTTTGAGTTTCCATATCTCAGCTCTGGAAGGGTCTAGAGCCTCCATTTTTGCGCTCAGGTCAAAGTCTCGCGGCCCTCTATCATAATCCAGAGTTTTGAGAAGATTGGAGAAACTTGATTTTTCGCCCGAAAACTGAAAAAAACGTAAGGGGTAACACTGTCGTTTTTTTTTCGGGTCGAAATTTTGAGTTTCCATATCTCAGCTCTGGAAGGGTCTAGAGCCTCAATTTTTGCGCTCAGGTCAAAGTCTCGCGGCCCTCTATCATAATCCAGAGTTTTGAGAAGATTGGAGAAACTTGATTTTTCGCCCGAAAACTGAAAAAAACGTAAGGGGTAACACTGTCGTTTTTTTTTCGGGTCGAAATTTTGAGTTTCCATATCTCAGCTCTGGAAGGGTCTAGAGCCTCCATTTTTGCGCTCAGGTCAAAGTCTCGCGGCCCTCTATCATAATCCAGAGTTTTGAGAATATTGGAGAAACTTGATTTTTCGCCCGAAAACTGAAAAAAACGTAAGGGGTAACACTGTCGTTTTTTTTTTTGGGTCGAAATTTTGAGTTTCCATATCTCAGCTCTGGAAGGGTCTAGAGCCTCCATTTTTGCGCTCAGGTCAAAGTCTCGCGGCCCTCTATCATAATCCAGAGTTTTGAGAAGATTGGAGAAACTTGATTTTTCGCCCGAAAACGGAAAAAAACGTAAGGGGTAACACTGTCGTTTTTTTTTCGGGTCGAAATTTTGAGTTTCCATATCTCAGCTCTGGAAGGGTCTAGAGCCTCCATTTTTGCGCTCAGGTCAAAGTCTCGCGGCCCTCTATCATAATCCAGAGTTTTGAGAAGATTGGAGAAACTTGATTTTTCGCCCGAAAACGGAAAAAAACGTAAGGGGTAACACTGTCGTTTTTTTTTCGGGTCGAAATTTTGAGTTTCCATATCTCAGCTCTGGAAGGGTCTAGAGCCTCCATTTTTGCGCTCAGGTCAAAGTCTCGCGGCCCTCTATCATAATCCAGAGTTTTGAGAAGATTGGAGAAACTTGATTTTTCGCCCGAAAACTGAAAAAAACGTAAGGGGTAACACTGTCGTTTTTTTTTTCGGGTCGAAATTTTGAGTTTCCATATCTCAGCTCTGGAAGGGTCTAGAGCCTCCATTTTTGCGCTCAGGTCAAAGTCTCGCGGCCCTCTATCATAATCCAGAGTTTTGAGAATATTGGAGAAACTTGATTTTTCGCCCGAAAACGGAAAAAAACGTAAGGGGTAACACTGTCGTTTTTTTTTCGAGTCGAAATTTTGAGTTTCAATATCTCAGCTCTGGAAGGGTCTAGAGCCTCCATTTTTGCACTCAGGTCAAAGTCTCGCGGCCCTCTATCATAATCCAGAGTTTTGAGAATATTGGAGAAACTTGATTTTTCGCCCGAAAACTGAAAAAAACGTAAGGGGTAACACTGTCGGTTTTTTTTTCGGGTCGAAATTTTGAGTTTCCATATCTCAGCTCTGGAAGGGTCTAGAGCCTCCATTTTTGCGCTCAGGTCAAAGTCTCGCGGCCCTCTATCATAATCCAGAGTTTTGAGAAGATTGGAGAAACTTGATTTTTCGCCCGAAAACGGAAAAAAACGTAAGGGGTAACACTGTCGTTTTTTTTTTCGGGTCGAAATTTTGAGTTTCCATATCTCAGCTCTGGAAGGGTCTAGAGCCTCCATTTTTGCGCTCAGGTCAAAGTCTCGCGGCCCTCTATCATAATCCAGAGTTTTGAGAAGATTGAAGAAACTTGATTTTTCGCCCGAAAACTGAAAAAAACGTAAGGGGTAACACTGTCGTTTTTTTTTCGGGTCGAAATTTTGAGTTTCCATATCTCAGCTCTGGAAGGGTCTAGAGCCTCCATTTTTGCGCTCAGGTCAAAGTCTCGCGGCCCTCTATCATAATCCAGAGTTTTGAGAAGATTGGAGAAACTTGATTTTTCGCCCGAAAACGGAAAAAAACGTAAGGGGTAACACTGTCGTTTTTTTTTCGGGTCGAAATTTTGAGTTTCCATATCTCAGCTCTGGAAGGGTCTAGAGCCTCCATTTTTGCGCTCAGGTCAAAGTCTCGCGGCCCTCTATCATAATCCAGAGTTTTGAGAAGATTGGAGAAACTTGATTTTTCGCCCGAAAACTGAAAAAAACGTAAGGGGTAACACTGTCGTTTTTTTTTCGGGTCGAAATTTTGAGTTTCCATATCTCAGCTCTGGAAGGGTCTAGAGCCTCCATTTTTGCGCTCAGGTCAAAGTCTCGCGGCCCTCTATCATAATCCAGAGTTTTGAGAATATTGGAGAAACTTGATTTTTCGCCCGAAAACGGAAAAAAACGTAAGGGGTAACACTGTCGTTTTTTTTTCGAGTCGAAATTTTGAGTTTCCATATCTCAGCTCTGGAAGGGTCTAGAGCCTCCATTTTTGCGCTCAGGTCAAAGTCTCGCGGCCCTCTATCATAATCCAGAGTTTTGAGAATATTGGAGAAACTTGATTTTTCGCCCGAAAACTGAAAAAAACGTAAGGGGTAACACTGTCGTTTTTTTTTCGGGTCGAAATTTTGAGTTTCCATATCTCAGCTCTGGAAGGGTCTAGAGCCTCCATTTTTGCGCTCAGGTCAAAGTCTCGCGGCCCTCTATCATAATCCAGAGTTTTGAGAAGATTGGAGAAACTTGATTTTTCGCCCGAAAACTGAAAAAAACGTAAGGGGTAACACTGTCGTTTTTTTTTCGGGTCGAAATTTTGAGTTTCCATATCTCAGCTCTGGAAGGGTCTAGAGCCTCCATTTTTGCGCTCAGGTCAAAGTCTCGCGGCCCTCTATCATAATCCAGAGTTTTGAGAATATTGGAGAAACTTGATTTTTCGCCCGAAAACGGAAAAAAACGTAAGGGGTAACACTGTCGTTTTTTTTTCGGGTCGAAATTTTGAGTTTCCATATCTCAGCTCTGGAAGGGTCTAGAGCCTCCATTTTTGCGCTCAGGTCAAAGTCTCGCGACCCTCTATCATAATCCAGAGTTTTGAGAATATTGGAGAAACTTGATTTTTCGCCCGAAAACTGAAAAAAACGTAAGGGGTAACACTGTCGTTTTTTTTTCGGGTCGAAATTTTGAGTTTCCATATCTCAGCTCTGGAAGGGTCTAGAGCCTCCATTTTTGCGCTCAGGTCAAAGTCTCGCGGCCCTCTATCATAATCCAGAGTTTTGAGAAGATTGGAGAAACTTGATTTTTCGCCCGAAAACGGAAAAAAACGTAAGGGGTAACACTGTCGTTTTTTTTTCGGGTCGAAATTTTGAGTTTCCATATCTCAGCTCTGGAAGGGTCTAGAGCCTCCATTTTTGCGCTCAGGTCAAAGTCTCGCGGCCCTCTATCATAATCCAGAGTTTTGAGAAGATTGGAGAAACTTGATTTTTCGCCCGAAAACGGAAAAAAACGTAAGGGGTAACACTGTCGTTTTTTTTTCGGGTCGAAATTTTGAGTTTCCATATCTCAGCTCTGGAAGGGTCTAGAGCCTCCATTTTTGCGCTCAGGTCAAAGTCTCGCGGCCCTCTATCATAATCCAGAGTTTTGAGAAGATTGGAGAAACTTGATTTTTCGCCCGAAAACTGAAAAAAACGTCAGGGGTAACACTGTCGTTTTTTTTTCGGGTCGAAATTTTGAGTTTCCATATCTCAGCTCTGGAAGGGTCTAGAGCCTCCATTTTTGCGCTCAGGTCAAAGTCTCGCGGCCCTCTATCATAATCCAGAGTTTTGAGAAGATTGGAGAAACTTGATTTTTCGCCCGAAAACTGAAAAAAACGTAAGGGGTAACACTGTCGTTTTTTTTTCGGGTCGAAATTTTGAGTTTCCATATCTCAGCTCTGGAAGGGTCTAGAGCCTCAATTTTTGCGCTCAGGTCAAAGTCTCGCGGCCCTCTATCATAATCCAGAGTTTTGAGAAGATTGGAGAAACTTGATTTTTCGCCCGAAAACTGAAAAAAACGTAAGGGGTAACACTGTCGTTTTTTTTTCGGGTCGAAATTTTGAGTTTCCATATCTCAGCTCTGGAAGGGTCTAGAGCCTCCATTTTTGCGCTCAGGTCAAAGTCTCGCGGCCCTCTATCATAATCCAGAGTTTTGAGAATATTGGAGAAACTTGATTTTTCGCCCGAAAACTGAAAAAAACGTAAGGGGTAACACTGTCGTTTTTTTTTTTGGGTCGAAATTTTGAGTTTCCATATCTCAGCTCTGGAAGGGTCTAGAGCCTCCATTTTTGCGCTCAGGTCAAAGTCTCGCGGCCCTCTATCATAATCCAGAGTTTTGAGAAGATTGGAGAAACTTGATTTTTCGCCCGAAAACGGAAAAAAACGTAAGGGGTAACACTGTCGTTTTTTTTTCGGGTCGAAATTTTGAGTTTCCATATCTCAGCTCTGGAAGGGTCTAGAGCCTCCATTTTTGCGCTCAGGTCAAAGTCTCGCGGCCCTCTATCATAATCCAGAGTTTTGAGAAGATTGGAGAAACTTGATTTTTCGCCCGAAAACTGAAAAAAACGTAAGGGGTAACACTGTCGTTTTTTTTTTCGGGTCGAAATTTTGAGTTTCCATATCTCAGCTCTGGAAGGGTCTAGAGCCTCCATTTTTGCGCTCAGGTCAAAGTCTCGCGGCCCTCTATCATAATCCAGAGTTTTGAGAATATTGGAGAAACTTGATTTTTCGCCCGAAAACGGAAAAAAACGTAAGGGGTAACACTGTCGTTTTTTTTTCGAGTCGAAATTTTGAGTTTCAATATCTCAGCTCTGGAAGGGTCTAGAGCCTCCATTTTTGCACTCAGGTCAAAGTCTCGCGGCCCTCTATCATAATCCAGAGTTTTGAGAATATTGGAGAAACTTGATTTTTCGCCCGAAAACTGAAAAAAACGTAAGGGGTAACACTGTCGGTTTTTTTTTCGGGTCGAAATTTTGAGTTTCCATATCTCAGCTCTGGAAGGGTCTAGAGCCTCCATTTTTGCGCTCAGGTCAAAGTCTCGCGGCCCTCTATCATAATCCAGAGTTTTGAGAAGATTGGAGAAACTTGATTTTTCGCCCGAAAACGGAAAAAAACGTAAGGGGTAACACTGTCGTTTTTTTTTTCGGGTCGAAATTTTGAGTTTCCATATCTCAGCTCTGGAAGGGTCTAGAGCCTCCATTTTTGCGCTCAGGTCAAAGTCTCGCGGCCCTCTATCATAATCCAGAGTTTTGAGAAGATTGGAGAAACTTGATTTTTCGCCCGAAAACTGAAAAAAACGTAAGGGGTAACACTGTCGTTTTTTTTTCGGGTCGAAATTTTGAGTTTCCATATCTCAGCTCTGGAAGGGTCTAGAGCCTCCATTTTTGCGCTCAGGTCAAAGTCTCGCGGCCCTCTATCATAATCCAGAGTTTTGAGAAGATTGGAGAAACTTGATTTTTCGCCCGAAAACTGAAAAAAACGTCAGGGGTAACACTGTCGTTTTTTTTTTCGGGTCGAAATTTTGAGTTTCCATATCTCAGCTCTGGAAGGGTCTAGAGCCTCCATTTTTGCGCTCAGGTCAAAGTCTCGCGGCCCTCTATCATAATCCAGAGTTTTGAGAAGATTGGAGAAACTTGATTTTTCGCCCGAAAACGGAAAAAAACGTAAGGGGTAACACTGTCGTTTTTTTTTCGGGTCGAAATTTTGAGTTTCCATATCTCAGCTCTGGAAGGGTCTAGAGCCTCCATTTTTGCGCTCAGGTCAAAGTCTCGCGGCCCTCTATCATAATCCAGAGTTTTGAGAAGATTGGAGAAACTTGATTTTTCGCCCGAAAACTGAAAAAAACGTAAGGGGTAACACTGTCGTTTTTTTTTCGGGTCGAAATTTTGAGTTTCCATATCTCAGCTCTGGAAGGGTCTAGAGCCTCCATTTTTGCGCTCAGGTCAAAGTCTCGCGGCCCTCTATCATAATCCAGAGTTTTGAGAAGATTGGAGAAACTTGATTTTTCGCCCGAAAACGGAAAAAAACGTAAGGGGTAACACTGTCGTTTTTTTTTCGGGTCGAAATTTTGAGTTTCCATATCTCAGCTCTGGAAGGGTCTAGAGCCTCCATTTTTGCGCTCAGGTCAAAGTCTCGCGGCCCTCTATCATAATCCAGAGTTTTGAGAAGATTGGAGAAACTTGATTTTTCGCCCGAAAACTGAAAAAAACGTAAGGGGTAACACTGTCGTTTTTTTTTCGGGTCGAAATTTTGAGTTTCCATATCTCAGCTCTGGAAGGGTCTAGAGCCTCCATTTTTGCGCTCAGGTCAAAGTCTCGCGGCCCTCTATCATAATCCAGAGTTTTGAGAAGATTGGAGAAACTTGATTTTTCGCCCGAAAACGGAAAAAAACGTAAGGGGTAACACTGTCGTTTTTTTTTTCGGGTCGAAATTTTGAGTTTCCATATCTCAGCTCTGGAAGGGTCTAGAGCCTCCATTTTTGCGCTCAGGTCAAAGTCTCGCGGCCCTCTATCATAATCCAAAATTGAGAAGATTGGAGAAACTTGATTTTTCGCCCGAAAACGAAAAAAAACGTAAGGGGTAACACTGTCGTTTTTTTTTTCGGGTCGAAATTTTGAGTTTCCATATCTCAGCTCTGGAAGGGTCTAGAGCCTCCATTTTTGCGCTCAGGTCAAAGTCTCGCGGCCCTCTATCATAATCCAGAGTTTTGAGAAGATTGGAGAAACTTGATTTTTCGCCCGGAAACGGAAAAAAACGTAAGGGTTAACACTGTCGGTTTTTTTTCGGGTCGAAATTTTGAGTTTCCATATCTCAGCTCTGGAAGGGTCTAGAGCCTCCATTTTTGCGCTCAGGTCAAAGTCTCGCGGCCCTCTATCATAATCCAGAGTTTTGAGAAGATTGGAGAAACTTGATTTTTCGCCCGAAAACTGAAAAAAACGTAAGGGGTAACACTGTCGGTTTTTTTTCGGGTCGAAATTTTGAGTTTCCATATCTCAGCTCTGGAAGGGTCTAGAGCCTCCATTTTTGCGCTCAGGTCAAAGTCTCGCGGCCCTCTATTATAATCCAGAGTATTGAGAAGATTGGAGAAACTTGATTTTTCGCCCGAAAACGGAAAAAAACGTAAGGGGTAACACTGTCGTTTTTTTTTCGGGTCGAAATTTTGAGTTTCCATATCTCAGCTCTGGAAGGGTCTAGAGCCTCCATTTTTGCGCTCAGGTCAAAGTCTCGCGGCCCTCTATCATAATCCAGAGTTTTGAGAAGATTGGAGAAACTTGATTTTTCGCCCGAAAACGGAAAAAAACGTAAGGGGTAACACTGTCGTTTTTTTTTCGGGTCGAAATTTTGAGTTTCCATATCTCAGCTCTGGAAGGGTCTAGAGCCTCCATTTTTGCGCTCAGGTCAAAGTCTCGCGGCCCTCTATCATAATCCAGAGTTTTGAGAAGATTGGAGAAACTTGATTTTTCGCCCGAAAACTGAAAAAAACGTAAGGGGTAACACTGTCGTTTTTTTTTCGGGTCGAAATTTTGAGTTTCCATATCTCAGCTCTGGAAGGGTCTAGAGCCTCCATTTTTGCGCTCAGGTCAAAGTCTCGCGGCCCTCTATCATAATCCAGAGTTTTGAGAAGATTGGAGAAACTTGATTTTTCGCCCGAAAACTGAAAAAAACGTAAGGGGTAACACTGTCGTTTTTTTTTCGGGTCGAAATTTTGAGTTTCCATATCTCAGCTCTGGAAGGGTCTAGAGCGTCCATTTTTGCGCTCAGGTCAAAGTCTCGCGGCCCTCTATCATAATCCAGAGTTTTGAGAAGATTGGAGAAACTTGATTTTTCGCCCGAAAACGGAAAAAAACGTAAGGGGTAACACTGTCGTTTTTTTTTCGGGTCGAAATTTTGAGTTTCCATATCTCAGCTCTGGAAGGGTCTAGAGCCTCCATTTTTGCGCTCAGGTCAAAGTCTCGCGGCCCTCTATCATAATCCAGAGTTTTGAGAAGATTGGAGAAACTTGATTTTTCGCCCGAAAACGGAAAAAAACGTAAGGGGTAACACTGTCGTTTTTTTTTCGGGTCGAAATTTTGAGTTTCCATATCTCAGCTCTGGAAGGGTCTAGAGCCTCCATTTTTGCGCTCAGGTCAAAGTCTCGCGGCCCTCTATCATAATCCAGAGTTTTGAGAATATTGGAGAAACTTGATTTTTCGCCCGAAAACGGAAAAAAACGTAAGGGGTAACACTGTCGTTTTTTTTTCGAGTCGAAATTTTGAGTTTCCATATCTCAGCTCTGGAAGGGTCTAGAGCCTCCATTTTTGCGCTCAGGTCAAAGTCTCGCGGCCCTCTATCATAATCCAGAGTTTTGAGAATATTGGAGAAACTTGATTTTTCGCCCGAAAACTGAAAAAAACGTAAGGGGTAACACTGTCGTTTTTTTTCGGGTCGAAATTTTGAGTTTCCATATCTCAGCTCTGGAAGGGTCTAGAGCCTCCATTTTTGCGCTCAGGTCAAAGTCTCGCGGCCCTCTATCATAATCCAGAGTTTTGAGAAGATTGGAGAAACTTGATTTTTCGCCCGAAAACTGAAAAAAACGTAAGGGGTAACACTGTCGTTTTTTTTTCGGGTCGAAATTTTGAGTTTCCATATCTCAGCTCTGGAAGGGTCTAGAGCCTCCATTTTTGCGCTCAGGTCAAAGTCTCGCGGCCCTCTATCATAATCCAGAGTTTTGAGAAGATTGGAGAAACTTGATTTTTCGCCCGAAAACGGAAAAAAACGTAAGGGGTAACACTGTCGTTTTTTTTTCGGGTCGAAATTTTGAGTTTCCATATCTCAGCTCTGGAAGGGTCTAGAGCCTCCATTTTTGCGCTCAGGTCAAAGTCTCGCGGCCCTCTATCATAATCCAGAGTTTTGAGAATATTGGAGAAACTTGATTTTTCGCCCGAAAACGGAAAAAAACGTAAGGGGTAACACTGTCGTTTTTTTTTCGAGTCGAAATTTTGAGTTTCCATATCTCAGCTCTGGAAGGGTCTAGAGCCTCCATTTTTGCGCTCAGGTCAAAGTCTCGCGGCCCTCTATCATAATCCAGAGTTTTGAGAATATTGGAGAAACTTGATTTTTCGCCCGAAAACTGAAAAAAACGTAAGGGGTAACACTGTCGTTTTTTTTCGGGTCGAAATTTTGAGTTTCCATATCTCAGCTCTGGAAGGGTCTAGAGCCTCCATTTTTGCGCTCAGGTCAAAGTCTCGCGGCCCTCTATCATAATCCAGAGTTTTGAGAAGATTGGAGAAACTTGATTTTTCGCCCGAAAACTGAAAAAAACGTAAGGGGTAACACTGTCGTTTTTTTTTCGGGTCGAAATTTTGAGTTTCCATATCTCAGCTCTGGAAGGGTCTAGAGCCTCCATTTTTGCGCTCAGGTCAAAGTCTCGCGGCCCTCTATCATAATCCAGAGTTTTGAGAAGATTGGAGAAACTTGATTTTTCGCCCGAAAACTGAAAAAAACGTAAGGGGTAACACTGTCGTTTTTTTTTCGGGTCGAAATTTTGAGTTTCCATATCTCAGCTCTGGAAGGGTCTAGAGCCTCCATTTTTGCGCTCAGGTCAAAGTCTCGCGGCCCTCTATCATAATCCAGAGTTTTGAGAATATTGGAGAAACTTGATTTTTCGCCCGAAAACGGAAAAAAACGTAAGGGGTAACACTGTCGTTTTTTTTTCGGGTCGAAATTTTGAGTTTCCATATCTCAGCTCTGGAAGGGTCTAGAGCCTCCATTTTTGCGCTCAGGTCAAAGTCTCGCGACCCTCTATCATAATCCAGAGTTTTGAGAATATTGTAGAAACTTGATTTTTCGCCCGAAAACTGAAAAAAACGTAAGGGGTAACACTGTCGTTTTTTTTTCGGTTCGAAATTTTGAGTTTCCATATCTCAGCTCTGGAAGGGTCTAGAGCCTCCATTTTTGCGCTCAGGTCAAAGTCTCGCGGCCCTCTATCATAATCCAGAGTTTTGAGAAGATTGGAGAAACTTGATTTTTCGCCCGAAAACGGAAAAAAACGTAAGGGGTAACACTGTCGTTTTTTTTTCGGGTCGAAATTTTGAGTTTCCATATCTCAGCTCTGGAAGGGTCTAGAGCCTCCATTTTTGCGCTCAGGTCAAAGTCTCGCGGCCCTCTATCATAATCCAGAGTTTTGAGAAGATTGGAGAAACTTTATTTTTCGCCCGAAAACGGAAAAAAACGTAAGGGGTAACACTGTCGTTTTTTTTTCGGGTCGAAATTTTGAGTTTCCATATCTCAGCTCTGGAAGGGTCTAGAGCCTCCATTTTTGCGCTCAGGTCAAAGTCTCGCGGCCCTCTATCATAATCCAGAGTTTTAAGAAGATTGGAGAAACTTGATTTTTCGCCCGAAAATGGAAAAAAACGTAAGGGGTAACACTGTCGTTTTTTTTTCGGGTCGAAATTTTGAGTTTCCATATCTCAGCTCTGGAAGGGTCTAGAGCCTCCATTTTTGCGCTCAGGTCAAAGTCTCGCGGCCCTCTATCATAATCCAGAGTTTTGAGAAGATTGGAGAAACTTGATTTTTCGCCCGAAAACTGAAAAAAACGTAAGGGGTAACACTGTCGTTTTTTTTTTCGGGTCGAAATTTTGAGTTTCCATATCTCAGCTCTGGAAGGGTCTAGAGCCTCCATTTTTGCGCTCAGGTCAAAGTCTCGCGGCCCTCTATCATAATCCAGAGTTTTGAGAATATTGGAGAAACTTGATTTTTCGCCCGAAAACGGAAAAAAACGTAAGGGGTAACACTGTCGTTTTTTTTTCGAGTCGAAATTTTGAGTTTCAATATCTCAGCTCTGGAAGGGTCTAGAGCCTCCATTTTTGCACTCAGGTCAAAGTCTCGCGGCCCTCTATCATAATCCAGAGTTTTGAGAATATTGGAGAAACTTGATTTTTCGCCCGAAAACTGAAAAAAACGTAAGGGGTAACACTGTCGTTTTTTTTTTTCGGGTCGAAATTTTGAGTTTCCATATCTCAGCTCTGGAAGGGTCTAGAGCCTCCATTTTTGCGCTCAGGTCAAAGTCTCGCGGCCCTCTATCATAATCCAGAGTTTTGAGAAGATTGGAGAAACTTGATTTTTCGCCCGAAAACGGAAAAAAACGTAAGGGGTAACACTGTCGTTTTTTTTTTCGGGTCGAAATTTTGAGTTTCCATATCTCAGCTCTGGAAGGGTCTAGAGCCTCCATTTTTGCGCTCAGGTCAAAGTCTCGCGGCCCTCTATCATAATCCAGAGTTTTGAGAAGATTGGAGAAACTTGATTTTTCGCCCGAAAACTGAAAAAAACGTAAGGGGTAACACTGTCGTTTTTTTTTCGGGTCGAAATTTTGAGTTTCCATATCTCAGCTCTGGAAGGGTCTAGAGCCTCCATTTTTGCGCTCAGGTCAAAGTCTCGCGGCCCTCTATCATAATCCAGAGTTTTGAGAAGATTGGAGAAACTTGATTTTTCGCCCGAAAACTGAAAAAAACGTCAGGGGTAACACTGTCGTTTTTTTTTTCGGGTCGAAATTTTGAGTTTCCATATCTCAGCTCTGGAAGGGTCTAGAGCCTCCATTTTTGCGCTCAGGTCAAAGTCTCGCGGCCCTCTATCATAATCCAGAGTTTTGAGAAGATTGGAGAAACTTGATTTTTCGCCCGAAAACGGAAAAAAACGTAAGGGGTAACACTGTCGTTTTTTTTTCGGGTCGAAATTTTGAGTTTCCATATCTCAGCTCTGGAAGGGTCTAGAGCCTCCATTTTTGCGCTCAGGTCAAAGTCTCGCGGCCCTCTATCATAATCCAGAGTTTTGAGAAGATTGGAGAAACTTGATTTTTCGCCCGAAAACGGAAAAAAACGTAAGGGGTAACACTGTCGTTTTTTTTTCGGGTCGAAATTTTGAGTTTCCATATCTCAGCTCTGGAAGGGTCTAGAGCCTCCATTTTTGCGCTCAGGTCAAAGTCTCGCGGCCCTCTATCATAATCCAGAGTTTTGAGAAGATTGGAGAAACTTGATTTTTCGCCCGAAAACTGAAAAAAACGTAAGGGGTAACACTGTCGTTTTTTTTTCGGGTCGAAATTTTGAGTTTCCATATCTCAGCTCTGGAAGGGTCTAGAGCCTCCATTTTTGCGCTCAGGTCAAAGTCTCGCGGCCCTCTATCATAATCCAGAGTTTTGAGAAGATTGGAGAAACTTGATTTTTCGCCCGAAAACGGAAAAAAACGTAAGGGGTAACACTGTCGTTTTTTTTTCGGGTCGAAATTTTGAGTTTCCATATCTCAGCTCTGGAAGGGTCTAGAGCCTCCATTTTTGCGCTCAGGTCAAAGTCTCGCGGCCCTCTATCATAATCCAGAGTTTTGAGAAGATTGGAGAAACTTGATTTTTCGCCCGAAAACGAAAAAAAACGTAAGGGGTAACACTGTCGTTTTTTTTTCGGGTCGAAATTTTGAGTTTTCATATCTCAGCTCTGGAAGGGTCTAGAGCCTCCATTTTTGCGCTCAGGTCAAAGTCTCGCGGCCCTCTATCATAATCCAGAGTTTTGAGAAGATTGGAGAAACTTGATTTTTCGCCCGGAAACGGAAAAAAACGTAAGGGTTAACACTGTCGGTTTTTTTTCGGGTCGAAATTTTGAGTTTCCATATCTCAGCTCTGGAAGGGTCTAGAGCCTCCATTTTTGCGCTCAGGTCAAAGTCTCGCGGCCCTCTATCATAATCCAGAGTTTTGAGAAGATTGGAGAAACTTGATTTTTCGCCCGAAAACTGAAAAAAACGTAAGGGGTAACACTGTCGGTTTTTTTTCGGGTCGAAATTTTGAGTTTCCATATCTCAGCTCTGGAAGGGTCTAGAGCCTCCATTTTTGCGCTCAGGTCAAAGTCTCGCGGCCCTCTATTATAATCCAGAGTATTGAGAAGATTGGAGAAACTTGATTTTTCGCCCGAAAACGGAAAAAAACGTAAGGGGTAACACTGTCGTTTTTTTTTCGGGTCGAAATTTTGAGTTTCCATATCTCAGCTCTGGAAGGGTCTAGAGCCTCCATTTTTGCGCTCAGGTCAAAGTCTCGCGGCCCTCTATCATAATCCAGAGTTTTGAGAAGATTGGAGAAACTTGATTTTTCGCCCGAAAACGGAAAAAAACGTAAGGGGTAACACTGTCGTTTTTTTTCGGGTCGAAATTTTGAGTTTCCATATCTCAGCTCTGGAAGGGTCTAGAGCCTCCATTTTTGCGCTCAGGTCAAAGTCTCGCGGCCCTCTATCATAATCCAGAGTTTTGAGAAGATTGGAGAAACTTGATTTTTCGCCCGAAAACTGAAAAAAACGTAAGGGGTAACACTGTCGTTTTTTTTTCGGGTCGAAATTTTGAGTTTCCATATCTCAGCTCTGGAAGGGTCTAGAGCCTCCATTTTTGCGCTCAGGTCAAAGTCTCGCGGCCCTCTATCATAATCCAGAGTTTTGAGAAGATTGGAGAAACTTGATTTTTCGCCCGAAAACTGAAAAAAACGTAAGGGGTAACACTGTCGTTTTTTTTTCGGGTCGAAATTTTGAGTTTCCATATCTCAGCTCTGGAAGGGTCTAGAGCGTCCATTTTTGCGCTCAGGTCAAAGTCTCGCGGCCCTCTATCATAATCCAGAGTTTTGAGAAGATTGGAAAAACTTGATTTTTCGCCCGAAAACGGAAAAAAACGTAAGGGGTAACACTGTCGTTTTTTTTTCGGGTCGAAATTTTGAGTTTCCATATCTCAGCTCTGGAAGGGTCTAGAGCCTCCATTTTTGCGCTCAGGTCAAAGTCTCGCGGCCCTCTATCATAATCCAGAGTTTTGAGAAGATTGGAGAAACTTGATTTTTCGCCCGAAAACGGAAAAAAACGTAAGGGGTAACACTGTCGTTTTTTTTTCGGGTCGAAATTTTGAGTTTCCATATCTCAGCTCTGGAAGGGTCTAGAGCCTCCATTTTTGCGCTCAGGTCAAAGTCTCGCGGCCCTCTATCATAATCCAGAGTTTTGAGAATATTGGAGAAACTTGATTTTTCGCCCGAAAACGGAAAAAAACGTAAGGGGTAACACTGTCGTTTTTTTTTCGAGTCGAAATTTTGAGTTTCCATATCTCAGCTCTGGAAGGGTCTAGAGCCTCCATTTTTGCGCTCAGGTCAAAGTCTCGCGGCCCTCTATCATAATCCAGAGTTTTGAGAATATTGGAGAAACTTGATTTTTCGCCCGAAAACTGAAAAAAACGTAAGGGGTAACACTGTCGTTTTTTTTTCGGGTCGAAATTTTGAGTTTCCATATCTCAGCTCTGGAAGGGTCTAGAGCCTCCATTTTTGCGCTCAGGTCAAAGTCTCGCGGCCCTCTATCATAATCCAGAGTTTTGAGAAGATTGGAGAAACTTGATTTTTCGCCCGAAAACTGAAAAAAACGTAAGGGGTAACACTGTCGTTTTTTTTTCGGGTCGAAATTTTGAGTTTCCATATCTCAGCTCTGGAAGGGTCTAGAGCCTCCATTTTTGCGCTCAGGTCAAAGTCTCGCGGCCCTCTATCATAATCCAGAGTTTTGAGAAGATTGGAGAAACTTGATTTTTCGCCCGAAAACTGAAAAAAACGTAAGGGGTAACCACTGTCGTTTTTTTTTCGGGTCGAAATTTTGAGTTTCCATATCTCAGCTCTGGAAGGGTCTAGAGCCTCCATTTTTGCGCTCAGGTCAAAGTCTCGCGGCCCTCTATCATAATCCAGAGTTTTGAGAATATTGGAGAAACTTGATTTTTCGCCCGAAAACGGAAAAAAACGTAAGGGGTAACACTGTCGTTTTTTTTTCGGGTCGAAATTTTGAGTTTCCATATCTCAGCTCTGGAAGGGTCTAGAGCCTCCATTTTTGCGCTCAGGTCAAAGTCTCGCGACCCTCTATCATAATCCAGAGTTTTGAGAATATTGTAGAAACTTGATTTTTCGCCCGAAAACTGAAAAAAACGTAAGGGGTAACACTGTCGTTTTTTTTTCGGTTCGAAATTTTGAGTTTCCATATCTCAGCTCTGGAAGGGTCTAGAGCCTCCATTTTTGCGCTCAGGTCAAAGTCTCGCGGCCCTCTATCATAATCCAGAGTTTTGAGAAGATTGGAGAAACTTGATTTTTCGCCCGAAAACGGAAAAAAACGTAAGGGGTAACACTGTCGTTTTTTTTTCGGGTCGAAATTTTGAGTTTCCATATCTCAGCTCTGGAAGAGTCTAGAGCCTCCATTTTTGCGCTCAGGTCAAAGTCTCGCGGCCCTCTATCATAATCCAGAGTTTTGAGAAGATTGGAGAAACTTTATTTTTCGCCCGAAAACGGAAAAAAACGTAAGGGGTAACACTGTCGTTTTTTTTTCGGGTCGAAATTTTGAGTTTCCATATCTCAGCTCTGGAAGGGTCTAGAGCCTCCATTTTTGCGCTCAGGTCAAAGTCTCGCGGCCCTCTATCATAATCCAGAGTTTTAAGAAGATTGGAGAAACTTGATTTTTCGCCCGAAAATGGAAAAAAACGTAAGGGGTAACACTGTCGGTTTTTTTTCGGGTCGAAATTTTGAGTTTCCATATCTCAGCTCTGGAAGGGTCTAGAGCCTCCATTTTTGCGCTCAGGTCAAAGTCTCGCGGCCCTCTATCATAATCCAGAGTTTTGAGAAGATTGGAGAAACTTGATTTTTCGCCCGAAAACTGAAAAAAACGTAAGGGGTAACACTGTCGTTTTTTTTCGGGTCGAAATTTTGAGTTTCCATATCTCAGCTCTGGAAGGGTCTAGAGCCTCCATTTTTGCGCTCAGGTCAAAGTCTCGCGGCCCTCTATCATAATCCAGAGTTTTGAGAAGATTGGAGAAACTTGATTTTTCGCCCGAAAACGGAAAAAAACGTAAGGGGTAACACTGTCGTTTTTTTTTCGGGTCGAAATTTTGAGTTTCCATATCTCAGCTCTGGAAGGGTCTAGAGCCTCCATTTTTGCGCTCAGGTCAAAGTTTCGCGGCCCTCTATCATAATCCAGAGTTTTGAGAAGATTGGAGAAACTTGATTTTTCGCCCGAAAACGGAAAAAAACGTAAGGGGTAACACTGTCGTTTTTTTTTCGGGTCGAAATTTTGAGTTTCCATATCTCAGCTCTGGAAGGGTCTAGAGCCTCCATTTTTGCGCTCAGGTCAAAGTCTCGCGGCCCTCTATCATAATCCAGAGTTTTGAGAAGATTGGAGAAACTTGATTTTTCGCCCGAAAACTGAAAAAAACGTAAGGGGCAACACTGTCGTTTTTTTTTCGGGTCGAAATTTTGAGTTTCCATATCTCAGCTCTGGAAGGGTCTAGAGCCTCCATTTTTGCGCTCAGGTCAAAGTCTCGCGGCCCTCTATCATAATCCAGAGTTTTGAGAAGATTGGAGAAACTTGATTTTTCGCCCGAAAACTGAAAAAAACGTAAGGGGTAACACTGTCGTTTTTTTTTCGGGTCGAAATTTTGAGTTTCCATATCTCAGCTCTGGAAGGGTCTAGAGCCTCCATTTTTGCGCTCAGGTCAAAGTCTCGCGGCCCTCTATCATAATCCAGAGTTTTGAGAAGATTGGAGAAACTTGATTTTTCGCCCGAAAACGGAAAAAAACGTAAGGGGTAACACTGTCGTTTTTTTTTCGGGTCGAAATTTTTAGTTTCCATATCTCAGCTCTGGAAGGGTCTAGAGCCTCCATTTTTGCGCTCAGGTCAAAGTCTCGCGGCCCTCTATCATAATCCAGAGTTTTGAGAAGATTGGAGAAACTTGATTTTTCGCCCGAAAACGAAAAAAAACGTAAGGGGTAACACTGTCGTTTTTTTTTCGGGTCGAAATTTTGAGTTTCCATATCTCAGCTCTGGAAGGGTCTAGAGCCTCCATTTTTGCGCTCAGGTCAAAGTCTCGCGGCCCTCTATCATAATCCAGAGTTTTGAGAAGATTGGAGAAACTTGATTTTTCGCCCGAAAACTGAAAAAAACGAAAGGGGTAACACTGTCGTTTTTTTTTCGGGTCGAAATTTTGAGTTTCCATATCTCAGCTCTGGAAGGGTCTAGAGCCTCCATTTTTGCGCTCAGGTCAAAGTCTCGCGGCCCTCTATCATAATCCAGAGTTTTGAGAAGATTGGAGAAACTTGATTTTTCGCCCGAAAACGGAAAAAAACGTAAGGGGTAACACTGTCGTTTTTTTTTTCGGGTCGAAATTTTGAGTTTCCATATCTCAGCTCTGGAAGGGTCTAGAGCCTCCATTTTTGCGCTCAGGTCAAAGTCTCGCGGCCCTCTATCATAATCCAGAGTTTTGAGAAGATTGGAGAAACTTGATTTTTCGCCCGAAAACTGAAAAAAACGTAAGGGGTAACACTGTCGTTTTTTTTTCGGGTCGAAATTTTGAGTTTCCATATCTCAGCTCTGGAAGGGTCTAGAGCCTCCATTTTTGCGCTCAGGTCAAAGTCTCGTGGCCCTCTATCATAATCCAGAGTTTTGAGAATATTGGAGAAACTTGATTTTTCGCCCGAAAACTGAAAAAAACGTAAGGGGTAACACTGTCGTTTTTTTTTCGGGTCGAAATTTTGAGTTTCCATATCTCAGCTCTGGAAGGGTCTAGAGCCTCCATTTTTGCGCTCAGGTCAAAGTCTCGCGGCCCTCTATCATAATCCAGAGTTTTGAGAAGATTGGAGAAACTTGATTTTTCGCCCAAAAACTGAAAAAAACGTAAGGGGTAACACTGTCGTTTTTTTTTCGGGTCGAAATTTTGAGTTTCCATATCTCAGCTCTGGAAGGGTCTAGAGCCTCCATTTTTGCGCTCAGGTCAAAGTCTCGCGGCCCTCTATCATAATCCAGAGTTTTGAGAAGATTGGAGAAACTTGATTTTTCGCCCGAAAACTGAAAAAAACGTAAGGGGTAACACTGTCGTTTTTTTTTTCGGGTCGAAATTTTGAGTTTCCATATCTCAGCTCTGGAAGGGTCTAGAGCCTCCATTTTTGCGCTCAGGTCAAAGTCTCGCGGCCCTCTATCATAATCCAGAGTTTTGAGAATATTGGAGAAACTTGATTTTTCGCCCGAAAACGGAAAAAAACGTAAGGGGTAACACTGTCGTTTTTTTTTCGAGTCGAAATTTTGAGTTTCCATATCTCAGCTCTGGAAGGGTCTAGAGCCTCCATTTTTGCGCTCAGGTCAAAGTCTCGCGGCCCTCTATCATAATCCAGAGTTTTGAGAAGATTGGAGAAACTTGATTTTTCGCCCGAAAACGGAAAAAAACGTAAGGGGTAACACTGTCGTTTTTTTTTCGGGTCGAAATTTTGAGTTTCCATATCTCAGCTCTGGAAGGGTCTAGAGCCTCCATTTTTGCGCTCAGGTCAAAGTCTCGCGGCCCTCTATCATAATCCAGAGTTTTGAGAATATTGGAGAAACTTGATTTTTCGCCCCGAAAACGGAAAAAAACGTAAGGGGTAACACTGTCGTTTTTTTTTCGGGTCGAAATTTTGAGTTTCCATATCTCAGCTCTGGAAGGGTCTAGAGCCTCCATTTTTGCGCTCAGGTCAAAATCTCGCGGCCCTCTATCATAATCCAGAGTTTTGAGAAGATTGGAGAAACTTGATTTTTCGCCCGAAAACGGAAAAAAACGTAAGGGGTAACACTGTCGTTTTTTTTTCGGGTCGAAATTTTGAGTTTCCATATCTCAGCTCTGGAAGGGTCTAGAGCCTCCATTTTTGCGCTCAGGTCAAAGTCTCGCGGCCCTCTATCATAATCCAGAGTTTTAAGAAGATTGGAGAAACTTGATTTTTCGCCCGAAAACGGAAAAAAACGTAAGGGGTAACACTGTCGTTTTTTTTTCGGGTCGAAATTTTGAGTTTCCATATCTCAGCTCTGGAAGGGTCTAGAGCCTCCATTTTTGCGCTCAGGTCAAAGTCTCGCGGCCCTCTATCATAATCCAGAGTTTTGAGAAGATTGGAGAAACTTGATTTTTCGCCCGAAAACGGAAAAAAACGTAAGGGGTAACACTGTCGTTTTTTTTTCGGGTCGAAATTTTGAGTTTCCATATCTCAGCTCTGGAAGGGTCTAGAGCCTCCATTTTTGCGCTCAGGTCAAAGTCTCGCGGCCCTCTATCATAATCCAGAGTTTTGAGAAGATTGGAGAAACTTGATTTTTCGCCCGAAAACTGAAAAAAAGTAAGGGGTAACACTGTCGTTTTTTTTTTTCGGGTCGAAATTTTGAGTTTCCATATCTCAGCTCTGGAAGGGTCTAGAGCCTCCATTTTTGCGCTCAGGTCAAAGTCTCGCGGCCCTCTATCATAATCCAGAGTTTTGAGAAGATTGGAGAAACTTGATTTTTCGCCCGAAAACTGAAAAAAACGTAAGGGGTAACACTGTCGTTTTTTTTTTCGGGTCGAAATTTTGAGTTTCCATATCTCAGCTCTGGAAGGGTCTAGAGCCTCCATTTTTGCGCTCAGGTCAAAGTCTCGCGGCCCTCTATCATAATCCAGAGTTTTGAGAAGATTGGAGAAACTTGATTTTTCGCCCGAAAACTGAAAAAAACGTAAGGGGTAACACTGTCGTTTTTTTTTCGGGTCGAAATTTTGAGTTTCCATATCTCAGCTCTGGAAGGGTCTAGAGCCTCCATTTTTGCGCTCAGGTCAAAGTCTCGCGGCCCTCTATCATAATCCAGAGTTTTGAGAAGATTGGAGAAACTTGATTTTTCGCCCGAAAACTGAAAAAAACGTAAGGGGTAACACTGTCGTTTTTTTTCGGGTCGAAATTTTGAGTTTCCATATCTCAGCTCTGGAAGGGTCTAGAGCCTCCATTTTTGCGCTCAGGTCAAAGTCTCGCGGCCCTCTATCATAATCCAGAGTTTTGAGAAGATTGGAGAAACTTGATTTTTCGCCCGAAAACGGAAAAAAACGTAAGGGGTAACACTGTCGTTTTTTTTTCGGGTCGAAATTTTGAGTTTCCATATCTCAGCTCTGGAAGGGTCTAGAGCCTCCATTTTTGCGCTCAGGTCAAAGTCTCGCGGCCCTCTATCATAATCCAGAGTTTTGAGAAGATTGGAGAAACTTGATTTTTCGCCCAACAACTGAAAAAAACGTAAGGGGTAACACTGTCGTTTTTTTTTCGGGTCGAAATTTTGAGTTTCCATATCTCAGCTCTGGAAGGGTCTAGAGCCTCCATTTTTGCGCTCAGGTCAAAGTCTCGCGGCCCTCTATCATAATCCAGAGTTTTGAGAAGATTGGAGAAACTTGATTTTTCGCCCAACAACTGAAAAAAACGTAAGGGGTAACACTGTCGTTTTTTTTTCGGGTCGAAATTTTGAGTTTCCATATCTCAGCTCTGGAAGGGTCTAGAGCCTCCATTTTTGCGCTCAGGTCAAAGTCTCGCGGCCCTCTATCATAATCCAGAGTTTTGAGAAGATTGGAGAAACTTGATTTTTCGCCCGAAAACTGAAAAAAAAGTAAGGGGTAACACTGTCGTTTTTTTTTTTCGGGTCGAAATTTTGAGTTTCCATATCTCAGCTCTGGAAGGGTCTAGAGCCTCCATTTTTGCGCTCAGGTCAAAGTCTCGCGGCCCTCTATCATAATCCAGAGTTTTGAGAAGATTGGAGAAACTTGATTTTTCGCCCGAAAACTGAAAAAAAAGTAAGGGGTAACACTGTCGTTTTTTTTTTTCGGGTCGAAATTTTGAGTTTCCATATCTCAGCTCTGGAAGGGTCTAGAGCCTCCATTTTTGCGCTCAGGTCAAAGTCTCGCGGCCCTCTATCATAATCCAGAGTTTTGAGAAGATTGGAGAAACTTGATTTTTCGCCCGAAAACGGAAAAAAACGTAAGGGGTAACACTGTCGTTTTTTTTTCGGGTCGAAATTTTGAGTTTCCATATCTCAGCTCTGGAAGGGTCTAGAGCCTCCATTTTTGCGCTCAGGTCAAAGTCTCACGGCCCTCTATCATAATCCAGAGTTTTGAGAAGATTGGAGAAACTTGATTTTTCGCCCAACAACTGAAAAAAACGTAAGGGGTAACACTGTCGTTTTTTTTTCGGGTCGAAATTTTGAGTTTCCATATCTCAGCTCTGGAAGGGTCTAGAGCCTCCATTTTTGCGCTCAGGTCAAAGTCTCGCGGCCCTCTATCATAATCCAGAGTTTTGAGAAGATTGGAGAAACTTGATTTTTCGCCCAACAACTGAAAAAAACGTAAGGGGTAACACTGTCGTTTTTTTTTCGGGTCGAAATTTTGAGTTTCCATATCTCAGCTCTGGAAGGGTCTAGAGCCTCCATTTTTGCGCTCAGGTCAAAGTCTCGCGGCCCTCTATCATAATCCAGAGTTTTGAGAAGATTGGAGAAACTTGATTTTTCGCCCGAAAACTGAAAAAAAAGTAAGGGGTAACACTGTCGTTTTTTTTTTTCGGGTCGAAATTTTGAGTTTCCATATCTCAGCTCTGGAAGGGTCTAGAGCCTCCATTTTTGCGCTCAGGTCAAAGTCTCGCGGCCATCTATCATAATCCAGAGTTTTGAGAAGATTGGAGAAACTTGATTTTTCGCCCGAAAACGGAAAAAAACGTAAGGGGTAACACTGTCGTTTTTTTTTTCGGGTCGAAATTTTGAGTTTCCATATCTCAGCTCTGGAAGGGTCTAGAGCCTCCATTTTTGCGCTCAGGTCAAAGTCTCGCGGCCCTCTATCATAATCCAGAGTTTTGAGAAGATTGGAGAAACTTGATTTTTCGCCCGAAAACTGAAAAAAACGTAAGGGGTAACACTGTCGTTTTTTTTTCGGGTCGAAATTTTGAGTTTCCATATCTCAGCTCTGGAAGGGTCTAGAGCCTCCATTTTTGCGCTCAGGTCAAAGTCTCGCGGCCCTCTATCATAATCCAGAGTTTTGAGAAGATTGGAGAAACTTGATTTTTCGCCCGAAAACTGAAAAAAACGTAAGGGGTAACACTGTCGTTTTTTTTCGGGTCGAAATTTTGAGTTTCCATATCTCAGCTCTGGAAGGGTCTAGAGCCTCCATTTTTGCGCTCAGGTCAAAGTCTCGCGGCCCTCTATCATAATCCAGAGTTTTGAGAAGATTGGAGAAACTTGATTTTTCGCCCGAAAACGGAAAAAAACGTAAGGGGTAACACTGTCGTTTTTTTTTCGGGTCGAAATTTTGAGTTTCCATATCTCAGCTCTGGAAGGGTCTAGAGCCTCCATTTTTGCGCTCAGGTCAAAGTCTCGCGGCCCTCTATCATAATCCAGAGTTTTGAGAAGATTGGAGAAACTTGATTTTTCGCCCAAAAACTGAAAAAAACGTAAGGGGTAACACTGTCGTTTTTTTTTCGGGTCGAAATTTTGAGTTTCCATATCTCAGCTCTGGAAGGGTCTAGAGCCTCCATTTTTGCGCTCAGGTCAAAGTCTCGCGGCCCTCTATCATAATCCAGAGTTTTGAGAAGATTGGAGAAACTTGATTTTTCGCCCGAAAACTGAAAAAAACGTAAGGGGTAACACTGTCGTTTTTTTTTCGGGTCGAAATTTTGAGTTTCCATATCTCAGCTCTGGAAGGGTCTAGAGCCTCCATTTTTGCGCTCAGGTCAAAGTCTCGCGGCCCTCTATCATAATCCAGAGTTTTGAGAATATTGGAGAAACTTGATTTTTCGCCCGAAAACGGAAAAAAACGTAAGGGGTAACACTGTCGTTTTTTTTTCGAGTCGAAATTTTGAGTTTCCATATCTCAGCTCTGGAAGGGTCTAGAGCCTCCATTTTTGCGCTCAGGTCAAAGTCTCGCGGCCCTCTATCATAATCCAGAGTTTTGAGAATATTGGAGAAACTTGATTTTTCGCCCGAAAACTGAAAAAAACGTAAGGGGTAACACTGTCGTTTTTTTTTTGGGTCGAAATTTTGAGTTTCCATATCTCAGCTCTGGAAGGGTCTAGAGCCTCCATTTTTGCGCTCAGGTCAAAGTCTCGCGGCCCTCTATCATAATCCAGAGTTTTGAGAAGATTGGAGAAACTTGATTTTTCGCCCGAAAACGGAAAAAAACGTAAGGGGTAACACTGTCGTTTTTTTTTCGGGTCAAAATTTTAAGTTTCCATATCTCAGCTCTGGAAGGGTCTAGAGCCTCAATTTTTGCGCTCAGGTCAAAGTCTCGCGGCCCTCTATCATAATCCAGAGTTTTGAGAAGATTGGAGAAACTTGATTTTTCGCCCGAAAACTGAAAAAAACGTAAGGGGTAACACTGTCGTTTTTTTTTTGGGTCGAAATTTTGAGTTTCCATATCTCAGCTCTGGAAGGGTCTAGAGCCTCCATTTTTGCGCTCAGGTCAAAGTCTCGCGGCCCTCTATCATAATCCAGAGTTTTGAGAAGATTGGAGAAACTTGATTTTTCGCCCAAAAACTGAAAAAAACGTAAGGGGTAACACTGTCGTTTTTTTTTCGGGTCGAAATTTTGAGTTTCCATATCTCAGCTCTGGAAGGGTCTAGAGCCTCCATTTTTGCGCTCAGGTCAAAGTCTCGCGGCCCTCTATCATAATCCAGAGTTTTGAGAAGATTGGAGAAACTTGATTTTTCGCCCGAAAACGGAAAAAAACGTAAGGGGTAACACTGTCGTTTTTTTTTCGGGTCGAAATTTTGAGTTTCCATATCTCAGCTCTGGAAGGGTCTAGAGCCTCCATTTTTGCGCTCAGGTCAAAGTCTCGCGGCCCTCTATCATAATCCAGAGTTTTGAGAATATTGGAGAAACTTGATTTTTCGCCCGAAAACGGAAAAAAACGTAAGGGGTAACACTGTCGTTTTTTTTTCGGGTCGAAATTTTGAGTTTCCATATCTCAGCTCTGGAAGGGTCTAGAGCCTCCATTTTTGCGCTCAGGTCAAAGTCTCGCGGCCCTCTATCATAATCCAGAGTTTTGAGAAGATTGGAGAAACTTGATTTTTCGCCCGAAAACTGAAAAAAACGTAAGGGGTAACACTGTCGTTTTTTTTTCGGGTCGAAATTTTGAGTTTCCATATCTCAGCTCTGGAAGGGTCTAGAGCCTCCATTTTTGCGCTCAGGTCAAAGTCTCGCGGCCCTCTATCATAATCCAGAGTTTTGAGAAGATTGGAGAAACTTGATTTTTCGCCCGAAAACTGAAAAAAACGTAAGGGGTAACACTGTCGTTTTTTTTTCGGGTCGAAATTTTGAGTTTCCATATCTCAGCTCTGGAAGGGTCTAGAGCCTCCATTTTTGCGCTCAGGTCAAAGTCTCGCGGCCCTCTATCATAATCCAGAGTTTTGAGAAGATTGGAGAAACTTGATTTTTCGCCCGAAAACTGAAAAAAACGTAAGGGGTAACACTGTCGTTTTTTTTTCGGGTCGAAATTTTGAGTTTCCATATCTCAGCTCTGGAAGGGTCTAGAGCCTCCATTTTTGCGCTCAGGTCAAAGTCTCGCGGCCCTCTATCATAATCCAGAGTTTTGAGAAGATTGGAGAAACTTGATTTTTCGCCCGAAAACTGAAAAAAACGTAAGGGGTAACACTGTCGTTTTTTTTTCGGGTCGAAATTTTGAGTTTCCATATCTCAGCTCTGGAAGGGTCTAGAGCCTCCATTTTTGCGCTCAGGTCAAAGTCTCGCGGCCCTCTATCATAATCCAGAGTTTTGAGAATATTGGAGAAACTTGATTTTTCGCCCGAAAACTGAAAAAAACGTAAGGGGTAACACTGTCGTTTTTTTTTCGGGTCGAAATTTTGAGTTTCCATATCTCAGCTCTGGAAGGGTCTAGAGCCTCCATTTTTGCGCTCAGGTCAAAGTCTCGCGGCCCTCTATCATAATCCAGAGTTTTGAGAAGATTGGAGAAACTTGATTTTTCGCCCGAAAACTGAAAAAAACGAAAGGGGTAACACTGTCGTTTTTTTTTCGGGTCGAAATTTTGAGTTTCCATATCTCAGCTCTGGAAGGGTCTAGAGCCTCCATTTTTGCGCTCAGGTCAAAGTCTCGCGGCCCTCTATCATAATCCAGAGTTTTGAGAAGATTGGAGAAACTTGATTTTTCGCCCGAAAACGGAAAAAAACGTAAGGGGTAACACTGTCGTTTTTTTTTTTCGGGTCGAAATTTTGAGTTTCCATATCTCAGCTCTGGAAGGGTCTAGAGCCTCCATTTTTGCGCTCAGGTCAAAGTCTCGCGGCCCTCTTTCATAATCCAGAGTTTTGAGAAGATTGGAGAAACTTGATTTTTCGCCCGAAAACTGAAAAAAAACGTCAGGGGTAACACTGTCGTTTTTTTTTCGGGTCGAAATTTTGAGTTTCCATATCTCAGCTCTGGAAGGGTCTAGAGCCTCCATTTTTGCGCTCAGGTCAAAGTCTCGCGGCCCTCTATCATAATCCAGAGTTTTGAGAAGATTGGAGAAACTTGATTTTTCGCCCGAAAACGGAAAAAAACGTAAGGGGTAACACTGTCGTTTTTTTTTCGGGTCGAAATTTTGAGTTTCCATATCTCAGCTCTGGAAGGGTCTAGAGCCTCCATTTTTGCGCTCAGGTCAAAGTCTCGCGGCCCTCTATCATAATCCAGAGTTTTGAGAAGATTGGAGAAACTTGATTTTTCGCCCGAAAACTGAAAAAAACGTAAGGGGTAACACTGTCGTTTTTTTTTCGGGTCGAAATTTTGAGTTTCCATATCTCAGCTCTGGAAGGGTCTAGAGCCTCCATTTTTGCGCTCAGGTCAAAGTCTCGCGGCCCTCTATCATAATCCAGAGTTTTGAGAAGATTGGAGAAACTTGATTTTTCGCCCGAAAACTGAAAAAAACGTAAGGGGTAACACTGTCGTTTTTTTTTCGGGTCGAAATTTTGAGTTTCCATATCTCAGCTCTGGAAGGGTCTAGAGCCTCCATTTTTGCGCTCAGGTCAAAGTCTCGCGGCCCTCTATCATAATCCAGAGTTTTGAGAAGATTGGAGAAACTTGATTTTTCGCCCGAAAACTGAAAAAAACGTAAGGGGTAACACTGTCGTTTTTTTTTCGGGTCGAAATTTTGAGTTTCCATATCTCAGCTCTGGAAGGGTCTAGAGCCTCCATTTTTGCGCTCAGGTCAAAGTCTCGCGGCCCTCTATCATAATCCAGAGTTTTGAGAATATTGGAAAAACTTGATTTTTCGCCCGAAAACGGAAAAAAACGTAAGGGGTAACACTGTCGTTTTTTTTTCGGGTCGAAATTTGGAGTTTCCATATCTCAGCTCTGGAAGGGTCTAGAGCCTCCATTTTTGCGCTCAGGTCAAAGTCTCGCGGCCCTCTATCATAATCCAGAGTTTTGAGAATATTGGAGAAACTTGATTTTTCGCCCGAAAACTGAAAAAAACGTAAGGGGTAACACTGTCGTTTTTTTTTCGGGTCGAAATTTTGAGTTTCCATATCTCAGCTCTGGAAGGGTCTAGAGCCTCCATTTTTGCGCTCAGGTCAAAGTCTCGCGGCCCTCTATCATAATCCAGAGTTTTGAGAAGATTGGAGAAACTTGATTTTTCGCCCGAAAACTGAAAAAAACGAAAGGGGTAACACTGTCGTTTTTTTTTCGGGTCGAAATTTTGAGTTTCCATATCTCAGCTCTGGAAGGGTCTAGAGCCTCCATTTTTGCGCTCAGGTCAAAGTCTCGCGGCCCTCTATCATAATCCAGAGTTTTGAGAAGATTGGAGAAACTTGATTTTTCGCCCGAAAACGGAAAAAAACGTAAGGGGTAACACTGTCGTTTTTTTTTTTCGGGTCGAAATTTTGAGTTTCCATATCTCAGCTCTGGAAGGGTCTAGAGCCTCCATTTTTGCGCTCAGGTCAAAGTCTCGCGGCCCTCTTTCATAATCCAGAGTTTTGAGAAGATTGGAGAAACTTGATTTTTCGCCCGAAAACTGAAAAAAAACGTCAGGGGTAACACTGTCGTTTTTTTTTCGGGTCGAAATTTTGAGTTTCCATATCTCAGCTCTGGAAGGGTCTAGAGCCTCCATTTTTGCGCTCAGGTCAAAGTCTCGCGGCCCTCTATCATAATCCAGAGTTTTGAGAAGATTGGAGAAACTTGATTTTTCGCCCGAAAACGGAAAAAAACGTAAGGGGTAACACTGTCGTTTTTTTTTCGGGTCGAAATTTTGAGTTTCCATATCTCAGCTCTGGAAGGGTCTAGAGCCTCCATTTTTGCGCTCAGGTCAAAGTCTCGCGGCCCTCTATCATAATCCAGAGTTTTGAGAAGATTGGAGAAACTTGATTTTTCGCCCGAAAACTGAAAAAAACGTAAGGGGTAACACTGTCATTTTTTTTTCGGGTCGAAATTTTGAGTTTCCATATCTCAGCTCTGGAAGGGTCTAGAGCCTCCATTTTTGCGCTCAGGTCAAAGTCTCGCGGCCCTCTATCATAATCCAGAGTTTTGAGAAGATTGGAGAAACTTGATTTTTCGCCCCAAAAAATGAAAAAAACGTAAGGGGTAACACTGTCGTTTTTTTTTCGGGTCGAAATTTTGAGTTTCCATATCTCAGCTCTGGAAGGGTCTAGAGCCTCCATTTTTGCGCTCAGGTCAAAGTCTCGCGGCCCTCTATCATAATCCAGAGTTTTGAGAAGATTGGAGAAACTTGATTTTTCGCCCGAAAACGGAAAAAAACGTAAGGGGTAACACTGTCGTTTTTTTTTCGGGTCGAAATTTTGAGTTTCCATATCTCAGCTCTGGAAGGGTCTAGAGCCTCCATTTTTGCGCTCAGGTCAAAGTCTCGCGGCCCTCTATCATAATCCAGAGTTTTGAGAAGATTGGAGAAACTTGATTTTTCGCCCGAAAACTGAAAAAAACGTAAGGGGTAACACTGTCGTTTTTTTTTCGGGTCGAAATTTTGAGTTTCCATATCTCAGCTCTGGAAGGGTCTAGAGCCTCCATTTTTGCGCTCAGGTCAAAGTCTCGCGGCCCTCTATCATAATCCAGAGTTTTGAGAATATTGGAGAAACTTGATTTTTCGCCCGAAAACGGAAAAAAACGTAAGGGGTAACACTGTCGTTTTTTTTTTCGAGTCGAAATTTTGAGTTTCCATATCTCAGCTCTGGAAGGGTCTAGAGCCTCCATTTTTGCGCTCAGGTCAAAGTCTCGCGGCCCTCTATCATAATCCAGAGTTTTGAGAATATTGGAGAAACTTGATTTTTCGCCCGAAAACTGAAAAAAACGTAAGGGGTAACACTGTCGTTTTTTTTTCGGGTCGAAATTTTGAGTTTCCATATCTCAGCTCTGGAAGGGTCTAGAGCCTCCATTTTTGCGCTCAGGTCAAAGTCTCGCGGCCCTCTATCATAATCCAGAGTTTTGAGAAGATTGGAGAAACTTGATTTTTCGCCCGAAAACTGAAAAAAACGTAAGGGGTAACACTGTCGTTTTTTTTTCGGGTCGAAATTTTGAGTTTCCATATCTCAGCTCTGGAAGGGTCTAGAGCCTCCATTTTTGCGCTCAGGTCAAAGTCTCGCGGCCCTCTATCATAATCCAGAGTTTTGAGAATATTGGAGAAACTTGATTTTTCGCCCGAAAACGGAAAAAAACGTAAGGGGTAACACTGTCGTTTTTTTTTCGGGTCGAAATTTTGAGTTTCCATATCTCAGCTCTGGAAGGGTCTAGAGCCTCAATTTTTGCGCTCAGGTCAAAGTCTCGCGACCCTCTATCATAATCCAGAGTTTTGAGAATATTGGAGAAACTTGATTTTTCGCCCGAAAACTGAAAAAAACGTAAGGGGTAACACTGTCGTTTTTTTTTCGGGTCGAAATTTTGAGTTTCCATATCTCAGCTCTGGAAGGGTCTAGAGCCTCCATTTTTGCGCTCAGGTCAAAGTCTCGCGGCCCTCTATCATAATCCAGAGTTTTGAGAAGATTGGAGAAACTTGATTTTTCGCCCGAAAACGGAAAAAAACGTAAGGGGTAACACTGTCGTTTTTTTTTCGGGTCGAAATTTTGAGTTTCCATATCTCAGCTCTGGAAGGGTCTAGAGCCTCCATTTTTGCGCTCAGGTCAAAGTCTCGCGGCCCTCTATCATAATCCAGAGTTTTGAGAAGATTGGAGAAACTTGATTTTTCGCCCAAAAACGGAAAAAAACGTAAGGGGTAACACTGTCGTTTTTTTTTCGGGTCGAAATTTTGAGTTTCCATATCTCAGCTCTGGAAGGGTCTAGAGCCTCCATTTTTGCGCTCAGGTCAAAGTCTCGCGGCCCTCTATCATAATCCAGAGTTTTAAGAAGATTGGAGAAACTTGATTTTTCGCCCGAAAACGGAAAAAACGTAAGGGGTAACACTGTCGTTTTTTTTTCGGGTCGAAATTTTGAGTTTCCATATCTCAGCTCTGGAAGGGTCTAGAGCCTCAATTTTTGCGCTCAGGTCAAAGTCTCGCGGCCCTCTATCATAATCCAGAGTTTTGAGAAGATTGGAGAAACTTGATTTTTCGCCCGAAAACTGAAAAAAACGTAAGGGGTAACACTGTCGTTTTTTTTTCGGGTCGAAATTTTGAGTTTCCATATCTCAGCTCTGGAAGGGTCTAGAGCCTCCATTTTTGCGCTCAGGTCAAAGTCTCGCGGCCCTCTTTCATAATCCAGAGTTTTGAGAAGATTGGAGAAACTTGATTTTTCGCCCGAAAACTGAAAAAAAACGTCAGGGGTAACACTGTCGTTTTTTTTTCGGGTCGAAATTTTGAGTTTCCATATCTCAGCTCTGGAAGGGTCTAGAGCCTCCATTTTTGCGCTCAGGTCAAAGTCTCGCGGCCCTCTATCATAATCCAGAGTTTTGAGAAGATTGGAGAAACTTGATTTTTCGCCCGAAAACGGAAAAAAACGTAAGGGGTAACACTGTCGTTTTTTTTTCGGGTCGAAATTTTGAGTTTCCATATCTCAGCTCTGGAAGGGTCTAGAGCCTCCATTTTTGCGCTCAGGTCAAAGTCTCGCAGCCCTCTATCATAATCCAGAGTTTTGAGAAGATTGGAGAAACTTGATTTTTCGCCCGAAAACTGAAAAAAACGTAAGGGGTAACACTGTCATTTTTTTTTCGGGTCGAAATTTTGAGTTTCCATATCTCAGCTCTGGAAGGGTCTAGAGCCTCCATTTTTGCGCTCAGGTCAAAGTCTCGCGGCCCTCTATCATAATCCAGAGTTTTGAGAAGATTGGAGAAACTTGATTTTTCGCCCCAAAAAATGAAAAAAACGTAAGGGGTAACACTGTCGTTTTTTTTTCGGGTCGAAATTTTGAGTTTCCATATCTCAGCTCTGGAAGGGTCTAGAGCCTCCATTTTTGCGCTCAGGTCAAAGTCTCGCGGCCCTCTATCATAATCCAGAGTTTTGAGAAGATTGGAGAAACTTGATTTTTCGCCCGAAAACGGAAAAAAACGTAAGGGGTAACACTGTCGTTTTTTTTTCGGGTCGAAATTTTGAGTTTCCATATCTCAGCTCTGGAAGGGTCTAGAGCCTCCATTTTTGCGCTCAGGTCAAAGTCTCGCGGCCCTCTATCATAATCCAGAGTTTTGAGAAGATTGGAGAAACTTGATTTTTCGCCCGAAAACTGAAAAAAACGTAAGGGGTAACACTGTCGTTTTTTTTTCGGGTCGAAATTTTGAGTTTCCATATCTCAGCTCTGGAAGGGTCTAGAGCCTCCATTTTTGCGCTCAGGTCAAAGTCTCGCGGCCCTCTATCATAATCCAGAGTTTTGAGAATATTGGAGAAACTTGATTTTTCGCCCGAAAACGGAAAAAAACGTAAGGGGTAACACTGTCGTTTTTTTTTTCGAGTCGAAATTTTGAGTTTCCATATCTCAGCTCTGGAAGGGTCTAGAGCCTCCATTTTTGCGCTCAGGTCAAAGTCTCGCGGCCCTCTATCATAATCCAGAGTTTTGAGAATATTGGAGAAACTTGATTTTTCGCCCGAAAACTGAAAAAAACGTAAGGGGTAACACTGTCGTTTTTTTTTCGGGTCGAAATTTTGAGTTTCCATATCTCAGCTCTGGAAGGGTCTAGAGCCTCCATTTTTGCGCTCAGGTCAAAGTCTCGCGGCCCTCTATCATAATCCAGAGTTTTGAGAAGATTGGAGAAACTTGATTTTTCGCCCGAAAACTGAAAAAAACGTAAGGGGTAACACTGTCGTTTTTTTTTCGGGTCGAAATTTTGAGTTTCCATATCTCAGCTCTGGAAGGGTCTAGAGCCTCCATTTTTGCGCTCAGGTCAAAGTCTCGCGGCCCTCTATCATAATCCAGAGTTTTGAGAATATTGGAGAAACTTGATTTTTCGCCCGAAAACGGAAAAAAACGTAAGGGGTAACACTGTCGTTTTTTTTTCGGGTCGAAATTTTGAGTTTCCATATCTCAGCTCTGGAAGGGTCTAGAGCCTCAATTTTTGCGCTCAGGTCAAAGTCTCGCGACCCTCTATCATAATCCAGAGTTTTGAGAATATTGGAGAAACTTGATTTTTCGCCCGAAAACTGAAAAAAACGTAAGGGGTAACACTGTCGTTTTTTTTTCGGGTCGAAATTTTGAGTTTCCATATCTCAGCTCTGGAAGGGTCTAGAGCCTCCATTTTTGCGCTCAGGTCAAAGTCTCGCGGCCCTCTATCATAATCCAGAGTTTTGAGAAGATTGGAGAAACTTGATTTTTCGCCCGAAAACGGAAAAAAACGTAAGGGGTAACACTGTCGTTTTTTTTTCGGGTCGAAATTTTGAGTTTCCATATCTCAGCTCTGGAAGGGTCTAGAGCCTCCATTTTTGCGCTCAGGTCAAAGTCTCGCGGCCCTCTATCATAATCCAGAGTTTTGAGAAGATTGGAGAAACTTGATTTTTCGCCCAAAAACGGAAAAAAACGTAAGGGGTAACACTGTCGTTTTTTTTTCGGGTCGAAATTTTGAGTTTCCATATCTCAGCTCTGGAAGGGTCTAGAGCCTCCATTTTTGCGCTCAGGTCAAAGTCTCGCGGCCCTCTATCATAATCCAGAGTTTTAAGAAGATTGGAGAAACTTGATTTTTCGCCCGAAAACGGAAAAAACGTAAGGGGTAACACTGTCGTTTTTTTTTCGGGTCGAAATTTTGAGTTTCCATATCTCAGCTCTGGAAGGGTCTAGAGCCTCAATTTTTGCGCTCAGGTCAAAGTCTCGCGGCCCTCTATCATAATCCAGAGTTTTGAGAAGATTGGAGAAACTTGATTTTTCGCCCGAAAACTGAAAAAAACGTAAGGGGTAACACTGTCGTTTTTTTTTCGGGTCGAAATTTTGAGTTTCCATATCTCAGCTCTGGAAGGGTCTAGAGCCTCCATTTTTGCGCTCAGGTCAAAGTCTCGCGGCCCTCTATCATAATCCAGAGTTTTGAGAATATTGGAGAAACTTGATTTTTCGCCCGAAAACTGAAAAAAACGTAAGGGGTAACACTGTCATTTTTTTTTCGGGTCGAAATTTTGAGTTTCCATATCTCAGCTCTGGAAGGGTCTAGAGCCTCCATTTTTGCGCTCAGGTCAAAGTCTCGCGGCCCTCTATCATAATCCAGAGTTTTGAGAAGATTGGAGAAACTTGATTTTTCGCCCCAAAAAATGAAAAAAACGTAAGGGGTAACACTGTCGTTTTTTTTTCGGGTCGAAATATTGAGTTTCCATATCTCAGCTCTGGAAGGGTCTAGAGCCTCCATTTTTGCGCTCAGGTCAAAGTCTCGCGGCCCTCTATCCTAATCCAGAGTTTTGAGAAGATTGGAGAAACTTGATTTTTCGCCCGAAAACGGAAAAAAACGTAAGGGGTAACACTGTCGTTTTTTTTCGGGTCGAAATTTTGAGTTTCCATATCTCAGCTCTGGAAGGGTCTAGAGCCTCCATTTTTGCGCTCAGGTCAAAGTCTCGCGGCCCTCTATCATAATCCAGAGTTTTGAGAAGATTGGAGAAACTTGATTTTTCGCCCGAAAACTGAAAAAAACGTAAGGGGTAACACTGTCGTTTTTTTTTCGGGTCGAAATTTTGAGTTTCCATATCTCAGCTCTGGAAGGGTCTAGAGCCTCCATTTTTGCGCTCAGGTCAAAGTCTCGCGGCCCTCTATCATAATCCAGAGTTTTGAGAATATTGGAGAAACTTGATTTTTCGCCCGAAAACGGAAAAAAACGTAAGGGGTAACACTGTCGTTTTTTTTTTCGAGTCGAAATTTTGAGTTTCCATATCTCAGCTCTGGAAGGGTCTAGAGCCTCCATTTTTGCGCTCAGGTCAAAGTCTCGCGGCCCTCTATCATAATCCAGAGTTTTGAGAATATTGGAGAAACTTGATTTTTCGCCCGAAAACTGAAAAAAACGTAAGGGGTAACACTGTCGTTTTTTTTTCGGGTCGAAATTTTGAGTTTCCATATCTCAGCTCTGGAAGGGTCTAGAGCCTCCATTTTTGCGCTCAGGTCAAAGTCTCGCGGCCCTCTATCATAATCCAGAGTTTTGAGAAGATTGGAGAAACTTGATTTTTCGCCCGAAAACTGAAAAAAACGTAAGGGGTAACACTGTCGTTTTTTTTTCGGGTCGAAATTTTGAGTTTCCATATCTCAGCTCTGGAAGGGTCTAGAGCCTCCATTTTTGCGCTCAGGTCAAAGTCTCGCGGCCCTCTATCATAATCCAGAGTTTTGAGAATATTGGAGAAACTTGATTTTTCGCCCGAAAACGGAAAAAAACGTAAGGGGTAACACTGTCGTTTTTTTTTCGGGTCGAAATTTTGAGTTTCCATATCTCAGCTCTGGAAGGGTCTAGAGCCTCCATTTTTGCGCTCAGGTCAAAGTCTCGCGACCCTCTATCATAATCCAGAGTTTTGAGAATATTGGAGAAACTTGATTTTTCGCCCGAAAACTGAAAAAAACGTAAGGGGTAACACTGTCGTTTTTTTTTCGGGTCGAAATTTTGAGTTTCCATATCTCAGCTCTGGAAGGGTCTAGAGCCTCCATTTTTGCGCTCAGGTCAAAGTCTCGCGGCCCTCTATCATAATCCAGAGTTTTGAGAAGATTGGAGAAACTTGATTTTTCGCCCGAAAACGGAAAAAAACGTAAGGGGTAACACTGTCGTTTTTTTTTCGGGTCGAAATTTTGAGTTTCCATATCTCAGCTCTGGAAGGGTCTAGAGCCTCCATTTTTGCGCTCAGGTCAAAGTCTCGCGGCCCTCTATCATAATCCAGAGTTTTGAGAAGATTGGAGAAACTTGATTTTTCGCCCAAAAACGGAAAAAAACGTAAGGGGTAACACTGTCGTTTTTTTTTCGGGTCGAAATTTTGAGTTTCCATATCTCAGCTCTGGAAGGGTCTAGAGCCTCCATTTTTGCGCTCAGGTCAAAGTCTCGCGGCCCTCTATCATAATCCAGAGTTTTAAGAAGATTGGAGAAACTTGATTTTTCGCCCGAAAACGGAAAAAACGTAAGGGGTAACACTGTCGTTTTTTTTTCGGGTCGAAATTTTGAGTTTCCATATCTCAGCTCTGGAAGGGTCTAGAGCCTCCATTTTTGCGCTCAGGTCAAAGTCTCGCGGCCCTCTATCATAATCCAGAGTTTTGAGAAGATTGGAGAAACTTGATTTTTCGCCTGAAAACGGAAAAAAACGTAAGGGGTAACACTGTCGTTTTTTTTTTCGGGTCGAAATTTTGAGTTTCCATATCTCAGCTCTGGAAGGGTCTAGAGCCTCCATTTTTGCGCTCAGGTCAAAGTCTCGCGGCCCTCTATCATAATCCAGAGTTTTGAGAAGATTGGAGAAACTTGATTTTTCGCCCGAAAACTGAAAAAAACGTCAGGGGTAACACTGTCGTTTTTTTTTCGGGTCGAAATTTTGAGTTTCCATATCTCAGCTCTGGAAGGGTCTAGAGCCTCCATTTTTGCGCTCAGGTCAAAGTCTCGCGGCCCTCTATCATAATCCAGAGTTTTGAGAAGATTGGAGAAACTTGATTTTTCGCCCGAAAACGGAAAAAAACGTAAGGGGTAACACTGTCGTTTTTTTTTCGGGTCGAAATTTGGAGTTTCCATATCTCAGCTCTGGAAGGGTCTAGAGCCTCCATTTTTGCGCTCAGGTCAAAGTCTCGCGGCCCTCTATCATAATCCAGAGTTTTGAGAAGATTGGAGAAACTTGATTTTTCGCCCGAAAACTGAAAAAAACGTAAGGGGTAACACTGTCGTTTTTTTTTCGGGTCGAAATTTTGAGTTTCCATATCTCAGCTCTGGAAGGGTCTAGAGCCTCAATTTTTGCGCTCAGGTCAAAGTCTCGCGGCCCTCTATCATAATCCAGAGTTTTGAGAAGATTGGAGAAACTTGATTTTTCGCCCGAAAACTGAAAAAAACGTAAGGGGTAACACTGTCGTTTTTTTTTCGGGTCGAAATTTTGAGTTTCCATATCTCAGCTCTGGAAGGGTCTAGAGCCTCCATTTTTGCGCTCAGGTCAAAGTCTCGCGGCCCTCTATCATAATCCAGAGTTTTGAGAATATTGGAGAAACTTGATTTTTCGCCCGAAAACGGAAAAAAACGTAAGGGGTAACACTGTCGTTTTTTTTTTTGGGTCGAAATTTTGAGTTTCCATATCTCAGCTCTGGAAGGGTCTAGAGCCTCCATTTTTGCGCTCAGGTCAAAGTCTCGCGGCCCTCTATCATAATCCAGAGTTTTGAGAAGATTGGAGAAACTTGATTTTTCGCCCAAAAACTGAAAAAAACGTAAGGGGTAACACTGTCGTTTTTTTTTCGGGTCGAAATTTTGAGTTTCCATATCTCAGCTCTGGAAGGGTCTAGAGCCTCCATTTTTGCGCTCAGGTCAAAGTCTCGCGGCCCTCTATCATAATCCAGAGTTTTGAGAAGATTGGAGAAACTTGATTTTTCGCCCGAAAACGGAAAAAAACGTAAGGGGTAACACTGTCGTTTTTTTTTCGGGTCGAAATTTTGAGTTTCCATATCTCAGCTCTGGAAGGGTCTAGAGCCTCCATTTTTGCGCTCAGGTCAAAGTCTCGCGGCCCTCTATCATAATCCAGAGTTTTGAGAAGATTGGAGAAACTTGATTTTTCGCCCGAAAACTGAAAAAAACGTAAGGGGTAACACTGTCGTTTTTTTTTCGGGTCGAAATTTTGAGTTTCCATATCTCAGCTCTGGAAGGGTCTAGAGCCTCCATTTTTGCGCTCAGGTCAAAGTCTCGCGGCCCTCTATCATAATCCAGAGTTTTGAGAAGATTGGAGAAACTTGATTTTTCGCCCGAAAACTGAAAAAAACGTAAGGGGTAACACTGTCGTTTTTTTTTCGGGTCGAAATTTTGAGTTTCCATATCTCAGCTCTGGAAGGGTCTAGAGCCTCCATTTTTGCGCTCAGGTCAAAGTCTCGCGGCCCTCTATCATAATCCAGAGTTTTGAGAATATTGGAGAAACTTGATTTTTCGCCCGAAAACTGAAAAAAACGTAAGGGGTAACACTGTCGTTTTTTTTTTCGGGTCGAAATTTTGAGTTTCCATATCTCAGCTCTGGAAGGGTCTAGAGCCTCCATTTTTGCGCTCAGGTCAAAGTCTCGCGGCCCTCTATCATAATCCAGAGTTTTGAGAAGATTGGAGAAACTTGATTTTTCGCCCGAAAACTGAAAAAAACGTAAGGGGTAACACTGTCGTTTTTTTTTCGGGTCGAAATTTTGAGTTTCCATATCTCAGCTCTGGAAGGGTCTAGAGCCTCCATTTTTGCGCTCAGGTCAAAGTCTCGCGGCCCTCTATCATAATCCAGAGTTTTGAGAAGATTGGAGAAACTTGATTTTTCGCCCGAAAACTGAAAAAAACGTCAGGGGTAACACTGTCGTTTTTTTTTTCGGGTCGAAATTTTGAGTTTCCATATCTCAGCTCTGGAAGGGTCTAGAGCCTCCATTTTTGCGCTCAGGTCAAAGTCTCGCGGCCCTCTATCATAATCCAGAGTTTTGAGAAGATTGGAGAAACTTGATTTTTCGCCCGAAAACGGAAAAAAACGTAAGGGGTAACACTGTCGTTTTTTTTTCGGGTCGAAATTTTGAGTTTCCATATCTCAGCTCTGGAAGGGTCTAGAGCCTCCATTTTTGCGCTCAGGTCAAAGTCTCGCGGCCCTCTATCATAATCCAGAGTTTTGAGAAGATTGGAGAAACTTGATTTTTCGCCCGAAAACTGAAAAAAACGTAAGGGGTAACACTGTTTTTTTTTTTTCGGGTCGAAATTTTGAGTTTCCATATCTCAGCTCTGGAAGGGTCTAGAGCCTCCATTTTTGCGCTCAGGTCAAAGTCTCGCGGCCCTCTATCATAATCCAGAGTTTTGAGAAGATTGGAGAAACTTGATTTTTCGCCCGAAAACGGAAAAAAACGTAAGGGGTAACACTGTCGTTTTTTTTTCGGGTCGAAATTTTGAGTTTCCATATCTCAGCTCTGGAAGGGTCTAGAGCCTCCATTTTTGCGCTCAGGTCAAAGTCTCGCGGCCCTCTATCATAATCCAGAGTTTTGAGAAGATTGGAGAAACTTGATTTTTCGCCCGAAAACTGAAAAAAACGTAAGGGGTAACACTGTCGTTTTTTTTTCGGGTCGAAATTTTGAGTTTCCATATCTCAGCTCTGGAAGGGTCTAGAGCCTCCATTTTTGCGCTCAGGTCAAAGTCTCGCGGCCCTCTATCATAATCCAGAGTTTTGAGAAGATTGGAGAAACTTGATTTTTCGCCCGAAAACGGAAAAAAACGTAAGGGGTAACACTGTCGTTTTTTTTTTCGGGTCGAAATTTTGAGTTTCCATATCTCAGCTCTGGAAGGGTCTAGAGCCTCCATTTTTGCGCTCAGGTCAAAGTCTCGCGGCCCTCTATCATAATCCAGAGTTTTGAGAAGATTGGAGAAACTTGATTTTTCGCCCGAAAACTGAAAAAAACGTAAGGGGTAACACTGTCGTTTTTTTTTTCGGGTCGAAATTTTGAGTTTCCATATCTCAGCTCTGGAAGGGTCTAGAGCCTCCATTTTTGCGCTCAGGTCAAAGTCTCGCGGCCCTCTATCATAATCCAGAGTTTTGAGAAGATTGGAGAAACTTGATTTTTCGCCCGAAAACTGAAAAAAACGTAAGGGGTAACACTGTCGTTTTTTTTTCGGGTCGAAATTTTGAGTTTCCATTAGGGATGGGGCCGATCCGATCCAGTATCGGTATCGGGACCGATACCAGCGTAATTCACGTATCGGATTTTTCCGATCCAACCTGTGGAGAAATCCGATATTTATGATCCATGTCTGCGCTTTAACGTTGGCTGCTGAAATGACTCCAAAAGGGATTCCCCGGGGCTGCTAGTCTGCTAGCTGGTTGCAAACTGTGGAATGGATATCCTGAACGGAGGTGCAGCTCAATCATAGACTGTAAAAAATAGGGCTCAATGAGACACACAGACGCCCGCTCAAGAAATCCATTCCGCAGTTTGCAGCCAGCAGGATAGCATTGAGCTACCAATATGTTCGCTGTGTGGAAATCCTATGGTGGAAATACTTCACACACTGGAAACACCGCAGCAGAGCAAGACAGCAAAATGCAATGTTTGCAAAGCCGTATAAATTAAACTATTTGTCTGTGATGCATGTTTGCAATTCGCAGTCCAGAAGAGAAAGAGAGAGAGATCTCTCACGCGGTGCCACAGCACGCACAACACGACAGCCCTGCTTATTGAGTGACGACAGAGAAAACATAGCCTGGTTACACTTTAGATCTGTGATATTAGTCTGATTTCCAAAGATTAAAGAATATATTGAGGTAAAAAAAACCATTAAACAATAGCCGCATTCTGTGTAGCCAACTTCCTTCCCATCGCGGCGGTGCACTGTCATTTCTCCGTAAAACTCAAACTTTAAGACAGAATCAGCACGATCGGTAATTGTTGTAAAATGCCGTCTCTGCTGTTGCTAAATTGCGGGACGCTTTTAATAATAAAAAGAGCTATTAAAAGCACAAAATTTGCGCAAGAGGGCGGCGCGCGCTCCGAAACAGACAAGCAAATTATACTTTGGGATTCATGTGCGCGTCTAAACGATCAAATGTAGCCTGCACAAAAATGTCAAAACGACCGGCTTGGAGATTATCACTTAACTACGTTCATTTTAGACATAAACGGTTTATGGAAATAGTTGGGAGAAAATATGGTGCATCAGTAGACTATGAAATCCGCACTAGTTCTTAAAGGGGCAGCAGTATAAATGTGACGATTGCGACATTACTGAGAATAAAACAACCAAAGGCAAAGAGAAAATCACTCACAGCTCTTGAATGAATAACTTCAGCTTTAATAAGCATAAATCTATCTATGATAAACTTTGCAGTGCTATTTTACTTTTGATTACTTTATTATAATTCTTTTTAGATGATATACCTGAATAATGTTAGTAGACCTTCCTGAAATTAAAGCACTGTGTAGGCCTGTATAATGCGTATATCTTTGTTTAATTGTCTATCTATTGTTTGATATATCTATTATATATATATATATATATATATATATATATATATTGACATAGGCTACATACGTACGTATCATCCTTGCTTGTAGAGAGGTGTTTATTTCAGCATCATATAAAATCAACAATAATGATAAATAATGTTAAAGCAAACACAGGTCTGGTATCGGAAAAGTATCGGTATCGGCCGATATCCAATGTCAGGTATCGGGATCGGATCGGAAGTGAAAAAATGTGGATCGGTGCATCCCTAGTTTCCATATCTCAGCTCTGGAAGGGTCTAGAGCCTCCATTTTTGCGCTCAGGTCAAAGTCTCGCGGCCCTCTATCATAATCCAGAGTTTTGAGAAGATTGGAGAAACTTGATTTTTCGCCCGAAAACTGAAAAAAACGTAAGGGGTAACACTGTCGTTTTTTTTCGGGTCGAAATTTTGAGTTTCCATATCTCAGCTCTGGAAGGGTCTAGAGCCTCCATTTTTGCGCTCAGGTCAAAGTCTCGCGGCCCTCTATCATAATCCAGAGTTTTGAGAAGATTGGAGAAACTTGATTTTTCGCCCGAAAACGGAAAAAAACGTAAGGGGTAACACTGTGGTTTTTTTTTCGGGTCGAAATTTTGAGTTTCCATATCTCAGCTCTGGAAGGGTCTAGAGCCTCCATTTTTGCGCTCAGGTCAAAGTCTCGCGGCCCTCTATCATAATCCAGAGTTTTGAGAAGATTGGAGAAACTTGATTTTTCGCCCGAAAACTGAAAAAAACGTAAGGGGTAACACTGTCGTTTTTTTTTCGGGTCGAAATTTTGAGTTTCCATATCTCAGCTCTGGAAGGGTCTAGAGCCTCCATTTTTGCGCTCAGGTCAAAGTCTCGCGGCCCTCTATCATAATCCAGAGTTTTGAGAAGATTGGAGAAACTTGATTTTTCGCCCGAAAACGGAAAAAAACGTAAGGGGTAACACTGTCGTTTTTTTTTCGGGTCGAAATTTTGAGTTTCCATATCTCAGCTCTGGAAGGGTCTAGAGCCTCCATTTTTGCGCTCAGGTCAAAGTCTCGCGGCCCTCTATCATAATCCAGAGTTTTGAGAATATTGGAGAAACTTGATTTTTCGCCCGAAAACTGAAAAAAACGTAAGGGGTAACACTGTCGTTTTTTTTTCGGGTCGAAATTTTGAGTTTCCATATCTCAGCTCTGGAAGGGTCTAGAGCCTCCATTTTTGCGCTCAGGTCAAAGTCTCGCGGCCCTCTATCATAATCCAGAGTTTTGAGAAGATTGGAGAAACTTGATTTTTCGCCCAAAAACTGAAAAAAACGTAAGGGGTAACACTGTCGTTTTTTTTTCGGGTCGAAATTTTGAGTTTCCATATCTCAGCTCTGGAAGGGTCTAGAGCCTCCATTTTTGCGCTCAGGTCAAAGTCTCGCGGCCCTCTATCATAATCCAGAGTTTTGAGAAGATTGGAGAAACTTGATTTTTCGCCCGAAAACTGAAAAAAACGTAAGGGGTAACACTGTCGTTTTTTTTTCGGGTCGAAATTTTGAGTTTCCATATCTCAGCTCTGGAAGGGTCTAGAGCCTCCATTTTTGCGCTCAGGTCAAAGTCTCGCGGCCCTCTATCATAATCCAGAGTTTTGAGAAGATTGGAGAAACTTGATTTTTCGCCCGAAAACTGAAAAAAACGTAAGGGGTAACACTGTCGTTTTTTTTTCGGGTCGAAATTTTGAGTTTCCATATCTCAGCTCTGGAAGGGTCTAGAGCCTCCATTTTTGCGCTCAGGTCAAAGTCTCGCGGCCCTCTATCATAATCCAGAGTTTTGAGAATATTGGAGAAACTTGATTTTTCGCCCGAAAACTGAAAAAAACGTAAGGGGTAACACTGTCGTTTTTTTTTCGGGTCGAAATTTTGAGTTTCCATATCTCAGCTCTGGAAGGGTCTAGAGCCTCCATTTTTGCGCTCAGGTCAAAGTCTCGCGGCCCTCTATCATAATCCAGAGTTTTGAGAAGATTGGAGAAACTTGATTTTTCGCCCGAAAACTGAAAAAAACGTAAGGGGTAACACTGTCGTTTTTTTTTCGGGTCGAAATTTTGAGTTTCCATATCTCAGCTCTGGAAGGGTCTAGAGCCTCCATTTTTGCGCTCAGGTCAAAGTCTCGCGGCCCTCTATCATAATCCAGAGTTTTAAAAAGATTGGAGAAACTTGATTTTTCGCCCGAAAACTGAAAAAAACGAAAGGGGTAACACTGTCGTTTTTTTTTTCGGGTCGAAATTTTGAGTTTCCATATCTCAGCTCTGGAAGGGTCTAGAGCCTCCATTTTTGCGCTCAGGTCAAAGTCTCGCGGCCCTCTATCATAATCCAGAGTTTTGAGAAGATTGGAGAAACTTGATTTTTCGCCCGAAAACGGAAAAAAACGTAAGGGGTAACACTGTCGGTTTTTTTTCGGGTCGAAATTTTGAGTTTCCATATCTCAGCTCTGGAAGGGTCTAGAGCCTCCATTTTTGCGCTCAGGTCAAAGTCTCGCGGCCCTCTATCATAATCCAGAGTTTTGAGAAGATTGGAGAAACTTGATTTTTCGCCCGAAAACGAAAAAAAACGTAAGGGGTAACACTGTCTCCAATCTTCTCAAAACTCTGGATTATGATAGAGGGCCACGAGACTTTGACCTGAGCGCAAAAATGGAGGCTCTAGACCCTTCCAGAGCTGAGATATAGAAACTCAAAATTTCGACCGGAAAAAAAAACGACAGTGTTACCCCTTACGTTTTTTTTTTTTTGGGCGAAAAATTAAGTATCCCCAATCTTCTTGAAACTCTGGATTCTGATAGAGGGTCATGAGACTTAGACTTGACTGCAAAAATGGAGGCTCTAGACCCTTCCAGAGCTGAGATATCGAAACTCAAAATTTCGACCAGAAAAAAAACGACAGTGTTACCCCTTACGTTTTTTTTTGGGGGGCGAAAAATTAAGTTTCCCCAATCTTCTCAAAACTCTGGATTCTGATAGAGGGCCATGAGACTTAGACCTGAGTGCAAAAATGGAGGCTCTAGACCCTTCCAGAGCTGAGATATCGAAACTCAAAATTTCGACCAGAAAAAAAAAACGACAGTGTTACCACTTACGTTTTTTTTTTTTTGGGCAAAAATTTAAGTTTCCTCAATCTTCTCAAAACTCTGGATTCTGATAGAGGGCCATGAGTGCAAAATGGAGGCTCTAGACCCTTCCAGAGCTGAGATATCGAAACTCAAAATTTCGACCAGAAAAAAAACCGACAGTGTTACCCCTTACGTTTTTTTTTTTTTTTGGGCGAAAAATTAAGTTTCCCCAATCTTCTCAAAACTATATATTCTGATAGAGGGGCATGAGACTTAGACCTGAGTGCAAAAATGGAGGCTCTAGACCCTTCCAGAGCTGAGATATCGAAACTCAAAATTTCGACCAGAACAAATTAACGACAGTGTTACCCCTTACGTTTTTTTTTTTTTTGGGCGAAAAATTAAGTTTCCCCAATCTTCTCAAAACTCTGGATTATGATAGAGGGCCATGAGACTTAGACCTGAGTGCAGAAATGGAGGCTCTAGACCCTTTCAGAGCTGAGATATCGAAACTCAAAAAGTCGACCCGAAAAAAAACCCGACAGTGTTACCCCTTTGTTTTTGTTTTTTTCGGGTGAAAAAAAAGTTTCTCCAATCTTCTTGAAACTCTGGATTCTGATAGAGGGCCATGGGACTTACACCTGAGTGCAAAAATGGAGGCTCTAGACCCTTCCAGAGCTGAGATATCGAAACTCAAAAATTCGACCCGAAAAAAAAACGACAGTGTTACCCCTATGGTTTTTTTTTTGGGGGCGAAAAATTAAGGTTCTCCAATCTTCTCAAAACTCTGGATTCTGATAGAGGGCCATGAGACTTAGACCTGAGTGCAAAAATGGAGGCTCTAGACCCTTCCAGAGCTGAGATATCGAAACTCAAAAATTCGACCAGAAAAAAAAAAACGACAGTGTTACCACTTACGTTTTTTTTTTGGGTGCGAAAAAAAAGTTTCTCCAATCTTCTTTAAACTCTTGATTCTGATAGAGGGCCATGGGACTTACACCTGAGTGCAAAAATGGAGGCTCTAGACCCTTTCAGAGCTGAGATATCGAAACTCAAAAATTCGACCCGAAAAAAAACAACAGTGGTACCCCTTACGTTTTTTTTTGGGGCGCAAAATTAAGTTTCCCCAATCTTCTCAAAAATCTGGATTCTGATAGAGGGCCATGAGACTTAGACCTGAGTGCAAAAATGGAGGCTCTTGACCCTTCCAGAGCTGAGATATCGACATCCCGCAATGGGATAAATGGTACGCGGGAAGTCCATATCTCAGCTCTGGAAGGGTCTAGAGCCTCCATTTTTGCACTCAGGTCTAAGTCTCATGGCCCTCTATCAGAATCCAGAGTTTCAAGAAGATCAGAGAAACTCAAAATTTCAACCCCCCAAAAAAACGAAAGGGTTAACACTGTCGTTTTTTTGGGGGGGTCGAAATTTTGAGTTTCTCTGAACTACGTGACTACGTGAAATGCTCCAGAAGTTAAAAAAGGGGCTGACATGTGCTGTCCATTGTAATGGACACAGGGTCTGAATGGGTTAAAAGTGAACTACTCCTTTAATAATATGCTATTGATTATCTCTCACCTTGATATGATGGTAAGTTGGTTGGAAATGGTAAGAATCTGCTCTGCAATGACACAGAGCTCATCTGTGCAATGCTTGTCCAAACAGTGGTCCGCTATGACACGCACAAACTGGGTGATCAACTGGCCACTTGAGACGAGATCTTTAGCAGATGTTACAAAAGCATCTTTAGTCTACAGGTGAAACAAACTTTTGTCAATATGGGAACATAACCTTTGTTCAAAACAAAACTTTAAAAGTTTCTGACCTGGATTGGCCCTTTCTTCTTTAGGTACTGGGCCATGTGATAGAGTTTATCTGCCATTTCTTTTGTCACCTTGACAATCTGGTTACCCTTGTCATCCCACTTCTCAGTCTCCCATTTCAGAAAGAGAGACGTGTAAGAGAGAGTTGGACCTACCAAGGTGAACACTGGACCTCTTGGGCTCCTCTGGGATGTCTCTTCCTAGGGTAGATAAATTAGTCTAAATTGTTGTCCATTCATGTACAATAACATGATTCATAAACAATAGTGTTACCTTCTTTGGTTCCTGATTGGACACATCTGGGACACTGGTACTTGGTTTGCTTTTAATAGGAACTTGAGTATTTGTGGAAATAGGATGTAGCGTTGCCTCTTGTGTCCGGGATATGACAAATCCACTAGACTCTTTGCCCTGCAAACCACACTTGATCTGTTCCTTTGTGACCAAAAGAATTCCATCTACTTTACTGAGTTCTTCAACAAGGTAATGTGCTTTTGCTGACCAACACTGTGCCTGAACATCGAGCGTGAGAGTGTCTCCAAGAGTTTGCGTCTCTGCTATTAATCTGGCTCTACTCACAATTTCTGACATCTGAAATGCCAAGTGGTCATTAATGAATCTCAGATTGGACCTTTCCTTTGGGTCTCTAATGAAGTTGAAACAGTCCTGGATGGACTCTGTGGCACTTTTAACATTCTGCAAAAGCAATCCTGCAGCACTTTCAAATTGAGCAAGTTTTTCTTCAGATTCTTCAGAGTCTTTTGTTTGGACCGAGCATGCCAAAGCAATCGTATCTTGAATAGCGATCACATAATCTTGGTTAACTTTGCTCAAAAGACAAGACAGTGCTTTAATTTTAATCTGAAGCTGTCTCTGAAGGAGCTCTGACTTTGCCAGGATCAGGACACTTGAGAGGGACACCGTACTAACCCCGTCAGCAGCCTGTAGGTAGGAGTCCATAAGCGTCTTCACATCTTCTTGTAGCTCTCCTAGCAGCTTTACTTTATAGGTGTCTCGACAGTTCAGAGAAGACAATCTTGCAGCTTCTTGTATACGAAGTGAGTTCTCGGACATTACTGCCAACCATTTCTTGGGTGTCATTTGATGTGTGATTAGGTGCCCCTTACCATCAGGAGTAGTAGTTCCCAACATCTTATCCAATGAGTTCAACAGTACTTGGACAGACAAGGCCCAAAGCATGCAGTGACCATCAATCTCATCAATTCGAGTTGGTCTTGATCCCACTATGTCCATGAGATTCTTGGTGTTGGTTTGAGCTTTTTGGAGCTTGCTCTGCAAAGACCCTATACTCTCATGACACCCACCTATCAACTTTATATCTGCTGATGTCACAAGTTGCACAGCATCTGCACATAAACACATGACCTCAGTGAGTTCCTGTGTGATGGACTCCAGCATATTTGGTACATAGTTGTGGAACATGGAGGATACGGCATGGTACCACATCCCGGTCACTGGCAGCAGTATCTTCCGCACATTTTTAATGAGGTCAGAGAATTGCGTACTGTGCCTATAAATGCTATCTGTACCCATGGCTGAGCTCATGGCTGTTTCCTGCGCTGTCTGAACTAGCAAGGGTGTCAACGACACGAGTTTGGACCGCAGACTTTCCACTTCATCATTGTCAGCCGCGTCTATGACACTGATGGCTTCTCTTGTAGCTTGGGCATAGCTATTTGAGAGTCCTAGAACTCCAGTGCAAGCCATGTTGAGAGCCTCTACATCTTTACCTTTGGTCATGCAGACAACTTCACACATAAGAGGCAACATCTCAATATTATGGAGCTGTACAACAGCTTTAGATTCCACGACAGGTGCAATCCATGCTTCTTCTGCGATTGACACAACATGGTCTATTATTGTCTGAATAGCCTGATTCTCCAAACCAACTTCAATCTGACATTGAACTTCTTCACTAGTGGAACTTTGCACTAAAGATTCTGTTTTATCAGAGTCTGCATGTTCTGAAACGGGCGTAGTACATGGTACAGCACCAGCAGACTGGCGGGCCCCCTCCCGAAGTGGGCTGAGAAGATGTGGATGCTGCAAACCATCAAGACCTTCACGTAGAATGTCAAAGTGTTTTAAAGCTGTCGAGACACTAGTAGAAAGCAATGAGAAAGCCTCGTTGCTAAGACTGGTTTGAGGATATATATCAGTGACACAGCTTGCAACTTCACCAACAGATCCTTCCGTTTGCTTTATCAGAACCAGGAGTCCATTACGGTAGATTGGATTGTCACTCCTACTGACATGTCTTCTCACGAGCTGGATAACCAAGCTCATATGGCCAATGAGCATGCTTGCTTGTTTTGTGAGAAACTGTGCATCCTCATGTTTATGTGCCTCAATGCACCCCTTGAAGTTGCTCTCCATCTCCTGCAAAGCAACACTGACAAAGTCCTTCACGTTTATAATGCGACTACAAGCATGCAAGAGCTGCTCCATCTCCTCGGACCATCTCGCATGCATCTCTTTTAGTTTTACCAGAGCTTCACCTGAACGCACCTTGTCTTCCTCAAAATTTGCTGCAATTGCATGTTTCAGTCTCATAATGCACCCCCTTGAGTTCTCTACACCCTCAAGACTCTTTTCATCACACGCTAAAGCTGAGATGAAGCCAGCCACCTCTGATATTTTGTCAGCATGAGCCGTGAAGGATTCCACTTGCACACGAAGTGTTTCCACATCATCTTGCTCATCCATATAGCCTACGGTGTGCACCAACTGATCCAAGGGAGTTGAACTTGTGACAAATATGTTTATTACTTGCAACTGGGTGGCTTTTACCACAGCATCTTCAAGTTTGTGGATTTGCTGCAATAGGGAAGCGCATGATTTTGCAAGCTGTTGATTATCACAGCATTTCATGTGTTGTGACATCTCTGACCAGAGCTGAAGGACTTGCTTGGAGTGCGCAGCGACCTCAGACTGGACATCCCTCCGAGACGTGTTTGCTACCGCCATGCTGTGAAACACAAGGTCATGAAGCACAACATCAAACCCACCATCTTTGACAGAAGCAGGGTCAGACAGCAGTCTCAGTATCTTGTTCTGTATTCCAGTGTAGTATCCACATGAACCCGTCAAGGCTGGTTCACAGTTGCTCTTGAGTGTGGTTATGATGTCAGTTACAGTTGAATCCACCTGGTTTAAGATGTACTGCTTTGCACCCTGAGCCTCTTCGCTGTGTGGATGTTTGATGGTCGTGTACATGGCAGTGTGCAACATGGAAACACATTTCTTCAGGGTTTCCAGAGAAGCCCTCAGACACTCTTGCTGTTTGCCGTCACGCAGCTCCTGAATTCTTTCCACCACCAGTTTGTGAAGAAACAGCATTGCCTTCGAGTATACATGAAACGCTTTTAATAAGGACGAGATGTTCGCCGCAGCTCCAACTTGAGAAAGACACAGCAGAAGCCAGTCAGCAGCGGCTGTGATCTTCCTTATAGTTGCTTCATCTTCAACTAGGAGGATCTATAGGTCAAAAATAAGTGGAATGGGGGGCATTTCAATCATGTAAAAGCTGATTGTGTTCAGATGGTAAACCTTTTTTCTGCAAAACTCAAAAGATTTTCATTGAAAGTTCATGTTTAAAGGGTTAGGGATAGATTTACGACTCGAAATCCCCATGTGAATTTCTCCATTACTCTAATTTCAGTTATTTTTCTTTACCGCACAAAAGATGTTACCTTGACCACACCTAACAGCACGTTTTGGGTGGCTTCGATGAGTTCTTCTCTGTGCTCTATGACCTCTGGTTGTATGCTGAGCTTTTGGGTGGCCAGGAGCACATGTTGACCTGAAACAGTCAGGGACTCCACCAGTGGATCCATCTCCATTTTCAGGATCTCGTCTTCAGTGTCTGCCACTAGCCTGAACGCAAGGATATGAGGTATAACGTGAATATCAATCCTCTGAGGTCCTGGTATACCATACAACAAAAAAGTAGCATGGTATTTCCTTGTTTTTTCCACACACATGGTGCCAAGATAATGTTTTTTTTTTTTGTATATATAGTTAAAAAAAATTACTGTAGTAATTCCCCCACTTTTGTTTTCATAAGTCAACTTTTCAGAATCAGAATGAAATTTAATGCCAAGTATGTTCACACACATACACACACACAAGGAAACTGTGGCGAGCTTTCATTGCAGAAAAAAAAGAAATATTATATATCTAATTTCTAATATATTTCTAGAAATATTATAATAAAAAAAGCAATACATTTAAACTAAATTAAATGTAATATAGGTTAAATTTAAATACAAACATTAAAATGTGCAAATGAAAAATGGATGTATTGTGCATAAGCATATTAAAGGAGTAGTTTACATTTAAAAAAAAAACTTTTGCTGATAAGTTACTCACCCCCATGTCATCCAAGATGTCCATGTCTTTCTTTCTTCAGTCGAAAAGAAATTAAGGTTTTTGATCAAAACATTCCAGGATTTTTCTCCATATAATGGACTTCAATGGGGTCCAAACGGATCAAGGTCCAAAAGACACTTTCAGTGCAAACTGCAAACTGTTCAAAGGGATTTAAACGATTCCAGACGATGAATAAGGGTCTTATCAAGCGAAACGATCGCTCATTTAATAAATAAATAAAGTTTAAGTTATATAAGCTCAAATGCTCGCCTTTCCTCAGTTCTGTGATGCGCGTTCGTGACTCTCCTGTTTGAACTCGTTCATCAAAATGGACGAATCTTTTCCCGAGTCAATTCATTCATTTTTGTTCGTTGAATGAACCAAATGACTCGGAAGAAGATTCATTCATTTTGATGAACAAGTTCGAACAGGAGAGTCACGAACGCGCATCACAGAACAGAGCAAGGCGACCATTTGAGCTTATAAAACTTAAACTTTTTTTTAATGAGCGATCGTTTCGCTTGATAAGACCCTTATTCATCGTCTGGAATCGTTTAAAGCCCTTTGAACAGTTTGCAGTTTGCACTGAAACTCTCATTAGGACCTTGAACCGTTTGGACCCCATTGAAGTCCATTATATGGAGAAAAATCCTGGAATGTTTTCATCAAAAACCTTAATTTCTTTTCGACTGAAGAAAGAAAGACACGGACATCTTGGATGGCATGGGGGTGAGTAAATTATCAGCAAAAGTTTTTTTGTGTGAACTACTCCTTTATTTTTTTTTTTAAATAGATTTAAATTCTATTATCACATTATATGGAACAATCAGGTGGAAGATTGCCTTAGGAAGATTTGATAATGTAAATATTTCTATGCTTTACCTTCTACCCCGTTAGAAAAAAAAAAATCATGCAACTGACCTTAGTGCTACAGCCGCCATGTTTTTGGCCGCTTTGGCCACGGCTTGAGCTGCAGCTTCCAGTGGGACAAACTGGAGGAGTTCAGTCTCGCTCCCGCACAGCAGGATGAGGTGACACAGGTGAGCGGACAGAGGAGCCGCAACCCGCTCTATTGAGCTCGTTTTTATCAAGCCGTCCTCCACTACAGATGTCATTCCTCTAGCACAAGAAATAAGCACTTTATCACACTGGTCTATATAAATGCATTCTGAAACTGGGATATCAGGTCAAATAATTTCAGATACTTACATTGTCTCTTCTTTGCTTATGGATATATTAAAATAAGCATACCTGGTGGTGTAGCTCCATGCAAGTGCTCTGCCTGTCACACAATGAACGAGCTAATGAATAATGCAGTGCATGTGCAGTGTTGCAGGACTGTTTGTGTGGCTCTCAGATGTCCCATAGTAACCAAACTAATTGCAAAGTGAGATAAAGAGCTAGTGTAATTATATAATAACAAGTACAACTAAAACAATCAATACATTAATTGAGAATACTGTATTAAAACATAAATCGCTTTGCAGTTCCATTTGTTTAATGTCTAAACAGATGCCGAGAACAATTTGAGTACTCTTCTTATTTTGATATTTCCATCCATCACTCTATATAGCAATCCTTCTAATTACAAAATATATAATAAAAAACTCAAGAATACAATGCATTTCCATCCACTTCAAGGATGAATTAACCATTCTAAATAAACTGTTTTCAACATCCCGATTGAATTGCTATTTTTAAACATTTTTAAGATGACAACCAGACGCCATTTGCTAAATTCCTACTACTCAAGCATATATTTTTATAAAGCATATCATTGCATAATGAATTGTTACTGTAATAAAGAAAATCATATGGCAGACATTGAAGACTGCAGTGAAGTGTAAACAGTACGCTAGTTTTACACTAGAGGGCCTCAGCACTACAAGGTACACTAAATGTTTTGGGTGGCACCGAAACAAAGCAGAGACGAAACATCTGTTTGTGATTTTTAATTTTAAAATGGCAGTTTCAGTAGATAAATATACAGCTTGAGCTTGTACAACAAACATATTTCTCAATACATCTATAAAACTGAAATTCAGTGACAGTAGTTTATTCTAAAATGCTCAAAATAGGTGATAATGGCAACAACACTCACAGTTATGTTACACACTGACAATGTCAAGTACGTGTCTTTCTGAAACACACCGATGCAAAAACATGGTGTTGGGCCGGACATGAAATGCAGACGTGTTTGTGCCATGGCATATACATTTTTTTTTTTTTTTTTTTTTGTGTGTGAAAATTTTCCAGAGATCATTTGACATCCAATTGCAAAGCTATTGATCATTTGGTAAACATTTACTTTCAAAGTAACCCTCTAAAATGAGAGGGAAATGGAAAATGCAACAAAACACTACACCCTAAAACAACATCAGTTCCATATTTGTCTTTCAGATGAGATATTTTAAAATCTCTATATTAAAACTTATTTGGGCCCTGTGCCATTTCTACATTGGCTTAGTTTGAGCGGTTAAAGGCAGAATGGATGTGAAGTCTGACAGCGAACAGCTCATGTAAAGCGAAGTCCAAACAAACTCCAAAGTACGAGTTTGTGCCCAGTGATGAAGTACTGCACATTCCCACCTATTTTTAGGCCATTACACACTGCAGGTCCTAAAACACGTGTAGTCTGAACGTCCAAAAACTTGTGGGATTTGTTAAGAAGCAGGAGACACATACATGGTGTTAGATTGACTGATTTTTATACTTGCAGTAGAACTGTAATTCATGACTTGTTTTCATCTTAAATCAAACAATTGCGACATTGTGAGTGAAAAGGGATTCAATGAGGAGAATTTAGAGTGGGATTTGATTAAGAATTGATTAGATAATGAAAAGTGGTTGGAAAATAAGACAAAGTCAGAGAAAGTTGATATATTTTGGTGAAAGACTTCTCCTCTGGAATATATGCATCTTTCAGTGGGGTCAATATCCAGTGCAGAACAAGCAATGCTCTAAGCTGTGAATTTCACATGTCATGAAAAAGACGTGTTTGAGCTGAGAACGTACTGTAGATGCTTTTCTCCTTCAGTTTTTTAGCACAACTCGAGCAGTTTCAACGATGCAGTTTGTTTGGGATAACGGTTCATTCTCGTTTGTAGCTCGAGAGTTGCCACAAACGTTTGCTATGCGTTCTCCGTAAATGAAAACTCGAGGGGACAACGAGATACAATCCATCTTTAAGGTCTGAAAACACTGTGAAGGAATAACATCATCTCTTTGGCATGTGTCAGTCATCAGTGCTTTAAAAACAACTCTCTTCTATACAGTATGGAATACATTTTATAAAAAATAGATTTTCTGCTTTTCAACAGCGCCCTGAGGGTTGTAATTGTCTGCTAGTATTGACACAATATCCACATTCCTTTTCAGGAAGTCTCTTCAAGAGGCCTGTCCCATTGGGATCAATGGTATTCCACTGCGAGTGTTTTCTGGCAGGCCACACGGTCACCTTAAACGTCAGCTAGATCACCATCAATGAAAAAAAGTGTCAAACCTCCGAAAAATCTGGAGAATATTCTTTTCTTCCACATATGGAAGGCTGGAGGGTTTAAGGAGAGAGCCGTGATGAAGGTAGCAGCTCATTGGATTTTCGGAACCCAATCCAAGCTCTCATTGGCTCTTCTGGACCCAATCCCAGCTTTCATCGCTGTCCTTCCTGTTCTTTTCCGCTTCTATGATTTCTCTGTAATGCCTCCTGAAGAATCCCATCTGCAAAACACACACACATAATTGTGTCAGCAACATTCAGGGTGTGACAGTGGACAGATGTACAGACAAAATTACACCATGTTTCCTAGGAAACTTTAAACTGACTAAAAGAAACAGTAAAAACATTTATAATGATATCGAAGATTTCTATTTTAAATGCTGTTTTAAAAATATGAAGCAGCACAACAGTTTTCAACATTGATAATAATCAGAAATGTTTCACAAACAGCAAATCATCCTATTATAATGACTTGTGAAGGATCATGTGACTCTGAAGACTGGATGCTGAAAATACAGCTTTGATTACAGGAATACAATATTAAAATAAAAAATATTTCAATATTGCACATTTTCACTGTATATTACTTCATATAAACGTAGCCTTGGTGAGCAGAAGAGACTTGTTACAAAAACATTACAAATATTACCGACCCCAAACTTTTGATCGATAGTAGAAAAAGGAAGGATAACTACTTATTTGAACTGGCAGGTCAGATGCACTCAACCTAATGCAATCCTGCTGTCTGAGGAATGCGATGGAAATATGTATTTAATCAAATTAAATATAGTCTATCAAAATAGCACATATTTTGAAGGGCTTGATCTTTCATTATGAAATCCCTGATGACTGATGATATTCAAACTGTAAGAGAAATGATTTAACATATAGGTCTCCAAAAATATTTATACATCCTATAAATGTACATTAGCAATGGTCTTAGGTGTCATCAATGCCTGGATTGAATGTGTACACATTAATATTTTGAATTGCTAATGAAATTTGAGAAACAGCAGAGGGGAAGCTAGCTATTCAACTCCCATTGCAAATCAGTTTTTTGTTTTGTTAAATGTACAGACAACAAATGTGGTTCCCCCAAATTCAACTGAAAATGCAACTTTTAATGACTTCTGCAGTTTCAGAATGATTCAACCCCTTAATGGCAAGTATCTTCAGTACTAAGTAGAACATATTTAGGCTGTTATGACTTGCTGCAAACAAGATGTTTAACCAGACACCAGCTTCTGGGGAATCTTAGCCCATTCCTCATGAGCAATGGCCTCCAGTTCAGTCATATTCTTGGGTTTGTCTTCTTCAAATCCCACCAGAGACTATGGGGTTTAAGTCAGGTGACTGTGGCGGCCACTAGAATCTTCCACGACTTTTTCTAAAACCAAGGCTAGGTGGAATTTGAGTTATGCTTGGGATCAGTGTCCTGTTGGAAGCTTCAATGACGCTCAAGCTCCAAGCTTGAAGAGCGATGAAATCTTCTTAATGTTTTGGACCATTCTTTTGACTTCCATTTAGTGTGTTCTAGCTCAAGCACACCTGGTACAACTAATGAAGCCTTTCATTAGTTGCATCAGTTGTGCTTGCAGATGTGTGTTGTTGTCAGTGTTGGGAAAGTTCCCTTTCTACATGAACTAGTTCAAAGGTCAGTCCACAAATTTTAAAATGAACTAGTTCAGTTCATAGTTCATACTTCACAATTTTGAACTAGTGAATGAACTAGTTCATAGTTCTTATTTTCCATATGTTGCTGCAAGCTATTTTTTTTAAAGAAAATTATTGCCACAGCCCATATACAATCACAGACAGCAGTTATTTTATTGGCGGGAAAAGTTTGCATAGAAATGTACGATTTTTTCCCATCCTCACCGACCTGATCATACGATGCGACGCCTCCCCGCTTTGTCTTGATGACGCATGTGGCGGCCGTAGTGTGACACTGGTGGCTGGTTGTTACGGTTTGTTTTGGATTTGTTCTGTTGTTCTTTCTTTTCTTTTATAGGTTGCCAGATAAGGATCTACACCTGTCTGCAATTTGGAAATTATTATTTAAGATGGCTGGCCTTTGTGGAAGATAGCTCTGATCCATCCTGTAGCTGTTCACATCAGGAGCTGGACCTTCATATTGTTTTTTTTCCTTTATTGTTTGATTGTTTGTTTATTTACTGTTGAAAGTCTGTTTTCTTTATTGTTTATCCCCTGGACGGTAAATATTTTGCTTAAATATATTTTTTGGACTCTGTTCCCTTTATTTTGTTACTTCCTGGAGCCGGAACTTAACATCTGTTTATAGATTGGATGTTTTTTTTCGCTACATATGAAGGCCTGTTTACATGTGTTTTGGCCGGGCTTTCGCCTGGAATGCTTTATAGAAATCTGGCACCCTATTGAACGAAGTTAAACTGAGAGAGCGTTCGTTCACAGACTTCAAAATGAACGAGTTCACAGTATCGTTCATCAGGCAGTAATACAGTACATTCAGTTCACGTTCGCCCAAAATATGAGTTCATGCACACTGGCTTTTGTGAAGGATTTTATTCAGGGGGTTGAATAATTTTGAAACTGAAAAGTTTAATTTTCAGTTAAATTTGGGGAAAGCACCTGAAACATTTTGCTATTTCAATTTACTTTTGTTTAATTTGTTCATTGTAAACAGCTGAAAATCTGTCATTTTTGCCAAAAACAAAAACAAACAAAACTGATTTGCAATGGGGGTTGAATAATTTCGATTGCAACTGTGTGCATATGGGTGATTCTTCAACTCTTTGAGCTAGACAGTTTCAGAAAATAAAAACATTTCTACAAACAGTTTTTTAGTATCAGTTGGTTTCTCAATCTGTCTAGAATCCTTCCCTTAAGTTGGGTGTGATGATTTGTATTGAATAATGTATATATATATATATATATATATATATACATATATATATATATATATATATATATATATACACATTTTTATCTGACAGCCCAAGAAAACACCCAAGTTCTCTTATTTACCAACAATATTGCAGCAATAATAAATAATAAAATATTTCTTACTGACTTAACTTAATTAATTATATGTTTTTTGTTTTTACATTAACATTTTAGTAGGTGGAAATGACTGTGGTGGAAATGACATTTCCCCCCTTTTCCTCCAAAATATCATGCTATGTTAGCCTGTAAATATTAGTTTTACAGTTGGCATTAAATATACACAAATTACACATTATTAAATTAATTTTATCCAGTTATTTTTACGTCAATGTGAAATAGAAATATGAGCCATTTGGAAATGACGGTCAATAAACATATTCTCAGTTTTAGTCACATTTACCTTGATTTTTCTTCTTTTCGTTACCCCCTAAAGAGGTCACTCTTTCACCCAGCCATGTGTTCACTGTGGAGTTTTTATTGCTATGGTTACTAATTAAACAAACCTAAAACAATGATCCAAGGATTCTATTTTGTACAGTGTGGCGGAAATGACAGTGAACCCAAGGGACAATGGTTCTACTTAAAGGAGCAATGTGTGACTTTTAGCGACATCTAGTGGTTCGGCTGCGAGTTTGCACTAAGGGCTCAGCCCACTGCTCACCCCTCCCTTTCGAAGAAGCTACGGTTGCTAAAACGGGACAAACATCTCGTCGGCTGAGACAGCAGAGAATAGCCAGAGTAAGCCAAGAGTGTGTAACATTGTCACTGTTTCTGTACCACAGTCCATTATAAACCACATCATGAATACTGTTTACAAAGCCATAGTCAGGTGAGGATCAAGGGTTTTAATATATAATTTAATAAAATAATATTAATCAGCTGATTGTCTCACAAACGTAACCAGCAGCACATTTATCCCCACATACTGTAGCAAACCCATAATACAGCGAGGGAGCAGCTATATATTTTTTCTAACAGGGTAGTAATAGTTTAGCTGGCTAATATGAGCTGTTACTGTGGCTGAGCTGGGACGCGTCCGCATGAGTCCAAAGGTCGGAACTGCGCGCGCTGTTACAATCATGTCATCTCCGCATCCCATAGATACTATTTACTACACACAATAGGCTTTTTTTCTCTAATTTTGAAAAATCTTCGCGATCGACTTTAGTGATAAAAGACTTTAGTAAAAGTCTCTATCGACGGGTTAGTGATTCCTGTAACGTACTGTTTTACGGTCAATGACATGAATACTAATCATCAGCTGTCTCACGAACGTAACAGCACATCTATCCCCAACATAACAAACCCATAACACAGCAAGGGAGAACTAAGTTACATGAAACAATCCCAACTACATATTTTACACCACTCACAAGGGAAAAGTCACTACTCACGGAGTGTAAGGCTAGCTTCCAGCTTTCCGCTACTTCTCTTTCAAGGTAGTGATGAAACGCGTTCTGTAGCACTGTGTGTTCGCGTTCGGCTACGGTAGGAATATGACGTCACAACATGGCGACCTTCATAGAAGGGGATTCCCGCGGTTATGGAGCTATTAATGTCTCATTCTAAGGTAATAAAAACATTACGGTTAATTAAGTAAGTTCTTTATACACCACTGAAAACATAGTTATGGATGTCATATTGCATTTCTGTTACTAGATACTCAACTTTGTTACACATTGCACCTTTAAGCAAATGTGAATAAATATTGCAATATATAATATGTATAATTGAAATAGACATTATTTTATAATTTGTACTTAAAATCTACATTATTTAAATATTTAATTTAGAATTAAGCGAGGTTGAAGGTACAAAGTCTGGCTTAGGGACAGGGGGAAAAAGTAAAAATCATGCATAAAAGGCCTCATATTATATAATAAAAAGAATGATTGAACCATGATACATTTTTTATAAGTTCCCCTTAGGGTGAAGTAAGTCTGACAAAAACAAAAAAGAAGAAATATTTTTTCAGATTTTACTATTTCATCCAGGGACAAGAAAAGTATTATAGTTAAAGAATCACCCATATTTATAAATATATACAGAGGAATATGATGAGATTTATTGTATGGCAAACTCCTTTGTGTTTTTCAGAAGAAAGAAAAAAATCACACAGATTCTGAGCAACAAGAGAGTAAATGATGTCATTCTAAATGAACTATCCCTTTGTGTAGTTCGAGCCAACGGAGCGGCTGGGAGTCAGATAAATAGTGGGATGGGCGACACAGATAGCGCTACTGTAAAGGAAATGTGCTGTTCCTCTTCCTGTGACTCAACAGGTTTGTCTTTGTTTGAATGCGGTTTATTGATTCAGACCTCAGCTCTCTCCAGGCATTTCCTGAAGCTGGAGTAGCTGGACATGTGCAGTTCATGTTGAGGAGGTTTACTTTGGCAGTTTTGGGATTTGGGGGGGAAAGTATCCCTACACCAACATTCCAGGATTTGCTCTAGTATTCCCACTGGAAAGTAATGGAGTGGAAAAGAAAAGAAGGTCTTGTTCGAGATGCATTGAAATCCGTTCGATTCACTTTTATGTGTATGTGTAAATTATTGTCAGCGCCGTGTTTTGTTCACTTTACGGTCGGTCTAAAGCTCTCCATTGACCCCTCAGGCCAAGAAAAACAACAGTAGTGTGTGAATGAGGGTCTAAGGGACATGTGACCCTCTACATGACTCCCGCAAAGTCTAGCTGAGGGAAGTATATGTGCTCTGTACTTTTACTTTGCACAATGGCAATATAGTTGAAACTGAATCTAAAGTACCAAGACCATCAATGCACTAATTATAATCCAAGTCGTCATTCATGCACTGCATCGTTTCACTGAGGTTTCATTATCTAAGATTTGTTACTGTACTTCAAACAAAAAAACAGTTCACCCACATCCGTTTTACTGTGCCTTTTTTTTGTCAGAGGATATTAAAAGCAACCCAGTGCTAATTTAACTGTAATGGGACGCTGCACATGAGCAGGTGGTTGTACTCTTTCAACACACCGTGACCTGTTGGGTCACATTCTCTGCTGACATTTACTTTGCAAGAAGTGAACTGCTGTCCAATAGCAAGCATTTCAGGCTTTTGATTTGTACTGGGTCTCAAGTGAAAAGACAAAGTGAACTTGACAAGCTCGAAGTCTCTGTGTGTTGGACCAATGAGGGAAGCACGCATGTGTATGGTTCACCATGCTCTGTTGATTCTGGAATAATGTTTAAATCACATACCACTCTTAAATACCAGCATAACCCTAAAATCAGGAGAAATGACAGGTTGATAACGTTGTTCGAGGCCTTAGGAACGATCTGAAAAGTGTGGCGTACACCAATCACAATGTTGGGTAAGTTACTCTAAAAAAGTAATTAATTACTAGTTACTAATTACCTCTTCAACGGTGTAATTAGATTACTGTACTAATTACTCTCTCTAAAAAGTATTTAATTACTTTTAATTACTAATTACTTTCAAAATCCCATATCAATCTCAACCAGCTGAATAATACAATAATACAATTCTTTCAAATAAATACTATAAAATTGCATGAATTATCATTAAACTGACCAAGGTGGAGAAGGTTACATTATGAAAACATACTTTAGGCATCAGACAAAACATTTTGATGTTAAACCCACTATTGTTTTATGTCTGATCTCATGACATTTCACACTTTTTTCATACATATTTTAAAATTCATACGAATTTGTACGAGTGTGGTTGTAATATTTAGACATCTCATAAAATGCATACGAATCGCTGTGAGATCGGATTGATCTATACACAGTTTTTACCTCAATTACATCAGAAGTAACTGTACTTAAATTACAGATAAATGAAGAGTAATCCTTTACTTTACATTTTCAAGGGGAAAGTAATTAAATTACAGTAACTAATTACTTAGTAATTAGTTACACCTAACACTGACCAATCATAAAGCTTTTCAGCGTGGCTCATGAATATTAATTATTTGCCGTATAGCAGATAAGTAGTCGATTACTGTTTACCCGATTCAGTCCAGTGTTAAGAAATATAACGTGTTTGTTTACAAGAAAACTCCATGAAATGAGTTTAATTTTCCCACCAAATTCTGCGTATTTTGTTTTATTTTTTCTGAATTCTGTGTTTTATTATTTAATACAAATTCATAAAACTTACATTACCTGTCAAAATTAGTTTTTTTTTCTACCAATGTTTCAATGTTTTTGAAAGAAGTCTCTTCTGCTCACCAATTCTGCATTTATTTACTCAAAAATACAGAAAATATTATTACAAATGAAAAAAGAACAATAGTGATATGGATTTCGTGCCCAGTTCTAGCGGTTGCTACAGTAGATGCTTCTGCTTGGTCTTACAGTCGCTGTTTTACAGTGTGTGGACGGCTCCTATTTCTTCCTTTGCACAGTGACAGGAACTCATGAAATAGGGTTATTTCCCAAAAAGTGTGGGTGGTTAAATATCTAAACATGTTAAATGTTTGGTGCACTCCTGCCAACCCTAAATCTAATCCTACAGTACTCCTAAAATCAGAGAGAAATGCTAGGCTGATAAGAATGTTATTCAAGCCCCTAAATCCAACAGCAACCTCGAATATTTTCTTCAGAACCAACATGGATGTTGATCCAGGAACATGTGTTGTGTAAAGCGGTACCTTCCAGAGCAGCACAGCGAGAAGCAGAAAGATGAGGATCCCAACCAGCAGACTGATGGCAATGATCCATCCCACCACGTAACCCCTGGGCTCCTGACTGTGAAGAGCCTCAAACACCAGCTGCAAGAGAGTGAACACACACACACACACACAACGTTCAGCAGAGCCCGTCATAACCTCACTGAGTTAAATAAACATATTAGAGAACGCCATTCTCAGTGGGACCAAAGATCTGATTTTATAGACTGTATGAATGAGTGCGTCATTTCCTGAATGTTATAATGTCTGTGAGTCAACGGTATATTAAGGCATCGACTCAATCAAAGGGAAATGAGATTTCAAGTCAACAAATAAATCAAACACAAGGATTTCATTTCATCCAGATCATTGCAGAATGTCAGTAAGAGATCATTTATTTACAACTGGGGCAAAGATGGCTTAGATATAGTAGATAGTCAGACTTCAGATCAGACCGCTGCACAAAGCACTTAAGACTCTGACTATCTTAAGTAGGACTACGCTGCAATGCATTCTGGGTAAAATAAGACACATTTCAAAACATAGAACATGGTGGATCGAGTAAGAGCATTCAACCGCTCAGTGCAGTTTACATTATTATAACAGTTAATAACAGGAGTGTAACAGTCACAAGGACATTTTACTTGGGAAAGAATGTAGTAACAATAAGAAATGTTTCATTTGGATAAAGATTGCTATGACAGTTAATCCGACCATTGAGCGAAGCGCTAAAGACGTACAGAAAAGATACAAAAACATAGTAAAAGATGCCAAAAATAAATATTCAAGAGAAAATATCCAAAAACGGGATGATGACCCCAAGAGAAACTTAAAGACACCACTGAAATGGTGATGAATATATATGGTAAGGGCCATTTTTACTGCTGGTTGCCATGGTAACAGAGTCTGAGACCTAAGGGTTAGCCAATATTTTTGTGAAACAGTCTGATCTTGCATTAGACTAGTCTATGAGCAAATTTTAGACTTACACTATAGACCGGTCTAAAATAGCTGTGTGAAACCGGCCCATTAGCTAAGGATGAGCTATCCTTCTAAATAACACTCGAAACGCATATATACACAGTTTTATGCACAATATGTGTTATATGGCATTCGTGCTTGCTGACCGTAAAATGTGGAAGAATTTCACCTTTGAAAACCAAGCGTACTTCCACCAAAACACAGCGAGAGCAACAGTTCCTTCAATGGATCTGGATGTAAATGTTGCATGAAAAGCTAGCAGAAAATCCCAGTCTGGAGAGAGATGCCAGCCCAGATAAATCTGGCTTCAATTTCACTCCTTGAATATGAGGGCCGAAATAAAAGGCCACACTTTCCGGCCTGCAGTCATGTTAAATCACAAATGAGATCTCTTTAATATCTCAGATGTTTCTTCTAAGGCAGTAATGAAAGTTTCCTGCTTCTCTGATGTTTCTCCTCCTGACACCCCAGTATCTCACATGTTATCTCTTCTGAAACTATAAACTCACCTCAGATTTGCCAATTTATTTCCCCCCAGCATTATTTCCTTACTTTTAGGAGCTTCTGAGGTGAAGTCGATCCTGAGCTACAGTATGACAGAGCAATGCTGTCTATGAGATAAACAGTACTATACCACTTCTAATCTTGACAAACAATGGAAACCAAAGGGTAAGATATAAATATCACACCTAAAGCATTTGTCAAGTTCAGCTGACTCAGTCGAACACTAAAGTAAAGATACAGTAGCATTCACTGTAAAAAAATATTTTCAAGATTTGTTATCACATTTTTTCTTTTGTCAAATCAACTTAAATAATTGATTCAGTTCAGATAGCTTATTATTTTGAGTTTCTGATGATTAAATCGATCTCCTTCATTGTATTAACTCACTTTTTTCAGTTCAATCAACTTAAAAATTTTTAAGGCAACCAGGTTACTTCATTTTTTTAAGTTAAACCAACAATATTTTTTTACAGTGTTTAAAGGTTTAGCGATCACAATCGGTCTGTCATTTCCAATTTGTCTAGGTGGCTGTGAACATGTTGGAAATTATATACTTGAACTACGCTAGAAGACTGTGTGGTATTAATGCAATTTCTAAATGACAGTTGTTTGTCCACCATTTGCCCGAGGGACTGTCTCGTGCAACTTAATAAAAGATTGCTCTGGGACTGATGCGTTTCCTAAGTGCCGAGGGCAGAAGGGGCACAGGCCCATTAAACATCCCTATTAGGAATTGGCCACTACACTGGTTGAAACCGGGTCAGAAACCCAATCAGCTGAGTGAGATGCCATGGCACCAGACACCATCGGCTCCACTGAAACACGTCCCATATTCCTCCAATCAATCGGCACGCCGAGGTCTGCAGTGTTAGAGGCGACTGTTCCTCAGCACAGCTGTAGAGTAAAAAAAGCCTCCTACTCCCATATGAACAGCAAACTACTACGAGTTGATGAGCTCCGAGTCATGCAAACGGACAGTTTAATTCTCTTGCGTGCATTAGGGGTCCTGATCGGTTTCAAAGACAATAATCATACCGGTTTCAATCGCACAATGAAAACCACTAGCATGCCGGCTTGAGTCTTGAGTGTAGTTTACAGTAATGGTACAAATATGCTTGGCAAGAAATGTTGGATTGGATAATTCATCCGTTTGATCACTTACAGAAATCTCCTCTGGAAGTCCGGTGGAGACCTCCACGGCCCTGTCGTCCAGCTGGACGTGACCTCGTGTCACAAACTGGATCACAGAGGAGCTGTCCTGCAAACCACACAGAAAGACAGACACATTTACAGACACGCACAAAGACGCATCCGCCTAATTTACTGTATAAATGTAAACGCACTGCTCAATTGTTCCAGTTACCATGTCTATTTTGTTGCAAAATATTGGGTAACACTTTACTTGAAGGGGTGTGCATAAGACTGACATGCCATGACATATGTCTTGAACATGAAGAAGGGTTTATGACAACTGTCATTAAGTGTCTTTCGCTCAATAATGACATTTTGAATGCTAATATGACATTGTTTAAGATGTCTTTGTCATGACAACTTGACATTAAAATAAGTTAAACTGTGGTTGGCTTTTACATTGGCTGTCATGAGGTCATTATAACTGTGTCATGAATATTTTTCGTGACCTCAACTACAGTGGTACTAATCGGATTTGTCATTAAAAAGTTATAATGGCTTAATGACAGCCCATGTCAAAACCAACCAAAACCAGGTGGTTTCTTAAGTTTGATCATTAATCTGCTATGTCATGTTGACATGTATGACAGGTTGTGTTGTCTTAGTAATGTCAAGTTGTCATGACAAAGACACTGACAGGTTATGATGTATTGGTTTATGTCAAGGTGTCATAACAAAGACATCTCAAACAATGTCATATTTGCATAAAAATGTCATAACCGAGCGAAAGACACTTAATGACAGTTTTCACGTGACATGTCATGTCATGATTATGAAGGTGTCATGTTAGTTTTATGCACACCCCTTCAAGTAAAGTGTTACCGAATATTGTGTTAAAACGGTTGTTTAGCACTGTTTTTGATTACTGTTTCTGCTTTATTAGTTGTATATTATATATATATAAACTGATTTTTCAGCATAATTAATCCAGTCTTCAGTGTCACATGATCATTAAGAAATCTTTCTAAAATGCTTTCTAAAATTTGAAAAACATGTCTTATGGTAGCCTGACTGAAGTTTAACTACTTTAAATGATGAGTCATACATTTTCCACACTCTCATGACTTGCATTGACATTTGAATAAGTTTTTAATGATTAGGGCATTATTAGGCCAGTTACTCACCCTCTGTAGTATTTCAGTGTTCAGTAGTATTTGCACATCTATACTTGTGGCCTCTTCTTTAGCCTGAGAGCCCAGACTGCAGGAAATAGTTAGACACGCTCTGCCAGGCCGGTCGCAGTCCTGCTGACACAAAACACCATCAAAGATTCACCCGTTCAGCACAAAAACTGATGTGAAACGAGGAGAGTGTTTTTGGGCTGTGATCCACTGCACTAATGCAAATGCGTCGACAAAAAGGGCTGTCAAACAACATTAAATATGCAAATATGGCTTATTTCCAAACGCATTGAGGTTTTTCCCAATAAGTCCTTTGTCTTACCAGAACTTTTCTTCCGGATTTGGTGAAGAAGGCAAAAATGGTGTGGAAGATGCTCTCCTTGTCCTGTGGGATTGTGCAGGGTTTGGGGTTCTTGTGCCACGTGCAGTTCCCTCGACCGTCTGATACCTAAACAAGATCAAATTCATTGTGGGAGAATCTCACAACTAGTGTTACTTTAGCATACTACTTAGTAACCTACTGTATAATAAACCTGCTTACAGTTCCGTTAGAGGCTTAAACACACTTTACTCTACCGTACTTGTTCAATTACTGCTGCCATCATCAATAGAATATGTCCATAAACAATAGGGCTGGGTATTGAGACAAATTTCACAATTCGATTCGATTTCGATTCACAAGCTTGCAATTTGATTCGATTTCGATTCGATTCGATTCAATATCGATTATTTTGGATATCAGTTACAGTAAATGGCCATTTTTCTCAAGGGAATCAAATCTCTTAAATGCTGTAAACTATGGGAGTCTAGTTGTAGCCTATAGACTTCATTAGCCTAATATGAAGGTAATAATGAACTGTTTTGTAGCTATACAAACACTTAAATTACACTTTTATTTATTTTTATAATAAGAAGATTATATGAAATGTAAACATTTAAATGGTGGCTGTCATTAAAACTTGCCAGATTTATTAAAATATGCATTAAATATTGAAGAACATTTAGATTATAATGCATATGTAATATGGTGTATATATTTAGCAAAATGCTCCTCTCTGGAGTTATTTTTCTAGCTGACTAACGAGTTGATGTGGGTTTTCTGAGGTAAACATGACATTGATTACAAGCTGTTTAACGGACGTCTTTCCGCGGTTGAAACGCTGATTGAGCGAATCAATGTGACATGATACGGATTTCGATAAGTTGTACTCTATCTTTTAACACACTTTCAGATGCTCATTCATGTTTATTTGGCGCTGTGACTGGTATTATTAACCCGGAAGAGAGATCAGCGCTGCTGCTTCTCCAGAGCGATCTCACGCCACAGCGCCAAAACACTATTTATGTTTTTGAGTTTCTAAAGAAAATGGACGTAATTTGAAAATTGAGACTTTGTTTCATATCAATAGTAACAAAGGACAAAGCTTATTGCGATTTTTTGGATGCGCGCAGCCGCGATACAATGTCCCATTCATTCAAATGAAACAGGATGACTAATCGATTGTTGAGATTTAAGAATCGATATCGGTTCGTAAAAATGAGAATCGATTAATATCGAGAAATCGATATTTATTACCCAGCCCTAATAAACAACATATCAAAATACGTCCATTTATATTTTAGATTATATTTCATTTGCCCATGGTTGGGTCGGATTATTGAAAGGTGATGTGCCGATATTGTAATTCATACAGTGAGCTCAGACCTGCTAAGTAATTCAGATAACGAAAGGAAGTTCTTTCCCAGTGGGAGTTCAGAAGCCTTTCTCTGACAGCGCGTCCCATCTGGAGTGATTTAATGTCCCGCTGCCCCTTCCACCCCTCTGGCCCCGGGGAACACTTCACCTCTCTCTTTAATTCGCATCCTTTCCAGTCAGACCTCCATAGAGCAAAGCATCTAAAGACCTCACATTGTCTTCTCTCAAGTCAAAGAAATTGGATCTCAGCCTGTTTCATGTATGACTTACAGTGTGTCATTTACTCTCCCGGGCTGATTTTCACTACAATACCGTTTCAAAACCTAGTGACTTTCCTCCCTTGACAGTGCTTTAAGAAATATAACCCAAGCGACATTACTGCAAAAAATTGCTTCTTGCCTGTTTGAATTGTTAAATGTCCAGTGAGTGCCGCTAAATGTGCATTTAGTTTTTATCCGAACCAGATGAAAATGAATCTGGCAACATTTTATCATGTTATTATGCATCGCGGCAGTTCGGAAATGAAATGGTAAAAGATTGATGGTCTATCGCTTCAGCTCTATTGCAGAAGGGACCATGTGCTTCTACAAATATTTCAACTCTTTTTTTTGTGATTAGTGTTTCACAAGTGCAATGCTGTACCAAGTGAGCTATCAAACAATGACTTCGTTAGAAAAGTCACACATATGGAGCCGATTATGTGATGCAAACTTCAAAATGTATTAGTTTACAAATCATGTACTATGGTAAAAGAGTTGTGAGGTCATAACAGTATTATGCAAGAAACAGCGCGGAAATAATCCTGTATTAATAGACATTCTCCCATTGTAATCATAATTTGTGTGAAAGGGTTTAAAAAAATAGTTTTTTTTACAAAGAAACGGCAAGTAACATATTAGATTAAACATTACATTTTGAAGTAGAATGACTAAACTGTTTTCTTATAAAACTAACAAAAATAACTTATCAAAAAGAGTTTTTACAGTCTATGTGCACGTGACGTGCACATTCATGACCCTGAATGTGGAAAAAGTCATAAATAAATAATTTAACCAGTGTTTGAAGCAGTTTAAATGCGGGTCAAATTGACCCGAACACAAAAGCAGTGTTTGTGGCTATGAAAGGTAGAAGACGACTACCAAAGCTATGTCACGTAACCCTCACTAATGTAAAACATCTCCTCAGCATCGAGGGACCAGCCCAAAATGTTTATGTAAAAACGGCCCATATGTTTTCAGCCATGAGAGCAGTGGAATTCCTCCACGTGTGCATTTTTAATTAGGCCGAGTGTCCATGTGGGCGCCTGGGAACGTCCACCCGGCATTGCCACTGTGCTACAGGTTAGTCAGGGTGAACAGAAGCTTTTCCCCAAGTGTCCCATTCCACCCTTTCGTGCAAGCCGTCTAATCCCTTGTAAGTGATTCCATATGGGGTGTACAGGGTGGGATACAAACCTCCCCTGTCCTCCCATTCACAGTACACAGGTTGATCCCCTGCCTGATCTAGTAATATGGCCGCTGGAAGGGTTAAATCAACATTTGGATGTGGTGCTTCGATATGAAGCTTGTTGTGAGTCTAACTTAGGCTCAGCTCAGTAACCCTTGTCTATCAACTCTAAATGAACTATAAGCCTGAGTATGTTGACCTCTCTAAACTCCGCACTGTGTGTGAAAAGAACATAATCAACACGCCGCTCTAATTTCTATAGATACAATATAGAAAAAGCCTAGCTCGGTATATTTAGCTGAAACATCAACCGTGGCATTTATGAAGTACTTTATAAGGTAAATAAAGCATATGTAATCTCATACTTAACCTTAAGTAGAAACAATGTTTTACAAGTAATATAAGTAAGGCAAAATTGACTATGGACTGTTGAATTATTGAAAATTGAATGGATGTAATAAAGGCATAATGCAACAATCAAGGATGATTTGTTCTACACTGTAAAAAATATTTTCAAGATTTGTTATTACAACATATTTTCTTTAGTCAAATCAACTTTATAATAATTTATTTAGTTGAGATAACTTATTATTTTGACTTCCTGATGGTTAAATGAATCTACTTCATTGTATTAACTCACTTTTTCCAGTTCAATCAACTTAAAATTAAGGCAACCCAGGTTACTTACTTTTTTAAGTTAAACCAACAATATTTTTTTACAGTGTAGTAATCACAACATTTTTTCTTTTGTCAAATCAACTTAAATAATTTATTTAGTTCAGATAACATATAATTTTGAGTTTCTGATGGTTAAATTAATCTCCTTCATTGTATTAACTCACTTTTCCAGTTCAATGAACTTAAAATATTAAGGCAACCAGGTTACTTACTTTTTTAAGTTAAACCATCAATATTTTTTTACAGTGTACTTATACATCAAGACATTTTCCAAGATTGTTTTGTCCCTTAAACGCTCTCTAAAAGTCCGTTCTTACGCTGCCAATTAACCGTCATCAAGACTGCGAAATCATTTCAAAAGCGTCTAACTGATTCAGAAATAACGTGGCAAAATGCTTAAAGGAATAAAGAGGAATAATGATTATAAATCAAGGCGGCAATGCAGATGTGACGCAATTTGTGTTGATTTTGGTTTCTAATGAAATCTGCTCCACATGAAAGAAATAAAGAAATTATGAATGAATGAATGAATGAATGTGTGAACCCTCTGAGACTTTGTCAGCCAATCAAAAATCAACAATGCCACAAAATACCCGAAGAACAGCTTACAGCACTAACAAATGACATTTCTGAGAATGAAGTCTGGCTAAATAAACAAAAGCATCAGTGGCAGGAACTCACTTGTGTGTCAATGATATGGAACATATCTGGTCCGTTCCCAGCCAGGCGGTTGGGTATCCTGATGTCCATCGTGGAGCCTGGAAGTCTGCTGGGCCCATTGTTTATCACCTACACAAACAGCACATGGGAAACAGATTTAAACTGGGATCTATGCTTAGCACAACAACTAACTGATAATCAATCACAGCAAACTGTGCACTTCATATTCATTTAAGGCACATTATAATGCAGCTTGGTTCTGGACTGGACATTTTAAAGTCACATTATTTTGCATAATGATACTACCCATTTCCAGGGTTTTCTGAAGCGGAAGTTGTTATAGTTGGGTAAATTTGACCCAATGACAAAAGAAAAAAATCATGATAGCGCTGCAATGACTTTCCAAAAGAGAAGAGAGAGAAGTGAGAGAAAGACGACAAAATTGCCATCTCTCTCAGCAGTTGTATTAGAAACACTCATTTAGCACCGAAAAAGACCAAAGAAATGTGTTTTGTTATTTTTCTGCTTTTCCTTTGAGTTTTAATTGATGTTTACTGGGCAGGTAAGTTTTGCCACAAAACTTATGTATGTTTAATGTTACCCTCAATATAACTATAAAACTGAATCACACTGAAGTAAATTAAGCTGAATAATGACACTATTGACTTCTATAGAGTAGCAGCTGAAAATGAAATTGTTTTTTAATAAATGAAAATACAAAAATCTTTTCTAGATTTGCAATGTTAAAAACTGTGGAAAGGCATCACAATCTGTGAAAGGGGTTTTTATTGCCTTTAGGATATAACAATATAATATCCATTCAAAAAAAAAACAAATAGGGAAGGGGGAGCAACAGATATTATCTGTCAATCTGTCAATAACTAAACAGATTGAGATTATTAAAAAAAAATGATCCCCTGATAACGCTAGTGCTTTGATTGAAACACCAAACAATATTTCAAATCTTTATTTACTTAAAGGGTTAGTTCACCCAAAAATGAAAATTCTGTCAGTATTTACTCACCCTCATGTTGTTCCAACCCCGTAAGACCTTCGTTCATCTTCGGAACACAAATTAAGATATTTAAGATATTAAGATCGCTCCTGCATACAGTCCATAGGCTTCTTGAGGGACTGGCTCTTGCTGTCCCCGAAAAGTCATTAAAGACATCGTTAAAATAGTCCAAGTGGCTACAGGGGCTCAATCTTAACTTTATCAAACGACGAGAACACTTTTGTGCGCAAAAAACAACAAAAATAAAGACTTTATTTCAACTATTCGTTTATTTCTCCCTCTGCGCGAGTCAGGTTACTAGTTTAATAGCGTAAGCTTCTGTTATTGTACGTCACACGCATCACACACACATGACCAGCGTCGGCCAATAGTGAGCCTACGTGTGACGTAGCTCTACGCAATCACACTACGTTAACTGACTACTGCCGCATGGAGAAGGAAGTGAATAGTTGAAATAAAGTCGTTATTTTTGTTGTTTTTCGCGCACAAAAGTGTTCTCGTCGTTTGATAAAGTTAAGATTGAGCCCCTGTAGTCACTTGGACTATTTTAACGATGTCTTTAATGACTTTTCGGGGACAGCAAGAGCCAGTCCCTCAAGAAGCCTATGGACTGTAAGCAGGAGCGATCTTAATATCTTAAATATCTTAATTTGTGTTCCGAAGATGAACGAAGGTCTTACGGGGTTGGAACAACATGAGGGTGAGTAAATACTGACAGAATTTTCATTTTTGGGTGAACTAACCCTTTAAAGTAATCATGCAAGTGTGATATTACACAGTTAACCAGTCATTATCATAAAATAAACCCCTTCAGAGTACACATCACACTGCTGGTTCATTAAAGTCAGAGTCTACAATAAAATGTACAGAAAAACTTATGAACACATGGGATACCTGAAATGTGAAGTTGAGCGGCTGAAAGCTGCACTCCATGTCTTCCAGCCGAAGGAAGCGTGATCGGTCGACTGAGTTTCCATACACAAAAGACGTAGGGTTGACCACACTGTAAAAACGGACACACAGTTATATGGCAAACATCATTGTGCTTTAATATTATGGACAAAGTCTTGATTTTGTTTTTGGGCTCATGCATGAATGTTAAAAACACATTATTTTTCACATAATCTCCATTGTTGCGGCTCCTCTCTTCCCAGTCTGTCAGTAACGCTCTGTTTAGTTCCTGTCTCTATGAAGCCCCGCCTTCTGAAAGCACACTGTGCTCTGATTGGTTGGCTGGAGCAGTGTGATGTGATTGGTCAAGCGCTTTGAGTGTGACTGGGAAATGTCCCGCCAGTTTCAACACACTATAACTAACTCAACCAGGCCCCGCCCCTTTATTATGCATATTAATTATTCAAATGAGGACTATTGTGACGTGTTCGTTCCCGAAAGAAACTCAAGACTGGATTGTTTCAGGAGTTCAGAAACACTGACACTGATATAGAGAAGAACAACCTTCAACATCACTCACTAAAGAAAGATGAACATGTTAAAAAAACAAAATAGGAGCCCTTTAATGTGATTCATTGGATTGTAGCTTTGATCTATAATATAATGTAAATGTGCTGCTGTCAGAATGACTTAATTTTATTAAAACATTGCAGCTTTTATAGTTCAAACACCTGGAAAATACTCCATGCCAGAAGAGTATTGCATAGGTTTGTCTATATGTACCTCATAAGAAACCTTCTTATACATATGAAGTTAACCTGCTAAATGACATAAAGGAGACTTTGATCTGGCTTTACGTCGAACCTCTGGAGTTGGTGTTTATATATGAAAGTGTAGTCTCTGGCGGGCTAATCTAAAACATTACAGGGAGGACGTTCACATTATCAGGCTGTACATCTTGCTGAAGAGCATGTTGTGTATTTAAGCATCATTCATCTCTGTGAAACAAGCGTCTGTGAGCCTTTAACTTTGAAATACTCCAGCAGTGTAAAGAAACAGGAGCCAAAAAAGAAATGTGCACATAAGAAGTAAACACTGAGCGGACCACAGATGTCTCTGGTGTTCTCAGATGTCTGGAGCGTGATGGACTACAAAGCTGTTACAAGAATAGATGACCAAAAACAGTGTACATGTACTTACTCTCGTGTTAAAAGCCTGTATGAATAGATCTTTCCCCCACCAAAAAAACCCAAGGGAGGTGTTGTGAAGTAATCTCAATCTGGTTTTATGCATTCAATTAGCAATCAGTTATCATTTAGCTTCAGAATATGGATACAATATTTAGTCTTATAGAGATTTGTTTGACAAACCACAGAGAGTCATACAGGTTTTGAACAACATGAGGGTGAATAAATAAGCACGTAAAGTTTTCCTTTAAGCTTGTGAAGTGTAAATCTTACCCAGTGATTGCTGTGTCCACCTCATGTACCAGTGGTATGGACAACTCCAGTGTGTTATCATGAAGAGTGCTATTATGTTCTGGATTGGCACTTAGAAATAAAAAAAAACAATAATATTCAACCAAGACAATTATTTAAATACACAGATTAAAAATTGAGCCCAAGCCTCTGTTACTAATACAGATTTGTCACTTTAGAACGAGAAATGAGGCAATGCTGAATTACTTCATTGAACGCATCACAGCCGTGCTGATATAGAGTGTGATATTGCTCATATATACAGTAGTTTAGTATGGGGTAAGTACGATTTTTTTTTGCATTAAATTGATCAAAAGTGACAGTAAAGACAATTATAATGTTACAAAAGGTTTCTATTCATCTATTCACTTTCTATTCATCTATTGAAGGTTTCCAAAAGAAATTATGAAGCAGCACAATTATTTTCAATGTTGATCATAATCAGAAATGTTTCTTGAGGATCATATTAGAGTGATTTCTGAAGGATCATGTGACACTGAAGACTGGAGTAATGATGCTGAAAATTCAGCTTTGATCACAGGAATAAATAATATTTTCAAATATATTTAAAAATACTTTTAAAATATTGAGAAAATTATTGTTTTACTGTATTTTGCTTCTTTCAAAAACATCTTACAGATTCCAAATGTTTTCAGCATGCTTATTGATCGTTTCCACTGTGAGATCACAAAATATGCATTATGATAGTTTTATTTGCTTCACAGAGTGCAAGTCTTTTCCACTTAGTGTGTAATGCACTTCTCTGAGCAAAGAAAAAACACATCTGGCCAGCATTAGATTCATATCATGACTTCAATATCAAGCAAAACCACTTAATTTCTCACAAATGAGCCAAATAGTGAAAAGTCCAAATGTCTAATCTATCTAGTTGTTTCAAATATAAACATCACAGACATTAACTAATGTGGACTGATGATGTGAACCATGTGTATTTTAATCATACAAATAAAGCATACACTTTTAAAGGGGGAAGTTCATTAAATCTGTTCAAAGCTCACCTTTTAGTGTGTACTATAAACAGCAGTGTCTCATTTTCACCAGATAGATGACTCGTGTCAAAAAGCACAGATAGATGATACTGGGGGAAAAAAAGGTTAAAACTATAAGGTTAAATGGAATTGCACTATAATTAACCCTCAGGTGCTCTTCGTTTCGGAGTCACTCTTGTTATCTTCCCGGTCAAAAGTGACCGGACACCTAAAAATTAAATTTCCTCCATCCCAGTAAAACCAATGCAATTTATTTTTGTTCTATAATATTTATTCTTTGTAATTTAGTATTTTGAGACAATTTGATTGAATTTATTAATATTTGTGCAATATTTATGGTCTATTTTTGCCATGGAAATATATATATATATTTTTCTATATATATTATTATTTTTTTCAAAAAATTATTAATGAAGTATTTTAGTTTAATATAGAGTCTAGGCCTTCAGAAAAAGAATATTTTTTGAAGAAAATTTGAACCATCTGGTTACAGTATAGATAAAAAGCGTAGAATCATGGTGTAACCACTAGATGGCATGTACAGCTCTCTATGGAGAAGCATGTGAATTCCCCAGATGTTTATGAACACATTTTTTTTTTTTTGGTGGATTTGAATATATAGTTGAAACAATCTCAAAAAAAATTTTTTTATTAAAAAATGTAAACAAATAAATAAGAAAAAGGTGAATTTTTGTGTTTTTGTCAATTTCCCATTCATTTCCTATGGGGGTCATTTTTGACCAAAGACCACAAGTGTGACTATTTTTTAAGACCACTTAGCATGCTCAGACCATGACCTTAATTTTTTTTGTGTGTTCACATACATAATGCCAAAAAAGTGACCAAGTTTCGTAACATCGCGATGAAGCTGTGATTTTTAAAAATTCAAAACATACTTTTTGTAATCAAAATTTATTGGTGTGTATGTGTTTAAAAGTGTGTTTGTATGTGTGTGTGTGTGTGTGTGGGAGGGTTTGTCTGTTTTGCACTCTAGATGTTGTAGAGTGTCACCCCTTTCCTGCGGTGTACTTTTTTTTAGAATTGTGGCCGATTTGTAGATTGCACGTACAAAAATTCAGAGAATTTTTTTTTTTGTCAATTTCCCATTCATTTCCTATGGGGGTCATTTTTGACCGAAGACCACAAGTGTGACTATTTTTTTTTAAGACCACTTAGCATGCTTGGATCATGACCTAAATTTTTTTTGTGTATTCACATACATAATGCCATAAAAGTCACCAAGTTTCATAACATTCCGATGAAGCTGTGATTTTTAGAAATTCAAAACAGAAAATTTTTCGGTCAGAAATGACCAAAGAGCACCTGAGGGTTAAGTAGATCATTAAGCTGTTAAGCTGACGCTCCTGTCGTACTACCTTGGTTTGTGCCCTCATGAAAGGAAATCCAATGCTGCACTTGAGGAAGTCCAGCTCTACCAGCATACAGGAGATGCCCTTCTCTTCCTGGAGCCGAAACAGAGAGAGAAAACAGAAATGACAGTGAGAATAACCAGTCAAACTCTTCAAAAGCTGTACTAATTGGTACGGACCCCAGCAGAAAGTCTCGGCAACCGCAGTGCCTTCCTACAAAGCATGCCTTAAAAAACATCCAAAGAAATCACTGATTCCCAGGCAAACGTTCAGAAGGCAAATGGTTTACCATTGATCAAATTAAACTCTTGCAAGCTGGACTCAATATGCATTACAATTATGTTCAGATCTAGAATTTAGTTCTGCAGAAAGACAGTTGGAGGAACATTTTTATTTGTTTATGTTTAGCTCTTACAATTTCAAGCATGCAACTGGTTTAACATTTGCATCTACAACCAGTCAAAACGTGTCTCGCAAATGTGAACACTGCAAGGAACATGCTACGAGATGGATATTGAAGTCAGTCTCGGGACAATATAACACATACATGGTTAACTTAAGATACAAAAAAGATCATATAAAACACTAGGAAAAAATGTTATGCACTAACTTTTTGGGGTTTAAAATAATTAACATTCAGGAATATCAGTGATTTAACTGCACTGACTATCGGAAGAGAACAAAATGTGAACTGAACTGAGCTCAATAATAATACTAACTTTGCAACATCGACTTATTGAACTGAAATGAATTAACACTAACCTGACTTGAGTCGAATAATGACACTATTGTGTTCTGACAGATAAAAAATGTGTTCATTTCATAACTGATGAACTTTGCAACATTAACACTGTTATTGAACCGAATTAAATCATCACTGATCTGAATTGGAGTAGTTCACTTTAAAAAAAAACTTTTGTCATCCAAGATGTCCATGTCTTTCTTTCTTCAGTCGAAAAGAAATTAAGGCTTTTGATGAAAACATTCCAGGATTTTTCTCCATATAATGGACTTTAATGGGAATCAAACGGTTCAAGGTCCACACGTTCGTGACTCTCCTGTTCGAACTTGTTCATCAATATGAACGAATCTTTTTCCGAGTCAATTCATTAATTTCGTTCACTGAATCAACCAAATGACATGGAAAAAAAAAACGAGTTCGAACAGGACAGTCACGAACGTGCATCACAGGCGACCATTTGAGCTTATAAAAATTAAACTTTTTGTTTTTTTTAAATGAGTGATCTTTTCGCTTGATAAGATTTTTCCCTTTTCCCTTATTCATCGTCTGGAATCGTTTAAAGCCCCTTTGAACAGTTTGCAGTTTGCACTGAAACTGTCATTAGGACCTTGAACCGTTTGGACCCCATTGAAGTCCATTATATGGAGAAAATCCTGGAATGTTTTCATCAAAAACCTTAATTTATTTTCGACTGATGATTGAAAGACATGGACATCTTGGATGACATGTGGGTGAGTAAATTATCAGCAAAAGTTATTTTAAAAGTGAACTACTCCGAGGTTGACAGTTGTCATAAAGTTAGGTTTCACGACTCATGAATTTTACATTTAATACTGTCGTTTCCCTGATTTCTAACATTAAAGGCAGGGGTATATATAATTTTTTTTTAACTTGACCTGACTAACCCATAAATAACTGTAGTCTCATGTGTTGTACACTAGGAGAACAGTAACAGGGACAATGGCCAGAGAGAGTTGAGAGCTTCTTCTAAACACAGCAGAGCAGCGCCGGCTGGTTCGTGTAAACAGCTGAGTTTGGACTCTGCGAGGGGTGAGCGTTCCTACAGCGAGAGTTCACAAAGCTGTCATTTCACAGAGATGAGAAGGTAAAACACAGTAATCCATCAGGGCCACTGATCAACCAGACGGCCTCACGCTGCTGGAACAATGCAGAGGACGAGCGCTTAACTCTGGGATCTTCAGCACGTGAGGACTTGCACGTGTTCCCCATTCTTCAGTTTACACTAGAGCTATTCTTAGCGAGGTTGCAGCAATAACAAGAACTGCTGCCGGAGAAAATACATCAATAAATAGTCAAAAGTAGATGAGGGGGGTGCAGGGAAGCCTGGGACTGTATGCAAAACTCATTTTTTATGCGTTTGGGAGCTCTCTGGGGAAGAGCTTGAGGCTTTGGCCTCACGTTTTGCACTGGTTTGGAGCGTTTACACGAACACCCCGGGTTCCCCATGCAGATTTGAGTGTTGCTAATGTACAACAGGGCACCTCAACTGCCGGCCTGCGGACTAAATGTGGCCTGTTAATCATTTCTGAGTTCAAGAGCATTCAGTGCTGCTCAATTTGCGGTCTGTGGTCCATATCCGCACCAGATCAAGCATTTTTACATTTTTTGGCCTGTAGTTCCCCAAAATATTATTAGGCACAGATATACAAATGTGTCTCATGCAATCTGATGTAAATTTGGGAGTCATACAATAAAAAAATAAATAAAGAAATTAATACTTTTATTCAGCAAGGATGCATTTAACTGAACAAAAATGGCAGAAAAGACATTTATGAGGTACAAAAGTATTATATTTCAAATAAATGTTATTCTTTTGAACTTTCTTCAATACATTCTTAACCCTGGCCTGAACGTCACAAAATTTGTTCTGTGTTCACTAACATTTTCCCACACAAATATCTCCATTTGTGCCCAAAAATGATCATGTTTACAGTTTATCAAAACCTATTGGAATTGTTAGACATCTAAGCCAGATTTAAAGGAAATAAATAGTTGAATAAAGTCATTATTTTTGTTTGTTTTTTTGCGCACAAAAAGTATTCTCTTCGCTTGATTAACTTAAAGGGATACTTCACTTTTTTGGAAATAGGCTCATTTTACCAGTTGAGTTTTACCGTTTTCAAATCCATTCAGCCGCTTTTCTGATATTTAGAAGAATATCAGTAACCAGACAGTTTCTGGTCTCATTGACTTCCATAGGAAACAAATATACTATGGAAGTCAATGAGACCAGAAACTGTCTGGTTACTGATATTCTTCTAAATATCAAAAACTCGGCTGAATATATTCGAAAACGGTAAAACTCAACTGTTTAACTCTGGGGGAGTTGCAAAATGAGACTTTTTCCCAAAAAAAAGTGGAGTATACCTTTAAGATTGAGCCGCTGTAGTCACTCAGACTATTTTGACGATGTCTTTAATAACTTTTCTGGGTCGGCAAGTTTCAATCCTATGGAGGAGTGATCCAGCTCTCAGATTTAATCAAAAATATCTTAATTTCTGTTCTGAAGATGAACGAAAGTCTTACGGGGTTGAACAACATGAGGGAGAGTCATTACTGACAGAGATTTTGGGGTGAAATATCCCTTTAATATATCAGACTCAAAATGCTACAATGTTATAGATGGATAATGTTTTGTCCATTGAAAAAATGGCATAAGATCCCTCACATACTGTACGATATGTGGCAAGAATAGTTCAACATTATTTATACAGTCGTCTCCCTCTTGCTCAGCACTTTTTCTTCAGTCTGGTCAGTGAGGAGACGTACCCTTTGTCTTTATCAAGTGGACTTAAATAAGCAACTCTCCGACACAACATCCTCAAAGCACTAACAGGAAAACCCCAGGACAACTCCAGTTCATAAAGGACCTCTATTTCCTAAACTGCGAAGCATCGCCAAACAAACAGTAAGTGCTCCTACGGAGAAGAGGAGTGCACGTGTTTACCCATCAGCCATCTGTGAGCAGGAGTGAGCAGGGCCCTGCGGATCATGTGACATAAAATGTTTGTCGTTTTATCCTATTATTTTATTTTGCAAGTTTATCTCTGGTTTTATTTCAGTAGATTCTCATGCAGTGATCGTCGAGGTCAGTAAGATTTATGCTCACCGACATTTATTTAATCAAAAATACACAAAAAACGTAATTTTAAGGTAAAAATAACAGTTTACATATATTAAAATGTATGTTAATATATTCCTGTGCGATTCCTAAGCTGTATTTTCAGCATCATTACTCCAGTCTTCAGAGTCACATGATCCTTCAGAAATCACTCTAATATGATCCTCAAGAAACATTTATCATTAATATCAATATTGAAAATATTTGTGCTGCTTAATACTTTTATGAAAACCGTGATACTTTTTTTCAGGATTCTTTGAAAGATAGAAAGTTCAAAATAACAGCAACTTTTTCAAATAGAAATCTCTGTAACAATATTAATGTCTTTACTCTCAATTTTGATTAATTGAATGTATCCTCGCTGAATCAAAGTATTAATTCCTTAATAAAATCTTACTAACCCCAACTTTTTAACAATAGTGTAGATGAACATGCTCAACAAGATACAAGATACAATTGTATCTATTGTTTTATCATTTTGATAAATATATATTTTTGTTATGTATTTATATATATATATATATATATATATTTATTTATTTTTGATAAATATATATATTGAATTTTTTGTGTGCTTGTACTATATCTTTTTTCTCTAAATCTGCCCCGTGTTTTGTCACTACTGTTTCAGTAATTGTATTCCACCATGGCATACAGGAAGGAAAGAGGTGTTTTTATGAAGTCACCACGCTCTGGTCTGTGTGTTATTAAACTGAAACATTAACAAATCTCAAATGATGTATGTATTGGCTGAGTCTCTCTAAAATAAACTTCATTTCCAGCCAGACTGTTTCTCTATCTCTCTCTCGGCCACGTCATTTAGCGCTTCAGTAACTCGTATTGTTTTTTCGAGACACCAATTTGAAGGTCTTCGCTTCACCTGCCTCAATCTAATAAAAGGACAATCCAAGGTTTATCTAATTACAGTGAGTGTGTTTCTTCACCAGAGGGGCCCCGGGGCCACCTGACTGAGGCCATGGAGCTTCTGAAACCAATTCACCGCTGCAGATGGTTTGGGTTGCAAGACAAACACCGGGCCAACAGGACCTACTATAAAACAAGAGGCGAGCGCAAGTTCACACTCGGCATGATGGAAAGCTGAACTGGCCAAGGGAGACGTTCTGGCCTGACCTCCGCCGAGTGAAGACGGGTCACATCAACACAGACGACTTCACGCGGCGTTGGTAATTAGACGGGTCCTGCTGAGCGTACAGTACTAGAACAGCAAACAAAGTACGGCCACTGTCTTCTCACAATACACTTCCAGCTCGACCCCTATTCAACAGTCATCACCAATTACTCTCAGAAGAGGGAGGTAGCACCGCAAAAAAATGATCAAAATGAAATTTAAGACGGTAAAACGATGTTAAGCGCTCCATCTGTGTCAAAACACCAGGATATATAGAGGGAAATCTGAGCACTTCAAAAACAAACAAATTAATTTAGAAGGATTTCGGAACGCAGAAGGAGAAGAACACAAATGAAGGTCAAATCGTCTAAACCAAACATAAATTATTTGGAATTCTTAATTAACCTGCAAATCAAAATGATGTCATAATTTATTCACCTTTCCAAACCAGTAAGACTTTTTATTTTCTGTGTAACATAAAATTAGATGTTTTGTTCATGCTGCGCTTTTCCATGCATTGAAAGTGAAAGAAGACGAATACCATCAAACAGTGAATACTGTATGTTATATGCTATTGTTTTTGGAAAAGAGCAGCATTATTTTTTACATATATTTATGGAAATTTATTTTAAGGCGACGTAGTTAGTTACACGTTACTAGCAAGTGGCAACATTCTAATCTGAAAAGCGAAGCCTATCGATATGAACGAATCTTTTTCCGAGTCAATTCATTCATTTCGTTCACTGAATCAACCAAATGTTCATTTTGATAAATGAGTTCGAACAGGAGAGTCACGAACGCGCATCACGGGCGACCATTTGAGCTTATAAAACTTAAACTTTTTTTTAAATGAGAGATCGTTTCGTTTGATAAGACCCTTATTCATCGTCTGGAATCGTTTAAAGCCTCTTTGAACGGTTTGCAGTTTGCACTGAAACTCTCATTAGGACCTTGAACCGTTTGGACCCCATTGAAGTCCATTATATGGAGAAAATCCTGGAATGTTTTCATCAAAAACCTTAATTTCTTTTCGACTGAAGAAAGAAAGACATGGACATCTTGGATGACATGGGGGTGAGTAAATTATCAGCAAAAGTTTTTTCAAAAGTGAACTACTCCTTTAAAATAAAGTGTAACTAAATTTATTTATTTACATTTTTATTTTTAAGAAAATCATACTGGTTTGAGGCGACATGAGGGTAATAAGTAAATAATGCCAAAAAAATATATATTTTTGGGTGAACTATCCTTTTAAGAAGTAATATTTCTGTCGCAGTTGTTGATTGTCCTTTCTTTCTGCATCTGCTTTTTTTTCTAAAATCAGTAAAGTTATTAAAACAAATAGGAAAAAATTAGGAAACACATGTCCAAATATAGATATTATCCCTTAAAATTAGAGAACAACCATTAAAGTGCGCAATTCTGCTGCTTCGTTTCCCTCTTGAGTTTATCACAGAGGTCCGTTTAGCAATCTTAAAGAGTTTCTCCATTATTGTCAAACTAAAGTAGGAAATGTTCTCGCTTATGCCACTGATAACCACAGAAAGCTTTTCAGCAGAGGAAACAGACCGTGAGGGAGCTGTAACAGGGATTTCAGTGTGAGACGTGTTCGAGACGCCTGAGATAACGATACACTGACCAGCTGCAAGTGCTCTCATCAGTGACTGTGCACTTCCTCCTGTTTCCACAACTTCCCCTACTGACTGAACGCGAATTCGACACCATTTTTTCCATTACGTCCCTTTAAATCAGGGATATGATGACCACATTTCCTTATAAAGAAGATTCAAACTTGTCACATTTTCCATTGAACCTATTTGTCAGTATTTGGCACCTGGTTCATGGCACACCCATGAGCCGACTGGTGCGTATTACAAACAAGAGTGGCGAGAGCTCTGCAAACTTCAAACTTCAGTCTGGCTTTATACAATCTTCAGTAGGCTTATATAACTCCACTGGGAAACAAATTGGTGTTTATCAGGCTGCTATAATGACCGCATCTGAAAGTTCGTAGCAATCAATCTTTGAAAAACATTGGGGAATTTAGTTTGAAGCAGCGCTTGACATTAACTTTTTTGCTCACCAGCCGCTTTTCCAAAGTTACTCGCCTAATTTTGGGATTGAAACTATGGGGCAAAACTGCCATATAGATATTTTTAATATGATCTCAATAATTTGGCAGCAGGTTTATTAAGCTGCTGTCACTTTAAGACCAGACGCACGGATCCATTATCGTGTCACACGTGCGTTTTCTTTCTCAACTGTTTATGTTCACTTAACCCTAAAACCATATTCTGGACAAATGTGGGCAAAATAGTTTTGATTTATTTTTAAAAAATACTTCCCCTGATCTGAGCGGTACAAGATTTGGCTACTTTTCCTAAGTTTGCCTCCTGAACACACACATTTTTTTTTGACTCAATTCTACAATGTTAAGTGGGTAAAAAAAAAAAAAAAAAAACTCAAAAATGGGCACCCTTAGAAATGAATGGGAAAAACTGTAATTTAGAGCATTCTAAAATAAGCCAAAATAAGACACCAAAGCAAAGTCACTTCATCTTTACGTTTTAGCTATAAGAACTTATTGGAATGATATTTAAATGTAGTTAAAAAAAACCCATAAAAATAAGCATAATTTAAATAGAAAATATGGTACTTTTTGAAGTAAATAAATTCAAAAAACACCATAAATGGATAGACAAAACTTTATCGAAGATAGTGATATAACAATTATAATAATTAAAAATTAGGATCAGTCCTCTGTGCCCACATTTGTCCAAAATTACAGGATTAAGGGCTATAAAGTGAATACGGTTTGAGGGCTACGACATAACTGACTGTGTTTACATTATTACTCGCCAAGATCGGCATTTTGACAATAACGTGTGTATTTGACTGTTTAAGCGCAATTAGCAGTAAAAAAAAACTCAATTTATTTCTGAGAGGTGGCTTTATGTGTTGCACTTGCACAAAACTTGCTAATGAGTAAAATTATGCCCAATCCCACAGCAAAATTCAAACCCTGTAACACCAACAATATTCATCCGGAGCAAAATCGAGTGAGTGAGGAGAGGCGGGTTTGTGTCAATCGTTGTCTGAGAGATGAGAAAGACTGTAAAAAAATATTGTTGGTTTAACCTAAAAAAGAAAGTAACCTGGGTTGCCTTAAAATTTTAAGTTGCTTGAACTGGAAAAAGTGAGTTAATACAATGGAGATGAATTTAATCATCAGAAACTCAAAATAATAAGTTATCTCAACTAAATAAATTATTTAAGTTGATTTGACAAAAGAAAAAATGTTGTGATAACAAATCTTGAAAATATTTTTTTACAGTGTGATATTATCTAGAATTATCTATTCTGAGGAAAATGAGTATTGGACGATGTTTCAGGATCGAAAAATCTGTATATTTGACAACACTACATCGCACTTAGTTTATTATTTCAGATGCCTTTTTAAAAGACTACAATTGAAAAATGTACAAGCTATATAATGTATGAATTTAAACCTGCCAAAGTGGCTAATAGGTGTGACTGCGTTACAAGCCCTTCCTGTATGTCATGTTAACAATAGTGCCAAGTACACATGTCAGTCAGTTCTTGGTAAGAATAAGCAGCAAACTGGACAAGACTGCAGTCAAAAGTCTGGTTTAGAGAAACTATTGAGTTATATATCAGACTTACTCTTTGTAGGAAGTTGATGTAGTGAACCTCTCTGGAGAAGTTCAAGTAGATGTTGGTGTCATAGGCGTCATCTCCAGCATTAGAGATGGTTAAATTCAATGACACATTTTTCACTCCACCAAGAGCCAGATGAGAACTGATGTAACGCCTGAGAAATGAGAGAAACGAAACAGAAAAGGAAAATCTCAGGAAACCTGTTAAAATATTTGTGAGTCATATACATCACTGTATTTCTAGTGATGGTTTAAATAACAAAAAATTACTAAAATACTTACTTTTGTTAAAGGTAAACCAACAAAATCATTTTTTTTAGTGCACTAATAATAAAAAAATGTAATCTGAATGTCTTTGAATAATGAAAAAAGGTCCTAAAATAGACTTAATTTTCCTTACACAAATATATCTGATCCATGAACGCCTGTTTTGTAGTCATTACAGTAAAATGTGTTTTCAATTATTAGCTCTAGTATATACAGTCACCATTTGGTCTTTAAACAGTGAAGGTTCAACGTTTAGGTCCAGATCATTCAGAACCAGACTAGGACTTCCTTTAAGACGGTCTAATGAATGACGTCACAGTCCGGTGTGTGTCCACACCCACAGCGACTCAACCCTAATGACGTAAATGAACTGAAACGAGCCGTTGCGCAGAACATGGAGAGGAGAAGACCAGGGGCTTTACCCAGAAAGCAGCAGTTTCCCATGAAGCCTCAGGTCAGCGGCACAGTCGTCTGACAGACAGTTCTTCTCGAACCACGTCTGTGAAGAGTCAAACAGAGCACAGGATGTTTACACAACTCAACTGTTAGTATAACCTGCGATGGGAAGCAAATGCTAGAGGGTGCTGTTGTGCAAGACTTCACGATGGCCTGAAAGTATGAGTCGTGAAGAATAAAGTGCCGTGTGTTCGTGCTGGACAGATTTTGACATCAACACCTTTGCTTTAGCGCTACAGACAAACTGGTGGACACAGTTACTAATGGCCTCGGATTCCATCATAATGGATTCCTGCCGCGCTGAACGATGCCAGCGCCGTGTTTCCTCAAGCTCAGAGGGAAAAGCTGGTTGGTTGGTTATGAAGCAGACTGTTGGCAAATAAATTCATCAATCTTCCACATTCCTTTCACAAAGAGTCAACCGCCATTATTGAGGCCTAACTAAAACCACATTCATATACATCGTAATTTAAAAAAAAAAAAAATATACATCATAAAAAAATGCTGGATTTTTTTTTCAACGCAAATTTAAATAAACCAACTGTCTATTGGTTTAAAAAGTAATTAAAAAATGTACAGCTGAACGTGAAAGTTAAAATTTTAAATTACATTTTTAACCCAACATTAGGGTTGGTCCATATTTTACCCAATTTTGGGTTCAAACAACCCAGCATTGTTTAGAGTGTGATTTATCAGTGTCTTGTGGAAGATCGTGTTTCAAAAAAGCAACCAGAAATTGTCTCTGCTAATTAGGACAGAAAACCTGATTAACTTGGAAAATTAACATGCTTAAAGTTCATTTTCTTTACTTGTATTCAAAACTATAGTAGTTTTTACTTATATTAAAAAATACTCTACTCATCTCTAATGTTCTGTACTATTAACCTTTTAACCCCCCAGCGTTTTTTAAAAAACACCGACAGCATTTTTGATAATTTTCACAGAAATATCTGAACATGCAATATATTATTCTAGCTTCATGTACTCTATCTTTATCAACACTTGAATGTGCGTGAGTTTCATAAAAAAAAGCAACATTGAGCAAACAGCTGAGAAAAATGTTTTTTGGTCAAAGACCATGCATGCCCGGATCGGAAACACAGATGGAGTAGATCGAGTCCATCAACTCCCCTAAAGCTTCACAGTCCCATCTCTCGTCCTGGGTTGACATTTCATTCAGTATCATTAGGCAGTTTTGATTTATGTGTTGTTTAAATGTTTGACGATTGAGTTATTTTACATGCTTCAATCGCATGTTTCTGCTTCTTCTTCGTCTGTGTTTTGATCAGGAGATCCAGTACTCTTTTAGGAGATGCGTAATAGCATCAATGGCACGGAAGGAGTTAAAATAATAATACTAAATTTAATTTAAAAAAAGAATAATAATGCATTAAATATATATGTGTGCATTATGGTCTCATGATTAATTCCTTAAGTTTTTTTTTTGTTTTGTTAGCTAGTTAGGTTAAGTTAGGCAGGTTATTTCTGGCCTTTCATGCCTTTATTTAAAAATAAAATGAATTGAAATTTATTTGATAGGACATTACAGATCAGACTGGAAAGCATGGGAAAGAGGTTCGGCAAAGGACCATGAGCCTTATAATGCATCCTGCAGATCATAACAGACCAAATTATGAGATAATATAAAAAATATCTATATGGCAGTTCTTCAATCAAACTCGCGTCGCCGGAGGTGCAGTTGGCTATCCGCGAGGCTATCAGCAGCGACATTAATTACTAAAGGTTATCTTCATTTCTAATGCTATCTTGTTTAAAATTGATTGAAAGCTGACAAATACAAACCTCATTCTTAGCGGCGATCTTCTCTCCTTTTTTCCAGCGTAGAATAGGAGTCAGAGAGGGAAGGTCACGGTCCTGATATCCATCCACGACGTGCTTTCCTAAACTGTACGCTGCCTCAAACACGATGGCGGCGAAAACATCCTTCACTTCTCTCTGTTGAAAAGCACAAAAATGGGAAAATATGACATATAAACAATAATAATAAAAACTTTAAAAGCTCAAATGTGTCAGTATCATTGATTTGCTATTAAAGGTTTTGTTAATATATTCAGTTATATTTTATATGTTCAGTTATTCATTTTTCATTTTATGTTTTAATTAGGGCTGTGCGAAAATTAATTGTGTGTGCATTTCAATTCATTTCATTCATTCATTTGTGTGTGCTGTATATAATTATTTTGTATATATAAATACACACACATGCATGTATATATTTAAGAAAATGTGTTATTCATATATAAAATATTTATATTTATATAATTTAGATTATGTATTTATAAATATATACAGAATTTAAGCGCAGATAATTCTTAAATATATACATGCATGCATAGGTATTTCAGTCCCTCCAGGATTTCACGATTTTTTTTTTGTGATTTTTGCGATCAAAATGACTGATTTTGTGGTGGTAATTTCCAAAAATTTGTGAAAAAATTTGCGATTTATATATAACATTTACCATAATAGTATTCAGTCCTTCCAAAAAAAAAAAGCGGAGTTTTTTTGTGATTGTTGCGGGCAAAAATTGATTGATTAGCCTGCTCGGCCCGTTTTCTTTAAAAATGCGATGGAATATGCGGGATATTTATGCAATTTTATGCGATGAAATTGCAGGAATTTGCAAAAATTGAGAGAACTTGCAAAAATTGTGGTTTGATGAAAAAGATTTCTCTTTTTCAGTGATTCCCCCAACATCCTGTTCTCACTAGGCTAATGTAAGAGTCATTTCTTATTACTTCCTTTGATAAGCAAGCATACTACATCATAGAAAGTGCTGGGAATATTTAATTTCTCATCTTGTTTTATTTCAGACTGTAACGAGTGTAAATAAGGTGTGGCCCCTTTAAGAGCTGCGCGCTCCCTGTTGAACTCTCTGCAGTGTTATATGTGCGCCTTGAACACCCCATGTGTGCGGGTAATTTCTGTTTGATGCTACTTCTTTTATCTTATGTTGTTTATTAAGTAACGATGTGACGGTAGAACGTGTGAGACAGTTATACGAGTTCGATTTGTGAGATGTCGATCGCCTCCGTGAGTCTGTCCGGCGTCGCGTAACTGCGTCACTTCATAACGTTCCCATGGAAACAGGGGGAAATGGCTGCTCTTGTGTGAAGCAAACGGAACATTTTTTAACTTTCTACTAAAATACACGTGACTTTTTTTTGCAACGAAAATGCGAGGATTATGAAATTATGCAAACCCCGCATATTTTGCAAGGAAATCGGCAATTTATGCGGCGAAAGTGCGGCGTATTTGAAAAAAATGCGGCCCCCGCATAAATATGCGGACTTTGGCTGATTTTGCATTGAATTCAGCGATCGCATAATCGCGTTTTTCTGGAGGGACTGGTATTTATATATAGAAAATAATTATATACAGCACACTGAAATATATTATGTAAACACCGACTTTTATTTTGGATGCGATTAATCGCAATTAACTGTAAAAATATTGATGGTTTAACTTAAAAAAGTAAGTAACCTGGTTGCCTTAATATTTTAAGTTCATTGAACTGGAGAAAAGTGAGTTAATACAATGAAGTAGATTAATTTAACCATCAGGAACTCAAAATAATAAGTTATCTCAACTAAATAAATTATTATAAAGTTGATTTGACAAAAGAAAATATGTTGTGATAACAAATCTTGAAAATATTTTTTACAGTGGGTTTGTCTTTTTTATTAGTTATATTGCTTTTTAAAATGTCTTTATATATTTTATTTTTGTTCTTAAAATAAAACCCTGTATCCTTATTAACCCTTAAGGTGCCCGAGGTTTTTTCCAAAAACGTTTGATTTTGACATCTTAATTTCAAAAGGCTATATCTTAAAAGTGAAAAAAGATAGATACACTCTAAAAAATGCTGGGTTGTTTTAACCCAATTTTGGGTCAAATATGGACAAACCCGAAATGTTGGGTTAAAAATGTAATGTAAAAATTTGGGTTAGTCCATGGGTTAGTCCATATTTGACCCAAAGTTGGGTTAAAACAACCCAGCATTTTTTAGAGTGTACTTTCTGTAAATTAGATAAATATTAAGGATGACCCAAAGTTTATTTAGAGATTACATTTTTCTATCTAATTTGCATATTATGACGTGAATGAATGAATGGTCCATATGACAAGTATAGCTCACCCAATCGGTGGCCATGTGACTGGCTTTGCACGGGCTGAAAAGCTTCTTTGCAAAGCTCAAGTGAACTGTGTGCCTTTAAAGAGCCACCAAAAGCTATCGGATGAACATTTGGAAAAAGCTGGCACTGCCCTGCCTCAACACACTTCATCTTCCCTTATTTTGGCAATACGAGCCGCAGGAGTGGGAGTGTTTCCTTTGGCACACGACTCGGATACAGTCGAACGAAAGACTGAACAGGATCAAATCTCGACATCCTTGTTAGAGGACACTAAAGAGGGAGGGACATGGGAAAAGTAGACCTCTCCTGTGCCCTCTTCTCTCCTATCCCCTGACTATTACACATCACTGGCACCGCATTGGCTTTCATCTGTACCAACACGATAGAAGAGCAAACTGTGCCTACTGAGCACCCCTTCTCTTTCTTTCGTCCCCGAGAGTTTTATCACATGCTTTCTGTTTGTCCACCCACCCATCCTCTTCCTCAGCGGCGCTGAATCAGGCCGATGTTTTAACACATCATGACAAAATAGATAATGCACATCCTGTCCTGGTGTCCAGCCGACCCGCACCTTCACATGCTGATAGAGTTACTGCAGGAAAGAGAGGAGTGGCGGCTGACCGGACAGGTTTTAGCCTCCACTAGACTTATTTACACCATCAAATGGGCCGTATGTGTTCATTATAGATGACAGAATTAAAGGATTAGTTCACTTTAAAAAAAAAAAAAAAACTGTTGCCGATAATTTACTCACCCCCATGTCATCCAAGATGTCCATGTCTTTCTTTCTTCAGTCGAAAAGAAATTAAGGTTTTTGATGAAAACATTCCAGGATTTTTCTCCATATAATGGACTTCAATGGGGTCCAAACGGTTCTAGGTCCAAATGAGAGATTCAGTGCAAACTGCAAACTGTTGAAAGGGCTTTAAACGATTCCAGACGATGAATAAGGCGAATTCTTATCTAGCGAAATGATCGTTCATTTAATAAATAAATAACAAAGTTTCAGTTTTATAAGCTCAATGGTCGCCTTGCTCTGTTCTGTGATGAGTGTTTGTGACTCTCCTGTTCAAACTCGTTTATCAAAATGAATCTTTTTTTCGTGTCATTTGGTTCATTCAACGAACGGAATGAACGGAATGAGTTGACTCGGGAAAAGATTCATTAATTTTAATAAACGAGTTCGAACAGGAGAGTCACAAACACTCATCACAGAACAGAGCAAGGCGACCATTGAGCTTATAAAACTTAAACTTTGTTATTTTTTTTAAATGAGCGATCGTTTCGCTTGATAAGACCCTTATTCATCGTCTGAAATCGTTTAAAGCCCTTTCAACAGTTTGCAGTTTGCACTGAAACTGTCATTTGGACCTTGAACCATTTGGTTCCCATTGAAGTCCATTATATGGAGAAAAATTCTGGAATGTTTTCAGCGTAACGTAAAATACATCAGTATGGCGGCATATTAAAAATGAACATCATAACAAAAATATACAATGGTTTTCGGTATGAACCTGTATACCGCCCAGCACTACAACCACGGCTCAATTTTCCTGCCAACTTCAGTTTTTTTTTTCTGATTTTTGGGAACCACCAGAACGTCCTGTAAAAGGTCTTAAAGTCCGAACCATACAGACATGCTTTCACACTAGAAGCGACCCAAACCTTTTTTCAGTTTGATTCGTCGGACCAAATTTCATCTGTTTGGTCCGGACCGTGGTTTCACACCTGCAAATTTGATTCGGATCAAAAACTGAAAAGTCCGAAAGTCCGGACACAAACAAGCTAGGTGTGAAAGGGCCCTAAGGTGTATTAACCAGAATATCAGAAGAATCAAAGCTTGTGTGATATCACCGGAGCCCTGGTGAAAGCCTCCACACTCATCAGCTGAGGGCTTCTCATGTGCCCTTTGGCGTCCACAGAGAGAGGGTTTTGTTACAGTAATACGCTCAAGTCGTAAAAAGGAACAACATAAAGCTCAGTGTTGTGTAAAGAGCTGGTGCTCTCCTCAGGTCCCAGATGGGATTAAAGCAGTGTTGGGCCTGATGACCTGTCCGACCAATGACCCCCACCCAGGGGAGCAGTAAAGATCAGGCGTTCAGACTTCAGGAACAGGCTACGTGCCACTTTCATTGGGACACATGTGAATTGAGAGCATGAATGACCTCTTGTTCTCCAATACGAAAGTGTGTACCAACTTAATTTACATGCCAGAGTAAAATATAATCACCAGTCCAATAGCGATGTCTAGTGTAAGTGGAATACTTTATTTTTTTTCAAACTGTGTGTGTTTATGAGGCGCTGGACTGGACTAAACGCAGCTCGACTGCGAGAGAGACCGAGTGTGTCCGAGCATAATATAGTTCAACATTACGATAGTGTAGATTAGTGTACAATGTTTTATAATATTAATTTATTCTATAGTGTCCATTTCATTAATTTATTACAGTCCCTCCAGAAAAACGCGATTATGCGATCGCTGAATTCAATGCAAAATCAGCCAAAGTCCGCATATTTATGCGAGGGCCGCATTTTTTCAAATACACCGCACTTTCGCCGCATAAATTGCCGATTTCCGTGCAAAATATGCGGGGTTTGCATAATTTTATAATCCTCGCATTTTCGTTGCAAAAAAGTCACATGTATCTTAGCAGAAAGTTGAAAAATGTTGCGTTTGCTTCACACAAGAGCAGCCATTTCCCCCTGTTTCCATGGGAACGTTATGAAGTGACGCAGTTACGCGACACCAGACAGACTCACGGAGGCGATCGACATCTCACAAATCGAACTCGTATTAACTCTCTGTCACACGTTCTACTGTCACATCGTTACTTAATAAACAACATAAGATAAAAGAAGTAGCATCAAACAGAAATTAGGCACACATATAACACTGCAGAGAGTTCAACAGGGAGCGCGCAGCTCTTAAAGGGGCCACACCTTATTTACACTCGTTACAGTCTGAAATAAAACAAGATGAGAAATTAAATATTCCCAGCACTTTCTATGATGTAGTATGCTTGCTTATCAAAGGAAGTAATAAGAAATGACTCTTACATTAGCCTAGTGAGAACAGGATGTTGGGGAAATCACTTTTTTTCTCTTTTTCATCACCCGCAATTTTGCAAGTTCCCTCAATTTTTTCAAATTCCTGCAATTTCATCGCATAAAATTGCATAAATTTACGGTATGATGCTGGCAACCACAGCTGCCAGTAGTTTACCGCGTAATCAATCAATTTTTGCCCGCAACAATCACAAAAAAACTCTGCGTTTTTCTGGAAGGACTGAATACTATTATGGTAAATGTTATATATAAATCGCAAATTTTTTCACAAATTTTTGGAAATTACCACCACAAAATCAGTCATTTTGATCGCAAAAATCACACAAAAAAAATCGTGAAATCCTGGAGGGACTGATTTAACATATATAATACTGGGTGGATCCAATTTATTTGACATAGGCCTATTTTAACAATTTTCCAACAACTTTCCCTGGTAATTAGTTACTTTTATGATTTAACTCAGTTACTAACTCAGTTACTATTTGTGAGAAGTAACTAATTACTCTTTTTTAAGTAACATGCCCAACACTGTTCGTCATTACCATTCATGTGAATCTAACTCAAATTACAATTTTGACACTTGTAGGCTCCTTACGGGCTGTTTTGAAAAATATTCCCCACACAGGAGACACAACAGGAACAAGCACCTCCTGCACACTAGGAAGTAGTAGAGGTCAAATCTGAACCTTGGCCTGGGCTTTTATCATCATTATTAATGTTCCCATTTGCCTTCTGCTTCCTCCTTTCCCAGCCCCCCAAACTCCATCATAAACTGTATGTATTTATAGAGCAGAAGAAAGCAGGCCTCAGGACCCACCTCATGCTTTTAATTGGGTGGGTGGTATCTGAAGGAACCCAAACAACTGTTCCTTACATGCCGCTCACACACACTGACAGACTTGAGCCAAGCAGGTCAGTCAGTCGCCACAGGGCTTCATTGTACAAGTCGAAGTGTCATCTGTTTCCTTACATTGTTTCCATTTGGCACAGTGAAGGCTTTCACGGAAAGAGACGACACTGCAGAATGGCTTCCCACAGTCATAATAGCCTTTTTTAACGACAGTAATAAAACGAAACTGGTCACATTTTCGGCTAAAGTGTTCATGTTACTGTGCATTTATATTAGTAATCATTAAACACTACTGAAAACTAGTATGAATGATGACTAACTGGCTTCTGCATCTGTATGTGCTGTCATCTTACCAATGTAATAAACATCATGTGCATTATGGGTAATTATTTGGGGGAGCTGCTAGTAATTAGTGGTGTTGTGACATACATTGGTTACCATACCAAACCATAGCACATAATGATCCCCATAACAGTGTCTAAAACATGCTAAAGTGCGATGGTAGCCTACTTTTCAAACTAGTACACTGTTAGACCTTACCAGGTTTTTTACAGTAAAATACTGGCAACACTGTTGCCAGTAATTTACTGTAAAAATGCATTAAAACTCAAGTTAACTAAAAAATACAACTTATTAGTTTTAGTGCATTTTTACAGTAAATTACTGGCAACAGTGTTGCCAGTATTTTACTGTAAAAAACCTGGTAAGGTCTGTGGTGGACTCGAAAAGACTGTGTTTGTAGGTTATGTGTTATTGAACGTAATCTGACGCTGTCATTCAGCACCCTCGTAGGAAAGTATGATTAAAAACTTCTATAGTCGCGAGTGCAGGAACTACAGTGTCTAATTTACTGTATGCAGGGTTGGATGCCGTCCATTCCCAAACTCACCAGAGATATAATCTCTCATCTGAGGATCATTGAGTCCGACCTCACGCTTTTAAACATGGAGACAGTGGTGAAAAATAGAGCTGATTGAATGATCTTGAAAGAGCTTGTTTAGAGTTTCACACACAGACATCTTGATGATCAGAAAAAAAAGTGTTGAATTTCATTAAAATGCGCTATTATAGGTTGTGAAAAAACTAGTCTTGAGTAAAAAAATAAAATTAAAATAAACACAAGATGTACACTACCGTTTGAAAGTTTGGGGTCTAGAAGATTTTTTTAATGTCAATGAAAGAAGTCTCTTCTGCACACTAAATGGATCAAAATATTGTAAAATATTGTTTTAATTTAAAATAACTGTTTTTAATGTGACTGTTTAAAAATGTAATTTATTCCTGTATTTTCAGCATCATTACTCCAGTCTTCAGAGTCACATGATCCTTCAGAAATCACTCTAATATGATGATTTGGTGCTCAAGAAACATTTCTGATTATTATCAATGTTAAAAACAATTGTACTGCTTTATATTTTTGTGGAAACTGTGATACATTTTATCAGGATTTTTTGATTAATAGAAAAAAGAACAGCATTTATTTGAAACATTCTAAATAACATTATAAATGTTTTTCCTTTCACTGTTGATTAAGCAGTTTTACTTCCGAATCCAAAGTAAAGGTCTTGTTTTTAAGGTTTTCTGTAAAACACTTTTTTTCCTGACAAACTTTGACACACTTCACACTGTGGGAGGCTGATATCATGCAATGCTCTTAAGAATGTAATTTGTATTTAATGGCTTAGGTTCTTCAGTTATGTGTGTGCCAACATGAGAAGATTTGCAGAGCCAGAGGCTTTGATACATATAACTTGTCAGTTTATCTTCAAGATAAGGCCGGCTGAACTCAACTTCTTTCTGTTCTTCAGGGAAGACAGAAGGGATGATGTCATCCGAGCAGCGGCGATCGTGATTGGCTGATGGGATCTGAGCAGCCGGCGCTCACGTGGCTTCCCCCAGATCACTCCAAGAGTTATTAAATACATGCACACAGTGCACAAACCAGGGCTTTATCGAGATCAAGACCCCCGAAGCTAAACTTACAGTTCCTGCTATTAATTTACACTCTGCTCTAGGATTCCCTTTTAAGGCCAGATGCGTGCATGACATGAATTTAGAGTTATGCAAAAAATATACATGCACTTCAATTCCGAAGATGTATAAAAAAACATCACTATTTCTATTGCTCATATTTGAAAAGCTATTAAACTTTAGCATGCAATCCATCCCACATTATTTGGTCAACAGACAAAGCAATCACACAATAATGCATTAAAAACCACTGAGAACATAGCAACTCCATAGCAACATTATAGTTTTGCACATGCACACAACAAAGTTATCATTATTTTGATTTACCAATGCTGCCGTTTATGCTAAAACCCAAGGCCATCATGTAACCTACATTTTCCACAGCCATTTTATTTCTTGCAAGTGATGAATGAGTGACACTTGAGGTACTTCCCGTATAAAAGCCCTCATATAGTATTTCATTCATGCTCACAGGTCCCATCTGAACGTGATCCTCCCTTTGGATACTTCAACAAGGTGAGCTATAGTACAACACATAAAGTCCCTGACAGACATTGTTCGAGACAACAACATCCCATATGGAACCAATTAAAAACCAAGGCATCATTGCATGAAAATGAATTCCTGTGACGAAGAAGTACAAAGAAATAAGCATGTTTATGTGCTGCATGTGTTTGCTAATGCGATTAACTTATTAGAGTGTCAGATCAAACAGATTTAGACGTTTACAACGCCAATTGTGTTCCACCTTCGGTTGAATAGTTCAGGATAGATCACTTAGTCTGTGGAAAACTACAAATGAACATGAGATATTAATCAAACATCGCCGGAGCTGAGCAGGTGAATCTGCATTTGATGAACCGAGCAAAGATATTTCTCAGATCTCTCTCCAAAGTCCACGAGCTCAACCGAGACTGATGATAAATCACAGACACTCATTCCTGAAGTGTTAGTCCATGTACAGAAATGCCTTATAAACAAATCAAACTAGCAGCTCTCCAACAGCTGCAAAATGAGCCAAAGAAAAGAAAGCCTTCTGATGTCAAACAGATCATAATTATACTGAGTGGAGAGAGACATGATGAGGTTCAGATCACTGGTTCACAACTGGTGTGTCACAACAACCCATAATTGGGTCACAGGTCTATTCTGATAGTGAGAGCAATGCTTCTAGATATATAAATAAGCATAGATGGTCGCAGTGTTATTGAGAATGTTATTATCAAAATTTCAATCTGAGCATTTATTAAGTTGCATCTAAAAATGACCTATCGGTATATCTTCCAACCTTTACCAATAAACGACTCTTTATACCAAATGCCAGTGAACAAAAGTTTCGGGTCTCTTAAAAGAGAAAGCATCGCCTCGTTTCGCAATATGTGTCTGCTTGCTGAAATTTTTGTTACTCATTTGCTGTGTTGCAAAACCTAGTGTAAGCAGCTTTGCTAACTAGCATCCTAACTGAATATATAAAATGCATACGCATAAAATGCACAACACAATTTTGGTTTGATTTTGCAATGCATTCTGGGATTAGAAGTCTTAGAAAACACCATAATTACACTTGGAACAAAGTTGGGAGAGTGATGTTGATGACTTCATGTCTCTTAGAAGAAAAGGTTCTATATAGAATTCTATCAGTGCTACGTATTTGGAACCCCTAAAAGGTTCTATACACTCTTAATAAAGGGTTCCTCTGGTTCTATATAGAACCCTGGGGTTCCATACTTGGCCAATAGACCCTTTTACCAAAAAAAAAAAATGGTTCTATTTAGAACCATTTTGGAGTTCCATATATGTTTCTAAATAGAACAATTTCTTCTAAGAGTGTGGTGCCTAGTTAGGCAGCTCACTAAGTTTTAAAACAAATCTCTCCTCTTGAAATGCTGCGACGTCAAGGCAGATACGATTTGGGCTTGTTTGCCCAAACTGCAGGAGTTATCACAGGGACAAATAGTTTCCAAGCCTCCCTATTAACCCCCCTGAGAACTGCTGACATTTTCCCATGAGAATGACGATGGTTAACACACACTGGAGTGAGAGCATATGGGACGCCCATCACTTCAGCTGGCTGGAAACTTATTCCATCTGTGGTTAGTATGCAGAACCCCTCCACATTAACTGCTTTCCTCACTCTTACTGTATGCTATACCTCACACACAACACCCACCTCAAGATAATTGCTAACACACTGGAATATATACACTGTATATACAGAATATGCACCAAGACATGTTTCAAAAAGTTGTATGCTACATAGTTGATCACATGACCATCATACAAAAATTCTCAGTATATAAATACTGCAGAAAAAAGAAATGACACATAAGAGAATGAAATACTGTACAATGTCCTTGTAAAAATCAATTACAGTGAACTTTTATGGGCTGGTGTACATAATGTAAAAGGTAGTTAGCATGTGACCCTCAGTTGACAACACAGCTGGGATTTATAAAGCTGGAATGGAGGTGCCATGCTCTCGTGGCGTAAATGGGCACATGGAAAACATTTTCTTTCTGAACAATGAAAAAAACCATTGTTCATCAAGGAACATCTACCAACAAATTAAGGGATGAATCTCAGGGAACCTGTCAGGAACATTTGACCTCAAATTTCGACAATTTTGCATATAACAGTTGCGCACAGCGCAAGCAACGTCACGGTTTCAATGCAAGGACTGATCAAATGTGTACCTTGAATGCAATGCAAGTCCCTTTGGATAAAAGCATCTGTCAAATGCATAAATAAAGCCTGTTTTTGGGCCAGATTGAACATGATTGGTCAGTGGCTTAATTATATGAAAACAAAAACAATTTAGTGACATCAAAAGACATGTTTGGTCTATTCAGTGTCTTCATCTACCAGAATAAGAGTAATGTCTTTGAATTATCTTCTTTTGGGGGATTTTCTCAATACATATTAACATGTGGTTAAATGACAATTAAAATGAATAAGGTTGCACTGGCTATATTTCTACAGCAATTGAAATAAAATAGGAAGTATAAAAGAATAAATCACAATACTTTGAAAATTTGATGAAAAATATGCTTGATTGCCAAGATAAAGTTTCACAATATATATGAAAAATATGCTTCATTTTCTTTTTGCAAAATATATTTCCATTTTTTATCTTGATTTTGTGTTGAAGTGACAAAAAAAAGACTTGTTATTAGAGTGAGAACAAAGCATTCATCAAATGCTTACGGAGACATCAGGCCAAGATACATAACACTTCAGTAAAAATTAAACTGCCTGGAAATCTTTCCACTGTGCAAAAATACACTGGTATTTAGAAGGACATCCAGCAGTGTCTCTTCATTTGGAAGAGCAACAACTCAATCCCTTTGGCCTTGACATGTACAGTAATATTTCCATAGCTTTATACGTGCTCTCTGCTGTTATCCGTCAACATAAATGCCTGGAATAACTGATATGCCCTAAAGTTTAACTCACTTAGTGAGCAGGTGGGTCATGTCAAGGGTAAGTGTAGGGAGAGCCAACAAAATCCTTTACTCCTGAAACTCATTCCCAGAATTCCAAGCCATTCCTCCTTCAATCATCCGGCCCGCTCTCTGCTCCGGCTCACAGTCCGCTTATCTGGCTGAAAACTGAGCAGGTCCCCCCAGCACTATACGCACCCGGGGAAGCACAAGCCATGAAGAGAGGATTGGGATTAGTTCCTTTTATGGAGTTGTAATGTGAGTTAGGGATGCTGGCTGGGAAATATGGCTTCCATCCCAAAGTTATTCCCTAAATACCAGTTCAAAAACAAAGATCTTGTGCAAAATGAGACAAAGTATAAGATTCAAGTATTTTAAAGGGCACCTATAATGGAATTTCGAAAATTACCTTTCATGTAGTGTGTAACATAGATCTAAGTGAACGAAAACATCCTGCAAAGTTTTAAATAAGTTAACCGTATACAAAGTTATTGTTTCTCAAAAGTAAGAGTCGACTCAGAGTTGCTGATATAAATCGATAGACGAAAAGCGAACTTTCTTCATCTGCCCAGGGAGGAGCATTTGAAGACTAAGTGGCTACAGTTTATATAGACATTAGGGATGCACGATATATCGGCCAGCATATCGGTATCGGCCGATATATGTTCATTTTTAATGTTATCGTTATCGGCCTGGTAAGGAAATGTGGCCGATATATTAAAGCCGATAAATAATGTATTATTCCCTTCAGCTGAGACAGTTGTTGAGAACTGTTTATGTTTTTGAATTTCTTGAAATATGATTGAAATCTCTTCAAAAAATGAAAATCTGGTTCGGGACAACATGTGCAGCGCAAATCTGCCATATCGGCTATACAACACTATAATGAGAACATCATTATAATCGTGAGCTTGGGACATGGATTTAATTGTGAGACTTTTGTTTTTATAATCAGGCTCTCAAAAATTAGATACAAATTTGGATTTAAGTTTATCGGCCGATATATCGGTTATCGGCTTTCAAATATAAAGAATTATCGGTATCGGCCAAAATTTTCATATCGGTGCATCCCTAATATACATCTATACCACAGAAGTATAGCCCAAACCTTTGTTCACGTCATTTTGAAGATGATTGCTTCACAAACATAAATGCTATCAAATATGGATTTGCGATCTGGCTGATTTTGAAGGAAGGTTCAGTACCAAGTTTATTTTGATCAGCTTCCTCCTCCGAATCACATCCTGTAAGTATTTTTAATATTTATAATTGTTGCTTTCTCTGAACGATTCATATGGGAGTCAGTGAGCAAATCTGGTAAAAATAAATGCATATTTATATAAAACAATAATTGCATGCTTGTAAAACTGTTGTTTGGGACTCCCAAAACAATATTAGGAACATTTTAAATACCATAATAGCTGCACTGCAAAAATTATAGTCTTCCTCAGCATTTTGTCTTGTTTTCCAGGACAACTTCTTAAATCACTTGAGAAGTAAAAAACTACTCTTGTTTTCTGAAAGAATTTATGCTTAAAACAAGAATACATCTGCAAGCAGGGTCAGAAAAATAATTTTATTTTATTTTTCTGACCCCATTTGTCAGATTTGTTTTATTGTTTTAAGTGTAAAGTGACTAACTTTGATACATTTTTCAGAAGATGTCTTTTATTTTATTTTTCTGACCCCATTTGTCAGATTATTTTATTGTTTTAAGCGTAAAGTGACTTACTTTGATACATTTTTTCAGAAGAAAAAAAAACACTAGTTATCTTATGTCATTTTGCTTCTCTGCTGAGTGTGTCTTGATTTAAGGAGGTTACAAGACAAAAATGCTAAAGAAAATGATTTTTTTTTGCATTCTGACCTCCTGCTTTTCTAGCATTCAGTCATTGAGAGGCATTAGATCATATCTATATGACTTAATGGCAGAAGTTATCTACAATGCATTTATCAAAACTGACAGGAGCCTAAAAATAATGTATGCTTCGCCTTTTGCCAAAGAATCGATGTTTGAAAAACACAGGAATAACTACAACAAAAAAGGTTACAGGACTTCCTTTCGGTGAGGGATGGACTTCCAGCTGTCATTTATATTCCATTTACAATAAAGCATATCATATCTTTAAAAAATAACACGCAAAACCACACATTATGCAACTACAAAAGTTAAAAAGCAAGTAGTGATCATCTAGGAAATGATTTAGCATTTCTATACAATATTGTGAGAAAAATGAACGGCTGACACTCCTGTTTGGCTGAAATATCAATGCATAACTTCAGATGTCAAGTGATTAAACTGCCTGTTTTGTATTGTATCTCTCTATATGTTCCTGCTGAAGCAACTCTGTGAACGTCAGTTCATCCTGAATGGTCAGAACGGCAGCGACAGATGCTTCCTCTGTCTGATGAGATCAGGGCTCATAAACCTGGTCCACTTTTACCGTGCAGTTATTCTGGGTCTATTGTTCTAATCGGTGCAGCCTGGATACAATCTTTAAATCTTCTGCGCGTGGGCCGAGAGACGCTTCAGCTCATGTAAAATAAACTGCTATACTTGATATGTTTGAGCCCCACACACCGACCGCGCTCCAATAGGAAAACAGATACGATTCCAACAACAACCAGGGTGTGGATGAGGCTGACCGAGTCACTAGTGTGGCTGTTGTTTAATATTCACTAGAGAGAAGTCAGGTGTTAAACACCACAACAAGACCATATAAATAAAACCATCTTTAGCGAACAGAAAAACAAATTTAACAGAATGTGTGCTTTCGAAAGCCAAATCTCACAATGGAAACATGTTTTCTTGGTGCAGTATATACACATACACATAGCCTTTTGGCTAATTCTGGCTTTTTTAACCATGTTTGTTCATGCGTTTTATGAAATTGCATTGCACTGTCCCCTTTTAAATAAACCAATAAATTACCAATAAATTACACTCAGCACTCACAGGTAAAACTGTTCAACTGCTCGCTGTTAAGGCAAATATCTAATCAGCCAATCACATGGCAGCGACTGTAGACATGAAGACATGGGCGGAAACGACTGATCAACTGGGATCTTTTACACACAACCATCTCTAGGGTTTACAGAGAATGGTCTGAAAAAGAGAAATATCCAGTGAGTGAAAATGCCTTGTTGATGCCGGAGGTCAGAGGGGAATGACCAGACTGGTTTCGGCTGATAGAAAGGCAACAGTAACTCAAATAAGCGCTCGATACAACCAAGGTCTGCAGAAGAGCTTCTCTGAACACTCAACATGTCAATCATTGAAGCAGAAGAGCTCCAGCAGCAAAAGACACACACCGGTGTCACTCCTGTCAGATAACAACAGCAAACTGAGGCTACAATTCACACGAACTCACCAAAACTGGACAATAGAAGATTGAAGAAACGCTGATTTCTGCTGCAACATTCAGATGGTTGGGCCAGAATTTGGTGTAAAGAGTGAAAAGCAGTGTTGTAGTCGAGACCACCTCACTCGAGTCCGAGTCGACACCGAGTCCATAGAGAGTCGAGTCCGAGACCAGAGACGGTCGAGTCCGAGTCGAGACCGAGACCAGTGAGGGTTGATTACCTAATTTACTTTTATTTACTTAGAGAAATCCTTTTTTTTTTTTTACTGAATTTACTTAGAGTTTAAAAAATAAAAAATATGATCAGTTTAGGCTAAAAAGGCCACATAGTAGGTGGTGTTAAAAGTAATTTTATTACAATTTGTCATGCGCAGTTGTGCACTAGAAAATCACCAATCACTGGGCGTGTCAATCAATTTAAAGAAATATTTTATTAACATACATTAATAATCATGAAAAATATTTTGAATTGAACTCGAGTGGACTCGGGAATAAGTCCGAGTCCTAAAAAAAAATGTTCAAGTACGAGTCACTTCCGAGTCCAAATGGACACGAGTCCATGACAAGACCAAGACCATTAAAATATGGTCTCGAGACCGAGTCCGAGACGAGTCCGAGTCTCGAGTACTACAACACTGGTGAAAAGTATGAATCCATCCTGCCTAGGGTTGGGAATCGAGAATCGAGTATCGATTGGAACCGAGACTAACTTTTCGTTTTTCCCGGAATCGTTCAAAAGTAAAAATTTCGATTCCTAGTTTCGATATTCACAGTCCGCCGAGCGGAAGAAGAAACCGCTGAACAACACCAACGAAGAAGCGTCTACCGGAAGTGTTGGCATAACCACGCGAGTCGAACATGAGTAGCTTACGTTGGCGATCCAAAGTGTGGCTTCACTTTTCTAAAAATAACGAAATCTCGGCAAAATGCAAAATTTGTGACAAAAGGAGTATTTTTACAGAAGGAGTATTTCCTTCAGAAAGACCGTTGGTTAGCAAGGTTAGCTAAACTTTTTTGACCCTGCCTCTTGAAAGAATCGAAATCGAGAATCGTTAGGAACCGGAATCGAAACAAGGAATCGGAATCAGAATCAGAATCATTCAAATTCAAACGATACCCAACCCTAATCCTGCCTTAGATCAACAGTTCAGGCTGAAGTGGTGTAATGGTGTCTTATATTTGTTCTTGGCACACTTTGGGCCTCTTAATACCAATTGAGCATCATTTAAACACCGCAGTATACCCGAATATTGTTGCTGACCATGTCCATCTCGTTGTGATGGATCCTTCCATCGTCACAAAGCTCAAATCATCTCAAACTGGTTTCTTGATCATGACAGTGAGTCACTAAAACTCAAACGGCCACAGTCACCAGATCTCAGTCCAGTAGAGCAGATTTGGGATGTTGAGGAACGGGAGATTCACATCATTTCATTTTTCATTTCATTTCATTTATTTATTTATTCCAACAGGGACAATGTGCAAAAAACATTAATTAAAGATGCTTTGCACCAGATTTAGCTTGAGCTAGTTTCCATCTGCAGTCCACGAGCAGGTGAATTACAATACAAAATATACAATATAAAATGTTACTCAAATACAACTATCAACTAATTCATTCATCAATTCTCTATTTCAACTAAAAAGTCATATTTACATACATAATTATCTATGCTGGCACAACTGGTTGTTCAATAGCACTTTCCTTATATTACTAGAAAAATCCTTCAGGTCAAAAGTGAGTTTTAGAGCCTTTGGGAGTTTGTTCCATTCTTTAATGCCCTTGAATGAGAGTGAGAGTTGTGTTGTGCAGCTGAAGTAAGTAAGTAAAGTTTATTTAAAGAGCACTTTTCACAGATAAAAAAATCACAAAGTGCTTTACAAAGTGAAGCCACAAAATAAAACAGTATATAATCAATAAAATTTCAACATTTCAAACATTTAAAAAGCCCAAAATAAAACCCAGTTAACTAAATGCTTGTCTAAATAAAAGTGCCTTTTAAAATAATCGATCGAGTCGGTCACACGGAGGAACAAAGGCAAGGCGTTCCACAGACTGGGGGCTACAACCTGAAAGGACAGGTCTCCCCGGGTTTTATAGCGAGTCTTTGGGACCATTAACAGACTCTGGCCTGAGGAACGAAGTGCACGGCCTGGGGAGTCAGCAATGTATTGAGGGGCCTGACCGTGTAAAGCTCTAAAAGTTAAGACTAATATTTTAAAATCAATACGTAATTTGATGGGGAGCCAGTGTAAGGAGGACAAAATGGGTGTAATGAGTGTCCTCCTGCCAGATCTTGTAAGGAGCCTTGCCGCAGCATTTTGAACCATTTGAAGGCGATTTAAAGTAGATTTGTTACAAAAAGTAAAAAGAGAGTTACAGTAATCTAACCGTGAAGAAATAAAAGCATGGATAACCAATTCGAGGTCAGAGTCTGATAAAATTGCCCTCAGTTTCGCAATATTTCTTAGGTGATAAAAACAGTTTCTGACCAAAAGTCTAGAATGGCAATCCAAAGACATTGACTGGTCAAACCAGACACCCAGGTTTCTGATGCTCGACTGGACAGAGGAGCTGAATGAATGTTTAAACACACTGATCTTCCTTTATCATGGATCATGGATGTGCATTCGATGAATCTTCAGCAACTGTGGGATACTTTCATGTAAATATGGACCAAAATCTCTGAGGATTGTTTCCAACACCGCCATGAAGAATTAAGGCATATGTAGTTATTAGATATGATTATGTAATATTATCCAAAATATCTGATGATAGTCAGGGGACCTGATATTGAATGTTACCTTGTGTAATCTGAAAACGTGTAGTAGATCCACAGAGTAAAGGAAGATCAGTGTGTTTAAACATTCATTCAGCTGCACAACACACAACACAACTTTCCCTAAATTCAGCAAGCAACTAAATAGACCCTTGGCCCTTTACTTCATATGAAGTTTTCTCCCATTTTCGATATCTTTCCACGACATTTATTGTCGGTATTGTGGGTTTCTAGCATTCTAATATTTTTCCGTCACCATGTTTTATAAATAGATGCTGGAGTTGTGAGCGTGTTTACTGGGAGACAGCTGGATATGATTACCTTCCTGCCGTGTGGATTCATTGTATCAGCTTTCTTGGCTGGGCGTAAATGAAGCCCGTGGAATGGCATTGGAGGAATTGCGGTGATATGCGGGACTGTTATATGTGGCAACACAAAGCCAGTAGTGTGGCAAACTCACTGGGTCGGTGCTATGAATACCATCAAATGAGCACAGTGGGATCTGACACAGTATTGTAAAATAACTGTGAATATGAAATGTTGTAAATAAAGAAAAGAACAAAAAGCGTTCTAAAGATTTTTAATTAGGGCTGTGCAAAAAATTAATTGCGATTAATCGCGTCCAAAATAAAAGTTTGTGTTTACATAATATATTTTTGTGTGCTGTATATAATTATTTTGTATAGATATAAATACAAACACATGCATGTATAAATTTAAGAAAATGTGTTATTCATATATAAAATATTTATATTTATATAATATAGATTTTGTATTTATATATATATATACAGAATTTAAGCGCAAATAATTCTTGAATATATACATGTATGCATATGTATTTATATATACAAAATAATTATAGCACACACAAATATATTATGTAAACACAGACTTTTATTTTGGATGCGATTAATCGCAATTAATTTTTGCACAGCCCTATTTTCAATATTTTTAATCAGCAAGCACGCAGTTAATTGATCAAAAGTGATATTTAATGTTATAAAATATCTTTTAAAGAATCTTGATTTTTTTTAGGAATGGTTTCCCCAAAATTGCACAGCACTGTTTTCATCATTGATATTAGAGTGATTTCTGAAGGATCATGTGACACTGAAGACTGGAGTAATGATGCCAAAAATTCAGCTTTGGGTCAGAGGAAAAAAAATTACAGTATTTAAAAGTTATTTTAAATTGTAAATAATATTTCACAAGACTGCTGTTTTGACTGTATTTTTGATCAAAAGAATGCAACCTTGGTAATATTAAGATTATTTTTCAACTACATTAAAAAAATCATAATGGCCCCAAACTTTTGGATGGTAGTGAATATTGCATTCGATACTAAAAGATAAAACAGATCATTTTAATTAAAACATGTGAGTGTGTCCTGTTTTCTTTTCACATTTTATCATAGAAACATGCTAATTTCAGACTCAATAATCAGTCACTTCACTTGAATTAGGATTATGCCTATCACAGCTGTCTACACTTACTTAGTATTTTTGTCTTGTTTCCAGTCCAAATATTAAAAAAATTCTTAAATCAAGATGCATTTACTAGATGAGTCAAATGCCATAATATATTATGTCTTGTTTTCCAGAGGAATGAATCAAAATTAAGTGAATTGTTGCTTAAAAGAAGCAAAATGATCTGCCAATGGGGTGAGAGAAAAGATCTTAATTCAAACAGAAAGCAGATTTGTTTTTTTCACCCATTGGCAGATCATTTTAACTCACTTAATTTGTATTAATTCCCCCAGAAAACAAGACATAATATCTGATGTCATTTTACGATAGTAAATGCATCTTGATATAATTTTTTTTTTTTTATATTTGGACTGGAAACGAGACAAAAATACTAAGTAAGGACTGCAATTTTTGCATTGTATGCAGACAGTAGACAGCTATCACTCTTAGAAAAAAGGGTTCATTGGGGTTCTATATATGAAGCATAGGGTTCTTTACTCAACTCCAAAGAACCCTTTATGCTAAAAAAAGGTTCTATAATGACAAGAAAGAACCCTTTCGGCACCCTTATTCTGCAACATTTTGTAGTTGTGTTTAATTTATTGTTTATCAAACTGTTGTAGTAATTTACTATCACATTTTTATCATGCTGATTTTTGGAGGAGAAAAAATGAAATGCATTCGTGTGATATTGATTAACTACATAACATGATATTAATACTGTATATAGATTTTCTAATGAATGAACCCAAAAGGTTCCATATAGAACCTTTTTCCTGATTACAAAGAACCCTAAAGGGTTCTGTACAGAACCTTTTAGGGGTTCCAAATACATAGCGCTGATAGAACCTTTTAAGGTTCTGTATAGAACCTTTTCTTCTAAGAGTATGCAGTATAAACTGATGAGTGTTGTGAGCTTAACTGTGTCACTTGAGCACGAGAGTAACACTTTAAAATGGGCTGCAGTTAATCACAATCCTCACTTGCTCCTTCAGTGCACTCCTTACATACATCAGTAAAGCCTGCGCAGGATTTGAGGCATTTATGTAAACATGGTTAAGAGAACTATGAGTGACATATAATACAACAACCAGACAGCTAAAGGAATCTGACAGCCATAGAGCGTGTGCTACAAATCCCATGCGGGACGGTGACTAATGAGTTTGCTATCGCTGAACAAGTGATATCTATGATGGGATTTAAATGCATTATGGTAAGCTATTTATATAGATTTACTATGAGGAATAAACTGAGGTACCCCTGACAATCATCTGACAATATATACTGAGGAATTCATTGCAATGGGATCCAGGGTGAACCACATCTAGTCTAACAGTCCAGAAAATACTATTGTCATTTCCTTTCTACTATAGAGAAAACAGTGTGTGTGGCTGCCATAATGACACAGGAAATAGATTTGTCCCCCGCATCTGGTTCTGCTCATTTGAGTGTTGATTCCTCTAATGCCTCATCCTTCAGCATGGACATTTAAACCTGCCCTGATCCCGATATGCAATATGGAAAATCCACCCAAGCAGTTTTTCGACCCATTGTGCATGGAGTGCCAAGAAAAAAACACTGGATTGTGAGAATGACATGAGATGATGAATTGAACGGTTAGCATGAGGGTGGCAATGGTAAGACAAGCAACCAGCCGAACCTTCCACTCAAATCCAAAAGTTCATCCAAAAACATCCATCATGAATGATCAAAAAAATGTTTTCTCGCTTGCTCCTAGGTGCTAGTCCACCACATACGCAGTTTATCTGGCTAAAAATAACCAAGCAATGAACATCTGGCAGTCCGGTATGATATTCCATAAACTGTGCCAATAAAAACATGTTTAAAATGATCAACATGAATCCGTTACGTAATGCCTCCTATTATAGCGGAGGGAAATTATAACTAGACTATTTACTAGAATGTTGAGTAGCCCGTGTAGACGCTTGTTTCTTTTGGCTACATGCAGGGGTTTTACAAAGTTTTTCTGACCTCAGTGTGTCAAACCAAGCACAGCAACCTTTGGAAAAGCACAATATGTTCAATTAAACGTACGTCCTGGAGGTCAAATTTCATCTAATTAAATCGCAACTAATTCTGGATTGCACTGCGATGCACATTACTAAACAGGAAATGGTGTAGTTCCTGTTTGGAGAACTAATAGAATAAAGATAAACTAAATTATATTACTAGAGTTCAACATATGTATCTACAGTACTTGGCCACAATGAAGCTAGTCTTGAACATAAACATTTTAATATATAATAAAAAAAATTACAATAAATATATACCATTTATATTCACAATACACACAGTATAGAGAAAATATTCAAACATCATATACTGTATATCGACATACATACTTGGGTTGTTTTAACCCAATTTTGGGTCAAATATGGACAAACCCTGCCATTGGGTTACATTTTTAAATTACATTTTTAACCCAATGTTTGAGTTTGTCTATATTTGAACCAAAATTGGGTTAAAACAACCCAGCATTTTTTAGAGTGTAAATATGCATGCATGTAGTTACATCACGTACGTTTAAATGCTTTTAACAGACACTGTTCAATGGCAAACATTAATATTCATAGTTATGTTAATAAAGAAAAGATTAAAATGCAATTTATTCACGTTTCTTCATCAAGTTTTTCAAATGAACACTCCTCTAAACAGCAGACTGTGATTGGACACTTTATATCTCTGTCAGAGGTATTCCCGCAACCGAATCCTAATGCTCCGGTCATGTGGAAACGAATAAGAATTCAACAAAGATTTAAAAGTCAATAAAACGCGAAATCCAATTTCAAGGTCACAAAAGAACAAAAAAGCAAAAAACAAAGTAAGATCAGCCAACGCAAATCTCACATTCATTGGCTTCAACTAACCTAAATCAGCAGGTATTTACTTTGCTCAGAAACCAAGGTTAACAAAGAAAAACAATATGCAGATATCTCTAAATCAAGATGAAGGTTCGTCCAAATGTTCTCCTGCAATATATAGTGAAGTGAGTCTGAACGCATTCACAGACTGAAACCAGCTCAATGTCAGAACAAGAGCTCCAGTTGACAAAACAAGCTCTCCCCGGACCGCTGTGACGTCAGTGAAGGGTCCCTCCAGAGAAGCCAGCGGAGAGCCAGCTGGTTTCCATTAGCATACCTCAGCTAGAGAGTGGGGGTCCTGGCTTCTTGCGGGGGGACACTAACACCCGGATAAATGAGAGGAGAGCCGTGCAGACCTGGCCCTCGGGACGGCAGCCAAATCACGCTTGATGACGGGGGATTTGTGCTGCTTTAAACTCGCCGACTGAATAAACACACTCGTGTTTTGGAACATATTTGAGTGTTGTTTGACAAACCGATACGAGGCTTATAATTGTGGGAATTCAAATCAGTAGATTTTTATCGGATTGACTATTTATAGCAAAGTATTTTTTTTTTTAAAGAAATTAATACTTTTCAATGTCCAGCCAGGATGCATTAAATTGATCGGGGAAAAAAAGTGACAGTAAAGACAGGATTTCTATTGCAAATAAACTTTCTATTCATCAGAATCCTAAAAAAAAAAATGCATGACAGTTTCCACAAAAATATGAAGCAGCACAAACTGTTTTCAACTTTGATAATAATACGAAATATTTCTTGCGCATCAAATCATCATATTCGAATGATTTCTGAAGGATCATGTGACACTGAAGACTGGAGTAATGATGCTGACAATTCAGCTTTGATCACAAGAATAAATTACATTTTAAAATATATTCATGTAGAAAACAGTTATTTTAAATCGTAAGCTGTCAAAAGATTAATCGTGATTATTTGCATCCAAAATAAAAGTTTGTGTTTACATAATATATGTGGGTGCACTGTGTATAATTATTTTATACATGCTTGTATATATTTAAGAAATATTATATATTGTATATAGATTTTTATTATATATAAATATAAATATTTTATATATAAATAATATTTTTTTCTTAAATATACATGCATGTGTGTGTATTTATATATCTAAAATAATTATACACAGTGCACCCACACATATTAAAGTAAACACATACTTTTATTTTGGATGCGATTAATCGCGATTAATCATTTGACAGCCCTAAGTAATATATATATATATGAAGAGTTCAGATGCAAAAGCCTCTAAGTGCCATTTGAAATTTTCTTCTAAAATCATCATTTTTATCAAGCTTGTATATTTAAGTTCAGTGATTTCACTTGAATGGCAATGATAATTACCTATTAATTGTTTTTTAAGTGAAATTACTGAACTTAAATATACAAGTTTGATAAAAATCATCATTAAAGAAGAAAATTTCAAATGGCATTTAGAGGCTTTTGCATCTGAACTCTTCATATGTATAACAAATTCTGCCTTGGTGAGTATTAACTCAAAAACACTAATAAAACAAATCTTACAGACCTCTAACTCCTTTGCTCTACTATACCACCACATAAAAACGGCCAGACATGATCCATAATATAACTCCACTAAAGCCGTGCCTGGCATGACCAGTTTAAACAATCCTAAAACACGTCATAGGCACAGATACTTTTCTTACACAAACAGCTCTGCTAATGCAAACACTTCTCACAAATGCACAAAGAATACCCCGCAATAAAAGTACGTCTCACTTACACAAGGCTGACGGGTTCATTCAAAGCTGCGCTAACAAGGTCAATTTACTTCAGACCAAGTTGAAAGTGTTTGCTATCATTATACTCTTGATATGTATACTATGTACTTTGCAATATAATACAAATTCACAGTGTATAATTAGCAGAGAAAATTCAATATTTGATTAGATTTACATGTTCTGAAGGAAACGTGAGTGGTGTTTGCCCATGTAAAACTTGCCGTCGTGATGCCGAAGTGCTGAGGGATGAGATACACACCGAAGTCTAGCAGAAGTAGTAAGGCCTTGAAGAGCACCAGCAAATACCATAAGATAATGGAGGAGATAACAGTTTTTGACTAAATATCACCCTGACTGGAAACACTCGAAATGCTTTCTTTGTTGGACATTAAGACTGTAATTTAAGTGAGATTTCTCCAGAAGTATCTCCACTGACAGACAGGATCCACGTCAAATCTACCGAGACAAGTGTGGCCTTCAAGACAAATGAGTCTCTTTGCTGTAGATGAAGTGTGTTTAAGCTGCTTGATCCATTAAGGATCACCCAGTGAGATGGCATGATGATCTGCCCACCCAGAACACAAGGACAACTTAAGAAGGCTTTACATTACAACTGTCACTCATTTAAAACACATATTCCTCTATCTGTGTTTCCCTTAATCCAAAAGAGTTTCTCCAAAACATGTAAAACATAAAAAAAAGACATTCAGTGAAAAATGTACAATAAACAGCAGCTCTCTATGGTTGTTTTAGGCCTTGAGAAGAGGTTGTACAATGTTTGATTGAAAGTACAAACACAATGACAGATGCAGCAACAAATCTGCAGTGTCTACAAACAAGATGAAATATTAAGATGCCTTACGTCTCTCCTTCGCTACAGTAAAGCTGTATTCATGTCATCATGTGTATTATTCATCCGATATAGTCAAAGACATTTAAGGGTCATTGAAGAAAAAAGAAGCCCTTTGCTCAAGGTAAGAATTTAATGCTGTATTTAATGCCACAAATACACCGTTTCCAATACCCAAAAGCTTACTCTGCAAAATCATGGGAACAAGGTTCACAATTTAAAGAGTTAGGCTATGTTTACAACGGAAAACGCAAAAGTGGCGTTGCGTTATCAGTTTTTATTCTGCGTTTAGACAAGCGTTATGGGTGGGAAATCCATGTGACGCAAATGTGTGTGAAATTCGATGTAGTATGCACTCCAGGCGGCTAGATGGCAATGTGGGTATGTGAACAACACCAAGTCTGCGTGCGTGTGCAACTTCACTGTCTAGCGGACTTTTGCGTTTTTACCCTTTAGACGAGAATGCGACGGTGGAGTGTTTTTTAAGGCCCTGTTTACACGAGAACGCTCGCAGGTGAAAACGTAAAAATATTTTATCGGATGTGCCTTTCAGTTACACGGCGACGCCAATTTTGGGGCTTAAAAACGCAAAAAAGTGAAACCACCCTCCAGAGTGGAAATCTTAAAAAAACGCTCCACCGCCGCGTTCCCGTGTAAACGGTAAAAATGCAAAAGTCTGCTGGACAGCGAAGTTGTACGCAGGCACGCGGACTTGGTGTTGTTGTAGTATGCACTCCTAGCCACCTGGAGTGCATACTATATTGAATTTCACACACTTTTGCGTCACCATTTGGATTTCCGGATTTCCCACACAAAACGCTCGTCTAAACGCAGAATAAAAAGTGATGTCACAACACCACTTTTGCGTTTTCTCTTCAGAATCGTTTCCGTGTAAACATAGCCTGAGATTTCCACTCTGGAGGGTGGTTTCACTTTTTAAGCCCCAAAAACGCTGTTGCCATGTAAACGACAGGCACATCCAATAAAATATTTTTACGCTTTCACCCGCGAACGTTCTCATCTAAACAGGGCCTTAGTTCACCCAAAAATGTAAATTATCTCATGGTTAATTTAATTTATTCATTTATTTAACAGGGACCATACAGTCAAACATAGTCACAATACAAAGCCTGTAACTGATGCGCAGCATATAGAGTTTGTAGCTAATGCTAATTTACAACTCCTGTCCCTGGTTGGGCATTTTTTTATAAAGGAGTAGTTCACTTTTGCTGATAATTTACTCACGTCCACGTCTTTCTTTCTTCAGTCGAAAAGAAATTAAGGTTCTGTTCTGTGACACACATTCGTGACTCTCCTGTTCGAACTTGTTCATCAACATAAATTAATCTTTTTCAGAGTCAGTTTGTTCGTTTCAAAGATTCATTCATGTTGATGAACGAGTTCGAATAGGAGAGTCACGAACGCGCGTCACAGAACAGAGCAAGGAGAGCATTTGAGCTTATAAAACTTTAAATGAGCGATCATATCGCTTGCTAAGACCCTTTTTCATTGTCTGAAATCGTTTAAAGCCCTTTGAACAGTTTGCAGTTTGTACCGAAACTCTCATTTGGACCTTGAATCGTTTGGACCCCATTGAAGTCCATTATATGGAGAAAAATTCTGACATGTTTTCATCAAAAACCTTAATTTCTTTTCGACTGATGAAGAAAGAAAGACGTGGACATCTTGGATGACATGGGGGTGAGTGAATTATCGGCAAAATTTTTTTCCAAAGTCGGAGTAACGGGAGTGAATGGTACCTTGTTTTTACTTTTATGATGAATGGATGGAGACGCTTTTTTGGGCTTAATTTTATTTTTTTTACGATTCACTTCCATCGTAATGCTTGGAATAGCTACTGCAGGATATTTTTAATAATGCTCTGATTATGTTTGGCTGAAACTGAAAGAAGTAAGTCATATCCACCTTGGCTTGAGGTTTGAGTTAATCATGGCATAATTTACATTTTTAGGTGAACTATGCCTTTAAAAGGGTCTCACAAAACTAACAAAATATCTTGTTAAAAGTCATTATGAAAGAACACAAAAGCCACATTTTGTAGAATGACCCTTACCAGTCGTACAGCTGCAAAAGGAAAACCATGTGTGAATGTACTTAAGACTAGGTCAGCAAACTCTATTGTCACAGGCTTAATGTTGTTGGTTAAGGCATATTTGTATCATGCGCTGTTTCGTGTAAAGCAAAAACAGGAGCATGGTGTGGGGCAAACCCTTCCTGTAAGAAGATCCCCTATGGAGAAGTGACTCATAAAGCAGAGCCAGTGAAGTTTACAGGCTCTGTGTGGGCCTTCTCGTCACAGCCGGGACGCCCTGAGGATACTGACGCTGTGATACACTCTTAGAAGAAATGGTTCTATTTAGAACCAGAAATGGTTCCATCCCCCGTTTCATATATGGAACTCCAAAATGGTTCTAAATAGAACCATTTTTTTTGGAAAAAGGTTCTATTGGCCAAGTATGGAACCCCAGGGTTCTATATAGAACCCAGTGGAACCCTTTTTTTAAGAGTGGAAGCAGAGCCAGGGTTCCAAATACGTAGCGCTGATAGAACCTTTTAAGGTTCTATATAGAACCTTTTCTTCTAAGAGTGTAGCAGCCTGTTACCAGCAGACAGACAACAAGAGGCTAACTGTGTGCTCTCAATGACCACTGTCTCTCCAACAAGGTCTCTCATTTGGTACGCTCCATTTCAAAGGTAGTTGTTTGTCACCTGATGGTGGGCATCTCATTTTGAGAGTCAGACTTTATTATAGGTCACTTATTGAATCTCTCCTTTGACTCAAACCACACAAGCTCCTACATGATTTAATCAGAGCCGGGCACCAAAGGCATGGATAGTCCTTTGAAGGCAAGATTGCAGTAAATGGCAACACAACTCTATCATCTAGTTTCAGATACAGCACACAAGTAAAGTTCCTTGTGTGGACATTTGAGTTTTTACGAGCTTGACAGTCAAAATAACTATTTATTTAATGCGCAGGTGAGAAATCACACCGTTAGCTTGAATTACTCGCCAACCAGTGACAAATAAAAACCAACAAAAGCTACTATTTCGAAACAGTTACAGAAAACTGCATATGGACATATTTGGTGCATGTTGATAGAGTGAAATAAAGTTCAGGACAACATGGCTTGACCTCCAGCACAGGGCTGTTTACAGCACAGGTCATGGGAGAGAAAAGACACTGCAGGGTCAGTCGAGGACAAGTGCAAACAACATCACATGGACCAGCATCCGGACTACAAGTCACCGTTATCTACAGTATATAGCGCTTTTTACAATACAGATTGTATCAAAGCTTGTTTGTTTCTAGAAGACAATTGCGTCACCGTCCACCTTAAGTAAGGCAGATCAATAATATAGTTAATTATAAAATGTCCCCAACTAAGCAAGCCAAAAGCCATGGCAACAAGACACATGTAGACAAAATGAGATGGAATTCACAACCTTTTTTACTCTCGTAATTTCCAGATGAAACGGCGCATTTTATGAGAAAGAAAGTAGGCTGGGACTTCATGAGTGAGTGTTACATATCATAATTGATATTATTCAGTATTAGCTTTTGTAAGGTGATATTTGTAATTTTATTTGTTGGGATAACATGGATGAATGCACAAGACCAGGAATGTCAGTTAAGGCAAACTTTTTGTGTGTGTGGACCACTATTTGTTATCAAGAATTTTCACGGACCACCCCATAATACACATATTATGATATTAAAAATCATATTATATTTTACACATTATAATCAGGTTCATTTGAACAACAGGCTTATTTCCATAGCAATGGAGTCTGAAATCTATACAGTAATAAGAACACTTGGATATAGTCAGCTTTTCAAAACCTTTGGCGATTTTAGGGGATTATTAACATTCAGAGTTCCACAAGTCCTCAAAAAGTAGGCTTGAGTTTGTCCACTTAACAGCACATCCGCAAAACATTTCAGAAACACAAGATCAAGAAACTAACATTAACTGGAAATTAAAATAATAAACAGGCTTTATTCATTCCATTTATAAACATTTCGTTTTATATAGGCCTAAACTGCCTAAAGGCTATGCATGTGATTTGATAATGAGAACATATTTGCCTCTGCCCTATTACGTTACACATTTAATGAAAACACAGTAGGCCTAACGTTATTCCAGGTTAAAATAAAGTTGTCAAAAGGAAAAACCATTGGAGTCTATTTGCCAGCCCGATATGAACGTAATATCCTCCTTTGTCACCCTCCACATCTTTCCCTTCCTCTTTCTATCGTCTGTCTCAGACTAAATGCTCACCTAACCTGTTGCTATCCACCGATCCGGTGTTGTGGTTCTGACGACACGGAGATTGAACGTCACGGCCGAGCGCCACTAGCCTATTTTAGTAATCGCACAATAGCTTGACAATTTAATTGATATTTTATATAAATATAGGCCTACATATTCTTTTTACTTTTTTCTTTTAATAGGAATTTTTTGGTAAAATATTTTATATTTTATTTTGCCTTTTCACGGACCACCTGCAGTACCCTCACGGACCACTAGTCGCTGAGTTAAGGAAGTAAAATGGGTAAATTTTGATTTCATATAGACTATAGGACAAATCCCTGGAGTGTGAACCTGTGGGACATGAGGTACGCTGGGATATCTTTGAGTAAACTCACCCTTACAAAGGACGTGTACTGATGGCACTGCTGTCGGTTGATTTCCAAGCTGAAACGCTGACTTACAGCACCGGTCTGCTCAACACCGTTTCCAAAATACACCCGGGCCGGCAGAGCTTTGTGTCTCTTATCTGCATCTGCTGTTAGATTGTACAGCAACTCTGAGGAGAAAAATAGACACCCGTATTTCTGTAAGACCACAATGTGTAAACATCTCTCAAACATGCTCTGTGTTTAAACACTCACTATCAGAAGCATTCCAGGCCCATTCTAGATCTAAAAACAAAGTCAAGTAAGACGTCAAGTTCCCACTGTCAAAGTTGTGGAAATGAAACGCTACAAGATCATTTCTTGGGCCACGTCCAAGAGTTAAATGAAAACAGCAAGAACATGAAGAATAAATATGGTTCAAACTGTACTGATGAATCAATAAAAATTTTTATTCAATTAAATATGAATAAATAAATAAATATTTAATGACAAATAAGTACATTCAGCCCAAAACTGTTATATTGTGTACTTAAAATTATACTATACAATTGAAATAAGATTTAAACAAATTTCACACTACAATAATGAGATGTTTTGCATTAAAGAGGAAATGTTTGGGCTTGCTCTTAAAGAAAGTTTCAGGTTCTTTATGAAAAATAATTTTTGTTTTAGGATGAAATATGATCCAGACATCTCTTGGTGAGATTCATCCATCTACACCTACAGGCTTTTCCAAAACCCAGAAATTGATCAAAAACACAGAACTCTTGGACAGGACCCCAGAAATAGCTGCTTTCTTTCCACTGCCATGAGTGTGACTGTAGGAACTTGATGGATTTCTTGACAGTTTTTGTGATGAGGTCAAATGTTTAATTGCAGGACCCTTGTTCCAATCCTGACGGTGAGTAAGAGCTATTATTTCTCTGCTAGTCTCACAGGGTGTTACTCTAATGAACGTCTATGAGCAGGAAGGGGCTCCTGGACCAATGCAGTGGATTGTTCTTTGAACACATCCAGCTGTGAGCGCACTATGAGCTCAGAAACAGGGCGTTCCCCAGACACAAGGTGACTTCCCAATGCGAGTGCCATGTGGAGCTAACACTAGTGCTCTGTACTTCCCTGAAATGTCCCATTATGTAACACTCCCTTTATATACTCCATCTCCCATAAGGCCACACCCACTCAGCCAGCAGTGGCCACACCCAGCGGTTTAGCAAGAGGTCATTCTCATGCAGTCATTGAGTCAAGCAACAAAAACTAAATATTAGAAACAAAACAACTAGATTTAATGGGGAGGGGAAGCATTTTTTTCAGAGCAATTTTAAAACTGTATTTGGTGATATCGGTAACATTATGCGGGAGCCAAAAGTGATTCATAGTGAATTACTGTTTAACGAGAGTATGCAGTAATGGGTTAAGTGAGTAAAATAAAATAAAATACTAAATAATAAAATAAATATAAAATAATAAAAAATGCTATAAAATAAAATGTAATTAATTAAAATGCAATGCAATAAATTAAAATGATTTAAAATGCATTGCAATGCAATAAAATGCAATGCAATACAATAAAATGCGATGCAATGCAATAAAATGCGATGCAATGCAATAAAATGCAATGCAATACAATAAAATGCGATGCAATGCAATAAAATGTAATGGAATACAATAAAATGTGATGCAATGCAATAAAATGCAATGCAATACAATAAAATGCGATGCAATGCAATAAAATGTAATGCAGTAAAATGCAATGCAATAGAATAAAATGCGATGCAATGCAATAAAATACAATGCAATACAATAAAATGCGATGCAATGTAATAAAATGTAATGCAATAAAATGTGATGCAATGCAATAAAATGCAATGCAATAAAATGCGATGCAATGCAATAAAATGCAATGCAATGCAATAGAATAAAATAAAAATCCCATAACACACTGAACCAAAATCCCTCCCAAAACCGAATCTATAGTGAGTCACCTATGTGGCCAGGTACATGTTTTCCTCGAAAGCTCATGCAGATGGTGACATTGAAGCAGTTGAGATGCTGTGGGCCCTCATGACACTGCGGTACTGTGATGTTTATTGAGGCAGGCAAAAAGATGGAGACGTCCACAGAGATCACCGGCCTGGATCTGTCACATGCAACAGCAAAGAAAGGTCAAAGCTACACCAGAATGGATGGGATGATCATGATTACAAGAGAACACTAACTAGGAATTGATGCAATTAAGCTTTTGTTGGATCAGAAGTGCACAACTCACCTTAACAAAACCACACTGTCAGCCATGAACGCCCCTATCGTCACATCTGATATGGATGAAAACAAGCAAACAAAAACATTTATCTGGAAGGTCAGGAATGATAAGATGTTATCATAAGATAATATTCAGAGCTTTAAACTATTCAAAATCGCAATTGCTGAGATGAAATGAAATATAAATACTAAATGAAAAACTTAAAAAATAGAAAAGTTGCCATACTAACTGAAGTACTAAAACAAAAATATAAAAGTAATATAGAAATAGAAAAACCTGATAAAAATGAAAAAAGCACACGATAAAATTCTTAAAACTTAAGCTAATATTGACATTAAAACTGGAATATATATATATAAAGCAAAATATGAATAAATACCACCACTAATTAGTAAACTCTAATGCAAAACAGCACAATTATTATACATGCTAACTGCTCTCCAGTTTATAAAATTAGTGTTTTTTTTAACACTTAATTTTTAGAATTGTTTAAATGACTTGTTGATATTCTCTTTCGTCTCTGTTTAATCAGTGTCCGCTGTGGAATGCTGTAAACAAAATGCTTGCTGGCCACAGCACTACGAACTCGGCATGAGCAGACACGACGTGTCAAAACGCGGCTGAGAAAATTAAGCAAACACCACTTAATCTACATTCCTCGGATTAGCCAAGCATGGAACATTCTCCATCATATAATTAATCCAGTCTTGGACCAGATTCTTCTGTGGATGCAAAAAAAAAAAAAAAAAAAAAAAAGACGAGTCGCATCTTTAGGCCATTTCGCTTTGGAAAAATCACATGATTTGACGAATCATCCGTGTCATGAGTTACACAGTGAAGTTTAATACTTGGAGGTTTCCAGAATGGAATAAACGAACTGAAGGTTGTTACATGTTTCCCATCTTTACGCAGAGATCGCAAAAGGCCAATGTAAGTGGTCTGGCACCAGTCAAGGTTTCTCACTGAATGCGGTTGGTTTTGATCTGGTTAATTCGGAACATTCTCAATGTTCATTGGAGCAGAACTAGCCAAGTTTCTAAAGTAAAGCCAAACCTGGATATCCGTTTCCATCCATGTCCACATTGCCGGAAATTGACTGGCCGAACATTTGGAGGGTGGGGTTGATGCTTCGCCCAGACAATCTCTGCATACGATCAAGGTGAGAGAGAAAATCACATCAACCAATCAGAGACGTTTCACAACATCTGAATTAACACGAGCACATCTAGAGATTTCAAAGTGCCACGCAGTTCTACACATTTCCTTTCCCAAATTAAATATTTGAGCTAATTTGATTATTCTTTCAGCTACCACTTGCACTCTCAGCTCCATTTAAGGCAGTTTCCCACAAAATCAGCCAATAGATGTAATCTGACCCTTCTGCTTACCCATCAATCAAACTGTTAAACTGCATGAGCTAAGGTTTCTCAATAAAACAAGTGACCCATTGCCAACTAAATCAACCCATCAAATTCATTTTAAAACAGTCACCAATCAAACTCAATAGCATCATAAATAAACGGTAACACTTTACTTGAAGGGGTGTGCATAAGACTGGCATGACACCTTCATAACCATGACATGACATATGTCTTGAACATGAAGTAAAGTTTATGACAACTGTCATTAAGTGTCTTTCGCTCAATAATGACATTTTGAATGCAAATATGACAGCTTGACATAAATTAAGTTAAACTGTGGTTGGCTTTGACATTGGCTGTCATGAGGCATTATAACTGTGTCATGAATATTTTTCGTGACCCCAACTACAGTGGTACTAATCGGATTTGTCATTAAAAAGTTATAATGGCTTCATGACAGCCCATGTCAAAACCAACCACCTGACAGCTTAATGTAATGTTAACCAATAAAGCTAGGTGCTTTCTTAAGTTTGATCATTAATCTGCTATATCATGTTTATGACAGGTTGTGTTGTCTTAGTAATGTCAAGTTGTTAATGACAAAGACACTGACAGGTTATTATGTATTGGTTTATGGTTTATGTCTGTTGAAAGCTGACAAAAAAAATATTGATGCTACTTTTAATAGTAAAGTAATAAAACAGTTGAGCAAAATAATGGTTGATTACCATTGAGTACTTGTTAACTATTCCTGTGGCATCACCATGGTAGATGTAAACGGCTCCTCCATAGTCGTCCTCTTCAGGAGCTCCAATCGCAACATCTACAGCACAAAAGACCAGCAAACAAGTCAATGAGAACCATTTTAAAGCCGAAACAGAGAGTAAAGCCGGACGCACACTTACCACGATTTTGTCATCTAAATTTTAAAACAGTTCTTTCGTCTCATTAAAGGAGTAGTTCACTTTAAAAAAAACTTTTGCTGATAATTTACTCACCCCCATGTCATCCAAGATGTCCATGTCTTTTAATGGATTTCAATGGGGTCCAAACGGTTCAAGGTCCAAATGAGAGTTTCAGTGCAGCTTCAAAGGGCTTTAAACGACACCAGACGATGAATAAGGGTCTTATCTAGCGAAACGATAGCTCATTTAAAACTAAATAACAATTTTAAGGTTTATAAGTTCATATCCTCGCCTTGCTCTGTTCTGTGACTCTCCTGTTCGAACTCGTTCATCAAAATGAACTAATCTTTTTTCGAGTCTTTCGTTCATTTCGTTCGTTGAATCAACCAAATGACTCGAAAAAAGATTTGTTCGTTTTGATGAACGAGTTCGAACAGGAGAGTCACAGAACAGAGCAAGGCGAGCATTTGTGCTTATAAAACTTAAAACTTTTTTATTTAGTTTTTAAATCACCAATGGTTTCGCTAGATAAGACACTCACTCTCATTTGAACCTTGAACCGTTTGGACCCCATTGAAGTCCATTATATGGAGAAAAATCCTGGAATGTTTTCATCAAAAACCTTAATTTCTTTTCGACTGAAGAAAGAAAGAAAGACATGGACATCTTGGATGACATGGGGGTGAGTAAAATATCAACAATAGTTTTTTTTTTTTTTTTAAAGTGAACTAATCCTTTAATGGATGGAAGAACATGGCACATGAATTGATGATGTGAAACACCCGGCAAATCCTGACCAAAGTCTTAGAGATAAACTTAATATAGAGTCATAGAGGCTGCCTTGGCTTTTACTCAAGATCTTCCAGGGGTCATTACGGACAGTCTGGCGAGCAACAATCGTAAATGTTAGAAAAAACTGCATAGTTTGCAGCCGGCTTCAGGGAGACAGCCAGAGACCTGCGACTGGAATAGAAACGCTAGAAGTGGATTTGTGTGTGTCAGGACCCCAATAAATGACTGTTAGCTTTAAGCTCATCTCTGTTAGAAAGACGCTCTGCCAAGTCACTTAATGGACACTTACGTGTTTTTGAGAGTCTGTAAAGGTCAGTGAAACTTCAGGGGGGTTGAAACTGTGTCATAAAAAACCCTTGTGCATGAACAGCAGCCGTACACATTTCACTGACACACTTTTGAAATGTGCCGAGCTTTGAAAACTTTAACATTTATGCTTTAATGTTGACCGTTTTCATGGCATCTGTTTGCATATAGTTCATCTGATGAGTGATTCCGGATCTGTTTGGTATTCTCAAACAATAAAAATAATTATAGAAATTCCTGCAAACACTAAATCTGAAGCACCAATATTTATATTTATAGGCTGAGATATTTTTGCCACTTGAGACTGAAACAATTTACTGACTTATTTACATGCAAATGCTTTAATTAATTAGCGTTCATGGTTTGGGGTTGCTAAGATTATTTAATGTTTTTGTAAGATGTCTCTTATACTCACTAAGGCTGCATTTATTTTATTTAATTGTGAAATATTATTCAAATTTAATTTAATTTTAAAATATATAATCAAAGCTGAATTTTCAGCATCATTACTCCAGTCTTCAGTGTCACATGATCCTTCAGAAATCACTCTAATATGATGATCTGATGCTCAGGAAACATTCCTGTTTATTCTTATTATCAGTTTTTGTGGATCCTTTAGGATTTATTTGCAATAGTTTTTCACATGCTGATGTAAATTTATACCCAATAAGAGGCAGGTCAAATGGGAACAGGTTAACCTCATGTAATCTCTTTATGGTTACAGCCTCCTAAAAGACAATTTACTACAACACTGACCCCTCAAATAGTTCATCACAGATGCTTCTCGATACACACGTACAGTTTTACTAAGATGCTTGATTGTTTAAATCAGACTCTTGTTTTAAAGTGCTGCCAACCGCCTCGCTGTCCCACAACGGAAAGATTCACTTCCTGTTTAATCTGACACATCTGTCTCCAATTCTCAGATATTCCTCAGGACATTCACAGCTCTAATGTCTTAGCATCATGTTTCCACATGAATGCATTTGTGTTTGGTCTTTTATTATGTGATGGTCAGTCTCCCGAAGCACTTTCAGTAACACTTATGAGGAAAGTACAAACTAAAACTACAAAACTAAAAAGGCGGCATGTAGAAAATCGAGCTACAATCAAGCAATGCATCAGGTAAGAGCGAAACCAGACGCCAAGAAAAGCCTCCGACTGCATTGTGGGGTGCCAGGAAAATCAAGAGTGAGAACACTAGTCACAGAGGAGATACCTGAGGTTTGAATCTGCTTCACATCAACATATCTTTTCCAGTTACTTGACAAACAATGTCTGTCTGTCTCCAGTACAATGGAAATATGAGTTTTGCATTTAAATTTAAAGGAATATACCAGGCTAAACATATGTGTACAGTAACACACTCACAATTCCTTGTGTGATAACTGCATATTTAAAACATAAAAGTTCAAAAGTTTTTTTATTTTATTTATGTTTTTAAAAGAAGTCTCTTCTGTTCACCAAGGCTGCATTTATTTGATCAAAAATACAGCAAATTTGCTTCAGTTTTGGGATTTTTATTTTATTCTATTGCATTGCATTTTATTGCATTGCATCACATTTTGTTGCATTTAAACATTTATTTATTTATGTATTTTTTTAATGTTTTAAAAAGAAGTCTCTTCTGTTCACCAAGGCTGCATTTATTTGATCAAAAATACAGCAAATTTGCTTCAGTGTTTTGGGATTTTTATTGTATTCTATTGCATTGCATTTTATTGCATTGCATCACATTTTGTTGCATTTAAACATTTATTTATTTATGTATTTTTTTAATGTTTTAAAAAGAAGTCTCTTCTGTTCACCAAGGCTGCATTTATTTGATCAAAAATACAGCAAATTTGCTTCAGTGTTTTGGGATTTTTATTGTATTCTATTGCATTGCATTTTATTGCATTGCATCACATTTTGTTGCATTTAAACATTTATTTATTTATGTATTTTTTTAATGTTTTAAAAAGAAGTCTCTTCTGTTCACCAAGGCTGCATTTATTTGATCAAAAATACAGCAAATTTGCTTCAGTTTTGGGATTTTTATTTTATTCTATTGCATTGCATTTTATTGCATTGCATCACATTTTGTTGCATTTAAACATTTATTTATTTATGTATTTTTTTAATGTTTTAAAAAGAAGTCTCTTCTGTTCACCAAGGCTGCATTTATTTGATCAAAAATACAGCAAATTTGCTTCAGTGTTTTGGGATTTTTATTGTATTCTATTGCATTGCATTTTATTGCATTGCATCGCATTTTGTTGCATTTAAACATTCATTTATTTATGTATTTTTTTAATGTTTTTTAAAAAAAAGTCTCTTCTGTTCACCAAGGCTGCATTTATTTGATCAAAAATACAGCAAATTTGCTTCAGTTTTGGGATTTTTATTTTATTCTATTGCATTGCATTTTATTGCATTGCATCACATTTTGTTGCATTTAAACATTTATTTATTTATGTATTTTTTTAATGTTTTAAAAAGAAGTCTCTTCTGTTCACCAAGGCTGCATTTATTTGATCAAAAATACAGCAAATTTGCTTCAGTGTTTTGGGATTTTTATTGTATTCTATTGCATTGCATTTTATTGCATTGCATCACATTTTGTTGCATTTAAACATTTATTTATTTATGTATTTTTTTAATGTTTTAAAAAGAAGTCTCTTCTGTTCACCAAGGCTGCATTTATTTGATCAAAAATACAGCAAATTTGCTTCAGTGTTTTGGGATTTTTATTGTATTCTATTGCATTGCATTTTATTGCATTGCATCACATTTTGTTGCATTTAAACATTTATTTATTTAAGTATTTTTTTAATGTTTTTAAAAAAAAGTCTCTTCTGTTCACCAAGGCTGCATTTATTTGATCAAAAATGCAGCAAATTTGCTTCAGTGTTTTGGGATTTTTATTGTATTCTATTGCATTGCATTTTATTGCATTGCATCGCATTTTGTTGCATTTAAACATTTATTTATTTATGTATTTTTTTAATGTTTTTTAAAAAAAAGTCTCTTCTGTTCACCAAGGCTGCATTTATTTGATCAAAAATACAGCAAATTTGCTTCAGTGTTTTGGGATTTTTATTTTATTCTATTGCATTGCATTTTATTGCATTGCATCGCATTTTGTTGCATTTAAACATTTATTTATTTATGTATTTTTTGTAATGTTTTAAAAAAAAGTCTCTTCTGTTCACCAAGGCTATATTTATTTTCAAGGAAATATTTTTTTTATTGTTATCAATGTTAAAAAAAACTATGAAACACTTTTTTTTAGGATTCTTTGATTTTTTTAAAGCTCAAATTAGCAATATTTATTTGAAATAGACATTTTTGTAGCATTATAAATGTCCTTACTGTCAATTTTTATCCATTTAATGCATCCTTGCTGAATAAGAGTATTAATTTGTTTCAAAAAACAGACTCCAAACTTTCAGAATATTCCTTTATGTTGAAGGACTTCACTATTATTTGCTCATGCACTGCTCTGATGTGTGATCATTTTGAGCTCAAGCTGACTTTGGACACTGACCTTGGTAGCCATCGTCATCAATGTCCCCAAGAGACGTGATGCACTCTCCAAAATGAGCGTTGTATGCATTGTCACCGTTCAATATCGCAACCTCCTCCATTACTCCCTGAACAAACAGGAACAAAAAACGTTGCTAATGTTCAAAACACTTGTAAAGTTGCATGAAGATATTTACCTTCAAATTAAAACCTGGTCACAATGCAGCTTTAAGGCATTAGTTTACCAACTTTAAAGGCATTTAAGTGTAGTTTATGACAAATATTCTTATCATTAATAAGTAACACATACTGTATGTAAAGCATGGTGAACTCACATTACCACTGCTGAGGTAAACAGAAACTTGTCCTTCATCCCGGATTTTGCTGTGCATGGGTGCTCCCACGAGCAAGTCCGACAGTCCGTCCGCGTTTAGGTCAACTGCACACAATGAGGAGCCAAAGTAAGAGCCCATCTGAAACCAAGCCGAGCCAAGAGCAAACGGGTCAGGTTACAACGCCATGCACAGGGCACATACACCTCCATAAGATGCATTACCTCATACTGTTCCCTTTTGGAGGAAAGACAAGCTACACTGACCTATATTTGAACATACTGTACATGAATATACATGAGATCTGAGAGCTGTTTTTCAACTAACAACTTCAAATCTCATACTCAAGGAGGAAAAAACTACTCAATTTCATTTGCAGGCTCAAACTGAGCAAAACTGTGCAATTTGATGCAGTTAAATATATGGCCAAAAAAAAAATCATTATGATAGCTTGTAAAGTAAAAAAATGCTGGGTTGATTTAACAAATACGGACAAACCCAGCAATTGGGTGACATTTTTAAATGACATTTTGAACCCAATGTTTGAGTTTGTCCATATTTGACCCAAAAATGGGTTAAAACAACCCAGCATTTTTTAGAGTGAATGAGATCTTTATAACAGTATAGCAACTACTTATATAAATTGCATATAAATATCAGTGGCCACTCTGTATCTCCCAATAATGTCTCAGCTTAGTTATGATCAAATCTCTGTAGGTTTTATTGTGGGGGGGAAACACAGAATGCAATACAGTGATGGCAAATGTGTCTTATAATATTCATATTTTAACATGATTTTTCTAAAAAAATAAATAATAATGTAAGGATAATTAAGTAAACCTAAGTTGCTTCAGTCCAATAAGTGTCCATCTTGAAATATTACTAACAATATAAAAGTTATGTTTACTTTATAACAATCAGTTAGATACTAAAAGTATCAATCAGAGGGCATGAATAAGATTTGATTTAAACCAAAACTTTGATCATATTGACAATTTAGAGGCATCAAATGAGATACACTAGGGATTTAAAGGGTTAATGGGATTTTTATAATTCTTTTAATGATGCTTTTTTTGTTGTTGTTGTTTAAGGATCTCCACAGCCCCTGATCAACACATGCATTTGTACAGATTCTTCAAAACATGTATTTAATGTGGAACTATTCTATGAGTGATTAAATAAACATCTTACATTTGGACCTGAACATTATACCCACCATTTTCCCTGAGGCCTGAAAGATCTTCACAAGAGATGCTCCCTCAATTCTGAAGACGTAAACCTAAAACATGGATGACAGTGTGGTTTTATAATGTCAACGTTGGTGTAATGTAAACAGAACCTGGAAGCAATGATGCAATTTCTGAACACTGCGAGAAACCACCCACTTTTCCACCACCACTGTCTTGAGGTGCACCAGCTGCCACATCTATGGTATTTGGAGAGGAAAAGTGACCAGCAGTCACAGCATACCCTAAAAAACACAAATCTGTGAAGACTGACTGCAGCATGCAACGTTGAAGTAGTTATTAACATCCAAATAAGCAGGAATTACCAAGGTAGCTGTATCTATGAGGGTTCAGGTCGTCTTGATTAAGGTTGTAGTGAGTATTGGATGTCATGTTAAACACTTTGACTGTTCCGGTCCAGTAGTAAGAACCAGGTGCACCCATGATAACCAGTTCCTAAAAAACAATATCAATGGAGATCCGTTCAAAAAGACACATCAGCACATTTCCTTACAGCTGGAAAAAAGTTACATTTCAAATTATAGGAGAAGAACACAGAGCTGTCGGTGTGGCTTTGGTCAACCGAAAGCCACAAACCATGTTGTATTATCTGCTGGTAACCCAGCCGTGAGCTGAAACGGCAGCTGCTGTTCTTCTCTTTGATCACTCAATGGACTTCAAACTGGAGGAGAACTCAAGCCTCTCAAATGTTGAAATGCACCACATTGTCACACTCCAAATAAGACATTGCTTTATATACTGTACATGCCTGCCGCAATGGAGCACAACAGTATACTCTTATTCTATACATGAAGCATAGGGTTCTTTACTCAACTCCAAAGAATGACAAGAAAGAACCCTTTTGGCACAAAGGTTTTTTTATGGGCTATTATTCATTCATATATTACATTATTCTGCAATATTTTGTAGTTGTAATTAAATTATTGTTTATTAAACTGTTAATATCACATTTTAATCATGCTGATTTTTGGAGGAGATGGGACTCTTCGTGTGATATTGATTAACTACATAAAATGATATGAATATATACATTTTCTAGCCACTTTAAGATCATTCACATGCATTCATAAATACATTTTAGGGTCTTGATGTTTGTCAATAATATGAAATATTTAATTCCGGAAAGGACAAAACAATTGCTACTGAATGAACCCAAAAGGTTCCATATAGAACATTTTTCCTGGTTACAAAGAACCCTAAAAAAAGGGTTCTGTATAGAACCTTTTAGGGGTTCCAAATACGTAGCGCTGATAGAACCTTTAAAGGTTCTATATAGAACCTTTTCTTCTAAGAGTGGCATAAGAAGCAAACATCTCATTCAGTTTCTCCATAGAAAAATCTATTTTTTCGTGAAAGATTGTTAGGTAAAAAACAACTAAATGTTTAATTCCTCACATCAATAAAATTCAACATTAAGAAAATTCAGTGTTTGTAATCTCAATATTTGTATTTATGTATCGCAATATATAATAAAATAAAAATGTATAGATGTACACTGTTTAATTGGCAATGCTTAGAACTCTTGAAAAATCTCTTTGAAGAAAATGAAATGGAAACGTGGAACCGTAGCCATATATATATTTAAAAAAACGCACAATTTGGCATTAATGTTTAGCTCTGAATCCTTTTTCCGACACCCATTATCTCTGAGGATACAAATATAAAAGCTTGGGCACATGGAGAAGAATTAGGCTCTTTTACGCAGTTGTTTTGAGTTTTATCAAGCCACAAAAAGACACTCTCCACTGCTTTTTCCATTTCACAACGCATGACTGCTAAAAAACACACAAATGCTGTTCGACTGGGTCATTCCAGCCAAACATGTAAAAACACCGCCTCCAGCTGAGCCGACAGCATTCAATCGAGGAGGTTTTAGACATCTGTTTTAGCCACTTAAGGTCTAGATGGTCACATTCTTCCTAATGATAAAGAGCCGTTACCACCCAAACTACAAAGCAGCCGATGCAGATGCCATTCTTTACGGGTCAAGCCTTTTGGATTCCTCCAACACTGATCAGGTCAGCTTTAAAAGTATATAGTTAACACGCTCCGTTCCAAAATCTAGTGAACTACCATTTCTCAGCCATCTCTTAAAACACACCGTCTGATAAATGAATAACACCTCAGTAATCAGAACCACTCTGGACTGGAGTTTAGTTGAATCCAGTCATATTTGGTTTTCTTTTAAGAAAAACAAAGTGAAAAGGGTCAGAGAGTGAGCGATGATATTGATGAACCGTTGGGCATCACATCTGTCAGCCCGTGTTCTCGTATCTGATCCAAGCCTGGACTGCACGTTAACAGGTTGGCTGCACTTCATACAAAACACTGAAACGGTCAATGTGCAAAATGAAGAGCAAGTGGACAAACAACTTTCATGCAAACGTGTGCATCGCACACAAAAACTTTGAATTCGGTTCAAAAACTTGCAGGGATCTGTTAAACAGAGGCTATCAGGCCTGTCGAGCCAAGGACTGGAGTTTATGCAACCTTCCTCTTAAAGGGATAGTTCACATTTACATTTTTAAGAAAACCCATTTTAAAGAAAGTTCTCACGGCTCTTTCCCCCCATTCAATAGAAGCATATCTTGACTACAAGCAAAATTCAAAATTCCCATCTTGAAAAAAAACCTAAGAAAAATAACTAAAAAGTTATTGCATTATAAATTAGTACTGTATGCCAAAGTTTGTATGTTCTTACTCTAAATATCCTCAACGCTTTATTCTCCCTCAAACCGCAGTGCATTACCACCCGTGCTCCCTCTTATGACGTATAAAAAAAATCACAATAATTGAGTTTTTTTTCCCACAAGTGATTTCAAGTAAATAGGCACAAGTCCGAGTCAAGTCTAAAGTCACACGGAGCAAGTCTAAAGTCAAGTCGAGTCTTTTCAGAGATCTAGTCAAGTAAGTCTCAAGTCCAAAAAAATTGCGACTCGAGTCTGAGTTTCCCACCTCTGGAAAATAGTGTCATGGTATTATATTTTGGGGATTTGGTAACATGTTTTTTTGGACATCCTGGACATAATGTTTGCTGAATAAAGTCTAATCCATCACTCAGCTTGATTACTCTTAAAGGGATAGTTCACATTTACATTTTTAAGAAAACCCATTTTAAAGAAAGTTCTCACGGCTCTTTCCCCCCATTCAATAAAAGCATATCTTGACTAGAAGCTGTCAAGCTCCAAAAAGGACAAAATTGGACCATAACTGCAAAATAAAGTAGACTGTGCATATGACTTTTTAAAACTTCAGAAGTCATGTAATGGCTATAGTTAACGCTGATTCCCATCCTACACGACTACCATTCACATATGCAAATATTTAAATATTCAGATGCACATCAAAGTGTATTTTTATTGGTCTTGATAGCCACATATGGCAAACACAGATTGGGGAATCTGCTAAACATCTTCATTTGTGTTCCAAGGAAGGAAAAAACATCACAGGTTTGGAACGACATAATAAATAATGAGACATCTTTGGGTGAACCCTGGAAAATGAATATACCAATCACACTCTGTTAAATGTCAGTGTTCATACATGTAATCATGTAATCTGAGCGCCACACATGTGAAAACACATAATAAGCTCGTACTTCTACTGACCTCGGTGAAAACGCCTGCGATCCCGGCTTGGCACGAGCCATGTTCTTCCCCATAGGTCTTCTTATGGTCTGTGAGAGTGAGTAGGGGGAGAGAAAAAAAACATCAGACCACAAATGATTTCGCTGTAAGTCTGAGCCAGCATTTACTGGAGTTCTTCCGACATTCCATATGGAGTTAGTCAAAGTCCCAACTCCATCCAAGAGGAATCTGGGGGCCGAGAGACAGACTGAGAACGACCTAACACACAACAGCTCACACTCTGGAGGGCTTCGAGAACGGGGGGGATCGCTGTGCTCTCCGGTTACAGAAAATATTGGGCTTGGATCTCCCCATAATGCACTGCACACACATAAAAGGCCCCCAATACTAACTCACTGGAGTCGGGAAAAGATATGGAAGGAAATAAATAACTCAGGAGCCGAACACGGAAACGAATTCAGATCAAGAATTCGTGCGCCCTCCCTCGCTCCTTCCGCAGCAAATCAAAACATCTTGTAAAATACGACGAATCCTACTGGGACGATGAAATTCAATGCTGACGGAGGCGCTGAATTTAATATACTACAATAACATCTGTCAAATGTATGATATGCGATGGGGCGAGTGATAAACAGTGAGTGCAAGCGAAGTTTGATATTGACAGCTGTTGATTGGCACGTTCTCGGCTTAATACAAGTTTCTCAGTGTGTATAAATAAAGAGAAGAAAAAAACACTTTTGGGTGAAATGCAGAAGGAATACTGACATAAAGCAAAAGTGTTTTAATGACATTAACTGTGAATTTTGTTTTTGTTAAAATAAGTAATAAGTATTAAAAGAAAAAAAAATAAGAAAGTCAATATAATGCCACAAATTCAGGTAAATCTGATAAAGTGTTGAAACCTAAGCTTTTCTTGAACAAGCACATATTGTGATCTCTCATGGGTACATTTAACAGCTTTCACACATACAAAAAGGTGGGAGTAAGTCACTAAAGTCTCAAGCCAAGTCCAAGTCTTAACATTGCAAATCAAAGTCAAGTCAAGTCATTCTGTTGTAAGGGTCAAGTCAAGTCAAGTCGCAACTTAGTCATCAAGTCATACCAAGTCGCACACAGGCTAGATTTACACTTTTTTTTTTTTTTTAACTCTGGGACTTTTATTATTAATTTAGACACAGAGGGCTGATGGGTTACAAAAATAAATAAATTAACTTGTGTGTTATAAATAAAATATCTTTAAGGAGCACTTTAAATGCTCTAAAATAAAAATAAATTAAATGAACACAAGTAAACAAGAATTAATAAAACTTTTCCCATCTTGAAGAAAAATAACTAAAAAGTTATTGCATTATAAATTAGTACTGTATGCCAAAGTTTGTATGTTCTTACTCTAAATATCACGCTTTATTCTCCCTCAACCCGCACACACAGAGTGCATTACCACCTGTGCTCCCTCTTACGACGTATAAAAAATTACAATAATTGAGTTTTTTTTTTTCCACAAGTGATTTCATGTAAATAGGCACAAGTCCGAGTCAAGTCTAAAGTCACACGGAGCAAGTCTAAAGTCAAGTAAGTCTCAAGTCCAGAAATTTGCGACTCGAGTCAAGTCATATGACTCGAGTTTCCCACCTCTGGAAAATAGTATCATGGTATTATATTTTGGGGATTTGGTAACATGTTTTTTTGGACATGCATTCTGGACATAATGTTTGCTGAATAAAGTCTAAACCATCACTCAGTTTGATCACTCTGTCAAATTTAATCACATCTATAAAAGTTTTTGCTTACAGTACATAATACATGTGTGTATATGTGTGTGTATACAGTATATGTACACACACACTCCCACAAATATAATAATAATATATATATATATATATATATATATATATACATATATGAAGAGTTCAGATGCAAAAGCCTCTAAATGCCATTTGAAATTTTCTTCTAAAATGATCATTTTTATCAAGCTTGTATATTTAAGTTCAGTAATTTTACTTAAATGGCAATGAAGATTACCTATTAATTGTCATTTAAGTGAAATTACTGAACTTAAATATACAAGCTTGATAAAAATGGTCATTTTAGAAGAAAATTTCAAATGGCATTTAGAGGCTTTTGCATCTGAACTCTTCATATACACATATATTATGTAAACAAAAACTTTTGTTAGATGCGATTAATCGTGATGAATCAATTTGACAGCACTATATAAAGTCCAATATTTAATCTACATAACCCTGAATGTGTCCTCCAGTTTCCCAGGTGTTGTGCTCTGGTCATATTTCTCTCCAGCAGAGTCTGGAAATGTGCAGCTTCTTTTTGATTCTGGAAGTCTGATGCCATACAACATCACTCTGAGGTTTTGGAGGAAGTTCGGGAGCTATAACTCATTGTGAAGCCCGTTGAGAACATGTGCCACAATAAACAGTGTCATCTTTCCAACTTGTTCTGAGGGTTCAAGGCTCAGACTTGGCCATCATTGCTTTAGCCTGCTTTCAGTTTTGTGTTTGCTGGAAGAACTGAAGAACTTCTCCTACAATAGGGCTGGTTAGCACCCACTACCTCACGGTCATACATGGTCATACATATCCAAGATTCATAGACATTGCAATGAATCACCATACCACAACTGAACAATTTCAACTGACATGTATAAGCTAGATCAGTTTTTCTTTACTTTAGTCTGTTATGGCGCCTCTAGAAGCGACTCTGACCACACCGCTCATTTAGACGACCTGCTTCTACATTAATTGAACTGTGGTGCAATTATGGTAATACTTGGGGTTAGAAATGAATAACCTTAAGTATTATTCATAATAGCAATGTTTGCTTTAGCAATTGCCACTAACACATACTCTCACTACTGAAAAACAGGACAATAACAATCAATGATCTTGATATAACTAATACTCTCAATTAAACTTTCAAATCGCAAAGACCAGAGCTATTGGTGACTACAACAAAAATAATTATTTTCGTTAAATGAAATAAAGCTAAATAAAATAAATAAAAAATATTAGATTTTAGACATGTTTAAGTGCTAAAATTACTAAAAATAAAATAAAGAAAAATAAAACTGACAAAAGCACATAACAAAATTACTAAAACTAAATGTGAAATAAAAATAAATTACGGCTAAATAGAAAACAACACCAACAGCAACTAATAAAACTGGCAAAAGCACATCAAATTACTAGAACTTTAAAACGAAAATTGAAATGAAAACTGAAAATATCAAAATAAAATCGAATTAATTCAAAAAATTAAATACTATAGTAGTATATACAAATCAAGCGAGTCGATACCTTCATAACACGGTATGAGCGGCTGTGATTTGCCCTGCAGGGTGGCTGGGATGATGGAGCAGTATCCGTGCGGAAGAATATACTCCGATTCATAGTATACATTCTTCCAGCGGTGAGCGCAGGCCTGCAGACAATACAAGAAAAGGAAGAGGGAAGAGAGACATGAGTAGTTTGACGGTGTAGACAGCTCTTTTACTTTGACATGAATCACAGTTATAAGTACAACCCATTGACCACACTCTACATCCCGTACAGCCTCTTTCATTTTCATTTACTTAAATATGGCGTGTATCAGGTCTAAATTTGCATCATCATCATCATGCTAATTGCACCAAGAAACAAACAGGGTACACAGACAAAGATTCTTCTCTTTATTCCAATGCCAAACTAACTTCTGAGACAAAACCAGCAGGCCACGGCTGTGGATCTAATCTGTCCACTGAGAGGGGGTTGTTGGTTTTAGAAAGCTGAGCATCTTCATTCAAACATCTCTGATCTCTGGAACAACAGAAGCGCTCAAGGCTGTGAATCCAGCCAGAGAGCAGAGAGACTCTGAGAGAAAGAGAGAGAGAGAGAGAAAGCAAAAAGGTCATAGACAGAGGATGGTAACTAAAGTAGTTGCATTTCCTGAAGGAAATGCCCGAAGGAAGTTCTTGCAAAGGACGGATAGTGTTAAAGGATTGTTACAGAAACACTAAGAGTCCATGCATTCATATTTTTCTTAATATTTGGCTCAATTTTCCTCATGATCCTAACATAACAAAATTTCTTTTTTACGGTGATCTTGACGTCGCATTAAAGGGATAGTTCACCCCAAAATGTAAACTCCGTCAGTAATTACTCGCCCTCATGTTGTTCCAACCCCGTAATACTTTCGTTCATCTTCAGAACACAAATTAAGATATTTTTGATTAAATCTGAGAGCTGGATCACTTCTCATAGGCTTCTGAGGGATTGAAACTTGCTGGTCCAGAAAAGTTATTAAAGACATTGTTAAATTAGTCCGAGTGACTACAGTGGCTCAATCTTAAGTTTATCAAGTGACGAGAATACTTTCTGTGCGCAAAAAAAACAAAAGCAAAACAAGAATAATGACTTTATTCAACTGTTCATTTCACATGCATCACACACATGATCATCGTCGGCCAATAGTGAGCCTGCGTGTGACGTACAACACAGAAGCGCTGCGCTGTTACACTACTGAACTATCTCTATAGTTGAAATAGTTGAATAGTAAAGTCGTTATATTTGTTTTTGTTTTTTTTTTGCACACAAAAAGTATTCTCGTCGCTTGATAAACTTAAGATTGAGCCGCTATAGTCACTCGGACTATTTTAACGATGTCTTTAATAATTTTCTGGGCCGGCAAGTTTCAATCCCTTAGAAGCCTATGGAGGAGTGATCCAGCTCTCAGATTTAACCAAAAATATCTTAATTTGTGTTATGAAGATGATAGAAAGTGTTACGGGGGTTGGAACAACATGAGGGAGAGTCATTACGGACAGAGTTTACATTTTGGGGTGAACTATCCCTTTAATAAGATGTCAAGATCACCGTAAAAGAAAAATCATGAGAAAAATAGTAGCACAAACAAACTGTTCACACTTCAAAGCCTAATAATTGTGTTTGTGTGAGAAATAGAAACAGTGATACTTGTCTTAGCAAACACCACTAACAACTTTTAACGAATCATTATAAAAACAACAACATGATCAGGCAAACCCTGCCATCAACAATCTAAAACCTCTCTGTTTTGCTCATTAATACAGTCCTATAATCGTACGCCACAAACTTTCCTTTTCCACATTTTATCTAGAGTCAAATCCCTTGTCGAAAAGCTCAGGATTGTGAAGAGACCAAATTCCCTCCAAAACACGGTTCAGCTTCCTGTTTCTCCATCACAACAGCTCCTACACAGTCCATTGAGATAAACAACCAAGTTAAAGATATTACAGATTCATAAAAAATGCTCACACATGATGTCAGATGACTATCTGGCAGTAGTTTGTTGTGTTGAGAAACACTGCTACTCTGTTGGACAGTCAGAGCCTTATGCCTGCTACAGACTTTATGATTTCGGCAATCCGGCAAGATCATTACAAATCACACTGTACGTCATGGATCGAATAAACTCGCATGTAGACTGTACGATGATGACACGTATTGAATCGTAGGCTACGACAAATGAAAAGTCATCAGCATGCTCTAATGGCATTTTGGCAATTGTGGTTTTACTGTGCGATCAAAAAAGAGGAGAATATGGATGCAGTCATGGCTAGGGAAAAGAGGCCAACTTGGCATGCACACTTTGCAAATGGAGCTCGAGGTAATAGTTTTAAGTTTTAGCAACATTGTGTTGATCAATACGCCATTTCGTGTTGCATTTTTATTGGCTAGTCAGACGTAGGTTGTGGCAGCAAACACACTGTAAGATGATCATGCTAAATTTCAGACATTCTGACTATCTTTGGTCGCAAGATACGCAAGATAAGAGCCACGGTTTACAGAAAAAATTGGTCTTCATCATCTGGGACAGCCCAAATTAATACAATGTGTACCGGGCATAAAGCAGTTCGCTTTACTGTGTTGGCAGCTCTTTTACTTATCTAAACTCAAAACAATCCACATTTGATAACCTTAATGTCAATAAAACAGTCTAATGACAACCAAAGGAACAAACTCCAGCTTACTCCCTGGCAGCCGGCATTGGGAAACACAGGACAGACGTAATGAAACACGTAATGCTTAACTAAATCAGGAATGAGTCTGAGATGTGCATTTCCCCTCAGAGGCTCTGAGTCACCGTGGATCACGGGCTAATCATGTTTCTGCTCATGCTGAGAGCTGATTGGCTGAGTGAAGGCCAACACATCTGCCCAACAGCTCTCTTACATGCCTTACATGTAAACGTGACTGCCTTCAAATGCAGCTATTTGTTGCGGTGGGACACACACTGTAAACGCATGTATATGCATCTATAAAGCGCTTTCATGTTACGGTATACATTTGCTATGCACACAGCTTTCATTTGATCATTCAAATGTTTGGGATTGGTAAATACAGTAAAAACAGCAATATTGTTAAATAATATTATGATTTAAAATCTGAATGTAGTCTTTTCCTGGCTGTAATGCAAATCATTCCTCCAGTCTTCAGTGTCACATGATCCTTCAGAAATCGCTGTAATATGCTGATTTGAAGAAACTTTTCTTCTTATTATCAATGTTGAAAACAGTTGTGCTGCTTAATATTTTTTTCAGGATTATATGATGATTAGAAAGTTTAAAAGAACAGCGTTAACATTATAAATGTCTTTATCATTTTAATGTGTCCTACACTCTAAAAAATGCTGGGTCGTTTTTAGGGATGGGCAACGATTAATCGCGAATAATCGCATCCAAAATAAGAGTTTGTGTTTACATAATATATGTGTATGTAGTGTGTATAATTAAATTGTATATATATATATATAATATATATATATATATATATATATATATATATATATAAATAGCCACACTTGCATGTATATATTTAAGAAAAATGTATTATTAATATATCAAATATTTATATTTATATATAATATTAATTGTGAATAAATATATATAAAATATATCCATGCACACATTTCTTAAATATATACATGCATGTGTGGGTATTTATAAATACAAATTAATTATACACACTACACACACATATATCATGTAAACACAAACTTTTATTTTGGATGCGATTAATCGCGATTAATCGTTGCCCATCCCTAGTTGTTTTAACCCAATTTTGGGTCAAATATGGACAAACTCAAACATTGGGTTACATTTTGGGTCAAATATGGACAAACTCAAACATTGGGTTAAAAAAGTAATTTAAAAATGTAACCCAATGGCTGGGTTTGTCCATATTTGACCCAAAATTGGGTTAAAACAACCAAGCTTTTTTTTTTAGAGCGTAGCTGAATAAAAGCATTAATTTCTCTAAAACGATTAAGCATGCATATCAAGTTTATGGTGCAAATCGCTGACTGCAATCTCACCTCTGTGGTAAAATACACTATAATAAAAACACAGTTTCAGCTCTAAAATCTTATTGCATGAGCTACGCCACGTCTGCCACGTCTCCTGCCATTTAAAAGCATTTATACAGCCTTGCTTGCGTTGGTGTCTCTCTTGCACGTGGTTCTCCTGGACATGAGCCTGAATGCCCATTTGTTTAATCCGGTCCTGAATTGTATATACTAATCAACCGACCAAATTACCATCATTACAGCTACCACTATAACACGCCATCTCTCCTTCAACCTCTTTGATTTGGACATATCAGTGCTGTAAGTGTCCTTGCCTCTGTCAGACCACCCTGATCCTGCCTTCCTGTAAGACGCCCATCAAAACCCGGAGAACCCCACGACAGGGTTCTGCAGTTAAGACGTAACGAGGAGTCTGACCTCGAATCGGACCACCACGACACAATTCAAGCCTGAAGAGACCTGGAAACAGAGCAGATTGGTGCTGCTGACGTCTTGTTTGACTTGTTTGTCCATTTAGGGCATCTATTCTAGGGCTTCAGTTTGTCATCATGATAAAATGACCCTCACTTCAAACGCTCAGCTCCAGTCTTGCTTTCTCTTGATGTATGGAACAGCTGGAGTTTAACAATGCGGTCGTCGTGAAAAGATATTTGTAACAATGATGGCTTTAGTTTCTGCCCATGTTTTACAAGTCGATGTGGTTTGTATTAAACAAATGCTGAGATGGTTGAAAAATAGGTTGTTAAGAAAGAAAAAGTGGAACAACGAATAAAGTAAAGCATGATTGAGATTATTATTACCAAAAAAAAGTCTATTGTATTCAAACAAAACCCTTGCTGGCGAAAAGCATCAATTTCCTCTGATTCGTGATTTAACGTAACATCAGTTACGTTAAATCTGGAACATTTTTACCTGTTTTTCATCCTCGTTTCATTAAACTTTGAACAGGTTACTATTCTGTAAAATTTTAAGGCAATTGTGCTGCAAAAATCAGTCCTAAAACCCAGAAACTAGTTAATATTTTTGCACTTCTGGTTCATCCCCTTTTTTGTTTTCGATAAATGCCTTAAAGCGATCGTATTAGGCTTTAAAAAATTTTAATTTTTAAATACTATCTCATTTTTTTTTTGGTCATTTTCAGCAATAATCCAAAAGCCAATGGATAAATCCTATTGGCTTTTTGTCGAGGGAATCAGGGTTATGATTGGCCTACAAAGAAACGTCACCTCTGCATTGCTTCAAACACAACTCATCCGATCAGAATTTAGAGTCACAGTTGGAAAACAATGGTTGTTTTCTGTGTTTAAACGAAACATACCAGAATTTTGCCGTTGGTTTTGTCCTGTCGAGCGAGACTGACCCCCATCCACTCGTTGTTCCTGTCGCCTTGACACGTCTTCCCGCAGGACTCCCTCTGCTTATTTCCTAGAGTAAAGAATGACAACGTTACTGTAGCCAACAGAGAAACAAACATCTCTGTCTGCAAAGAGAAATGCAATAAAACCACCGGCAGCCTGAAACAAGACTCAGACAGAAAATTTGAGACAATGCTTAAATACAAACAATGCTGCTACAGATGGAACAAAAGAGTTTGTGTTAGTAAGAGGAGTTCAACACAAAACATTTGAAATGTGAAACTCATCAAATATGAATATGAAAGTGTACTGTATGAACTCATTCCAATACTCACAATGCTGGTGTCCAACTGCTCTACTTGGGAATCATAATGTCTAGACTAGGCCTGTTCCCTAAAAGTCAATTAAACGTTAAAGGTAAAACTTCTAGTCGACCACAATTGTATTAGTCGCAAAATAAAAAGAGTCACAAAGTCCGTGAGGACGTTACCGGTGTTATTATGTTAAAGGACTAGTTCACTTTCAAAAAAACTTTTGCTGATAATTTACTCACTAATTTACTTCTTTTCAGTGGAAAAGAAATTAAGGTTTTTGATGAAAACATTCCAGGATTTTTCTCAATATAATGGACTTCAATGGGGTCCAAACGGTTCGGGGCTTTAAACGATTCAAATGTTCAAAGGGCTTTAAACGATTCCAGACAATGAATAAAAGACTTATCAAGCGAAATGATCACTCAATCATTTCGTTCGTTGAATAAACCAAATGACACGAAAAAAGATTCGTTCATTTTGATAAACGAGTCACGAACGTGCATCACAGAACAGAGCGAGGCGACCATTTGAGCTTATAAAACTTAAACTTTGTTGTTATTTATTTATTAAATGAGCTTGATAAGACTCTTATTAATCGTCTGGAATCGTTTAAAGCCCTTTGAACAGTTTGTAGTTTGCACTGAAACTCTCATTTCTACCTTGAACCATTTGGACCCCATTGAAGTCCATTATATGGAGAAAAATCCTGGAATATTATCATCAAAACCTTAATTTATTTTCGACTGAAGATTTTATGAAACAAATTCAATTTCAGGTAAAAGCTGCTCTACAGAAGACAATACATTCATTATTCAGCTCAATTCAGTTCAATGTGTATTCAATTAATTTCAATAACTATCAATGTTGCAAAGTTCATAAATTATGAAACAATTAGTGTAAAAAGCTGCTCTAAAAATCCTCGAAATGTTATGATTAAAAAATTATGAAAAATGAATTATGAAAACTAATGCTGGTGGCTATTGTCTATTTGGGGTTTTTTATTAGTGTCCAGAAATGGAGGATTTATGAGCACAGGCGTGTTATTCCTGCAGGGAGTTTATCTAAGCATAAGGGTCGACTTTAATGTTTATCTATGAGCGTTGAGCTACAGTGGCCCTGTGAGGGGCAAACTGTGATTGTCCGCAGGAAGAGAGTGATGGCTCCCGGGACTGCGGCTGTTTTCTTTGGCTCTGGTTATTTTCTCAGCAGACTGACAGCATCGGCTCAGAGACTTCCAGACTTAGGCTGCAAAATGCCCAATTGAACTCGGATGTCTGTTCTACTCCCACCCAGTTTTGGTATGAATAAATGAAGCAATACATATTAAAAAAATCACACCAGTCTACTGTCTACCAGTCTAATCTACTACCAGCACTTAAAAAAAAAAAATGAAGTGAAAATGAATGAAATTTATGGTAAAAATGGCATCTGTGGTTGCCAGAACTTTATTGTAAAAATACGGTAGCAACATTTTAGTTTTTAAAGATTTAATATAAAACACATATTTCATTAACTAGTAGGGATGTGACGGTGAGGCTATTTTCTCACCGGTTAATCGACGTTTGACAACACCGGTAATACCGGAGTCACCGGCGGGGGCATTTAAATCGCTAATTTAAAGGGATATTCCACTCATTTTACCACTCCCCCAGAGTTAAACAGTTGGGTTTTACCGTTTTCGAATGTATTCAGCCGATTTTTTTTTTATATTTAGAAGAGTATCAGTAACCAGACAGTTTCTGGTCTCATTGACTTCCATAGTATATATTTTTTCTACTATGGAAGTCAATGGGACCAGAAACTGTCTGGTTACTGATATTCTTCTAAATATCATAAAAGCGGCTGAATGGATTTGAAAATGGTAAAACTCAACTGTTTAACTCTGGGGGAGAGGTAAAATGAGCCTATTTCCAAAAATTGGTGTTGTCAAACATCGATTAACTGGTGAGAAAATAGCCTCACCGTCACATCCCTACTAGTTAATGAAATATGTAAAACACGGTAAAACTCAACTGTTTAACTCTGGGGGAGTGGTAAAACTGAAAAGGTAGAACTGTTTTGTTATTTTGCCCTGAATATGCGCTAGTTTCAAAACGAAACAAACTTTCACATTTAAATTAGCATTAATTCATCCTTCGCTTGGAGTTTGATCGACAGACATGTGATCTGACCAATCAAATCCACCATTTTTGTCCGACAAAGCAGTCAGGAGAGTTAGTCGGTGGAACTTGGCTTTATCAGGCAATCTGTCACGACACATTAAAGAGCCACAAAACGGTTATTGTTTAATTTCTTTGACTGACCAAATTTGAAAGTTGAGACTTTGTTAATGTTAATCTTGTTAATCTTGGACTACATTGGCCACCGTAGGAGTTAAAACGAAATCGGAATTGAGAGGAACAGAAACTAATATTCACTGGATGGTCATATACCTTTTCACCACTAGATGGGGGTAAAAATCACACAGTGTAGCTTTAACATTATAAAAGTCTTTACTGTCACTTTTTATAAATCCCTGCTGAGTAAAACTTAAGGAATTTTGAACGTACAGTAGATATAGGACCATGGTCGACTAGTCAAGTTTTTGTCTCGGGTGGTTCATAAGCTAGTATTTTCAGCAGCTATTACACGAAATCTTGTCAGAAAACGACCTTTTACCTCCTAAACAGCAGCCAGTTTGTCAAAAGTGTGACAAATGGTTCTAATCACGCCTTGTTTGACTTGTTTAAAGTTAATGCTTTTGCCCCTAAAGCTGCGAAGCATCCAAAGCACACAAAGACGAGCGCCAGATCTCGAGTTAGGAGGAAAAATACAAACTGTCAAAAACCAAGATGAAGTTTGCTTGGGATATGGACGAAACATTATTTTCAGCAATTAGCAGCGAAGCACCATCCAAAAAACACTACTCATCGAACACAGATATGTTTCACGGGTTCAAGACTGCAGGAAAACCGCAAGAAGAATTCCCTTGGCCGTCGCTTCAAATGAGAGGGCGCGAGGAATGTTCCTCAGACTATAAACATCTCATCACATCACCGACCCCGGTTCCCCCGGCTATCTCCGTAACAGACGTGTTTGTTTTCTCATCTGTGCGGGTCCCGAATGCTGTGTTCTTCTGGTTGTGAACCGCTCAGCGAGGGGATGGCCTTCTCTCTGAAGAGAAGAAATGAGATCTGGAGTGACAGAGCGTGAGGCCGGAGTGTGCTGGTTGGTTAACTGATAACTGAAGGAAAACAAATGCGCACGCTATCTCTACTTTGATCGTCACGGTAAGCGTTGGTCAACAGAGAATTAGGATCTTTTTAACACTGTGCAATCAAAACCACTGCCAATAATAGCTCAATCCAATAGTTGGCATTAGCATATTGCTTGGTGCGTGGTGTAGGTAGTCATCTCACTAGCAACTAGTACACAGTATACCAGAGATGTATAGTAACGAAGTAGAACTACTTAAATACTGTACTTAAGTACTAAAATGCTGTATAGAGTATTGTTTTTTCTCATACTTCTACTTTTACTTCAGAAGATATTTTCAATGAATTTAATACTTTTACTTCGATATTTTTTTTTAATATATTCTGCTAGTTACAATTATAAAAATTGTACGAATCATTCGTTGAAACCCTTATGAAAAAGAAGTTTATTCAAGTGTGCCATTAGTATACTTCTTTTAAACTAAAAATAAGAAAGTATACTTTCAGTTTTTTTCCTGCACTTCTCAGAAGTATACTATATGTACTTCTCAGAAATTACACTTAAGTGTACTTGACTTATACTGAGAGAAAAGCAAGTATATTTGTCCTGTTCTTGTACTCAATCTTTTGATCCAGAAATACTTAAAAGTATAATTAAGTATTCAAAGTATACTTGTATAAGTATTACAGTAAACTACTAGTATACCCATAAATTCACTTGCAGTACACATAATTGTGTGTACTAGTTGTGCACTTACTGTTACACTTATAGTACACTTAAACATATATTTTTGTGTACTAAAAGTGGGCCAATTTAGTCCCAAGCGGTATTAAAATAGTACACTTACAAGTTTACTACTAGTACATATGACATACATTAGTATACTTACTACATAATGTATACTTAAAAATATATTTGAACATTACTTACATAAAATGAACTTAAAATATATTTCTTTTTCGTAAGGGAAGTTGGCTTTCATGCTGCCTAAATCACACGCCAGTTTTATAGGGTAATGGTATTGATTGACACACACATTGACAACTAATGCAGGGGTTGCCCTGCAATGAATTTTTTTTTTGGCAGCCGCCAAAGCAAATTTGGGTCCCACTTTATATTAAGTGTCTTTAAGTACTATGTACTTACATTGAAATTAATAATTTGATACAATGGACTTATTGTGTTCATGCATGTTTTTACATTGTACTTATATTTGGAAAAATACTAGCATGTAATTACAGCTATAATTAATTTATGTAATTACATTTGTAATTACACAGTTGACCCTTCCCTTACACCTTAACCTACCCTTAAACCGACCCATACCACACACACCTGTCCCTAACCTTACCCATATCACACCTCAATAGCAGCAAAAGTGTTTTACAAAACAACAGGAACACAATAATACGTTGTACTTATTTTTCGATGTACAGTAAGTACATAGTACTTAAAGCCACTTAATATAAAGTGGGACCACAAAGGGTCTTGAATACTTTAGTACTTCTACTTAAAGAGCACCTCAACTTCTACTCAAGTCACTTTTTTGATAGTCCGCGTTTCTAGTACTTTATACATCTCTGCAGTATACAATACAATAGCTCATTCAGTGCAAAAAAACCCTCATCACACAGACAATTAACTGACTCTATTACTCTAAATAAAGGCCGTAAATGCTCTTCCTGTATATGTCTTTGAATGGGCTTTGTGTTGCTTGAAAAGGAAATTACTGTATTTGATGAAGCTAATGTCATTCTAGAAAGTGGAGAATTACCTCCCATAACGACAGTTGGAACGTATTTCACTTTACCAGTGATGAATGCTGTAAAAATAGTTGAAAAGATCTTCAGTACACAGCACTAAATATGCTTGCAATTATCAAGATCAAGACCATTTTGGAACCAATACGTTGTTTTGTGTCTCCAAGTGGATGAGTAAATGTCTAGTCATGGCATTGTGTATATTGTCTGACCCCGTCCCCAAGAGTCTTAAAACATTCTTCCTAAATTGACAACAGACATTCATAATACGTTTTTAAAGAAATAGTTCACTAAAAGTAAAAAAGAAACCTGCCCTAATTTACTCACCCTCGTGTCATTTCCTTCTTCTGTGGAACAATTATATTCTCATTCACCTTCTTACATAGTGCGTTACACAAAAACTGATTGTTTCAAAGCAATTTTGCGGTGATAAACTGGAAAATAGCAATCAATGATGCAAACAGGATTAAAGGGGTGATGAACTGAGAAATCAAATTGTCCTTGAGCTTTTGACATCTAAGAGGTCATCATTTTATAATAATATCCTGTAAGTTTCAGAACTGAAAACGTCCTTGTTAGTCCAATAAAAGCTTTTACTAACACCAGGCTCAGCAAACGAAAAGTGGGGAACTATGACGTCAAAGAGGATAAAACCGACCCCCGCAGAAGAAGATCAACGCCTACTTCAACACGGACGGTTTAGCCCCGCCCACCGATTCACGCATTACACGCATACACTCTAAAAAATGCTGGGTTGTTTTAACCCAATTTTGGGTCAAATATGGACAAACCCGAAATGTTGGGTCAAAAATGTAATGTAAAAATTTAACCCAACGGCTGGGTTAGTCCATATTTGACCCAAAGTTGGGTTAAAACAACCCAGCATTTTTTAGAGTGTAGCTACATTAAATTACATAGATGCCTACCTCGTGATGAGAAACTGGATCGAGCTACCGAGCAATACAGAATATTGTGCAGTGCCTGGTTGTGGAAGAAGACAGTCGCTGCATAATCTTCCTCTGGTTTCCAAAAGGTTAGATTGTTAGTAATAGATTGTTAATAATAGATTAATATATTGTTTTGTAAACAAGACTGGATTTGCAGACCGATTAAGAGTAAAGAACGGTCTAGATTGGATCCGACAGGAATGGTGCAAATGGGTCGAACATCATTCCGGTTGCCATTTTACAACATTGGACGTTTTCAAAACAATTTCCCCCACATGCACCGACGGGTGAGTCGAAACTCATTATAATATGCGAAACTGTTCTCCACTCACAGCAGTGGGCGTTTACTTCCAAGTCTTCAGAGCGAGACGCCCATAAAAACCCAGCGTTTTTCAGCTAGGCTCAAAACTAGGGTAGAAAATAGCCTATTATTTATTCATTTTGATGTTTTTGAATGCAAAAACCAAGCGAACGTCATAAGCTGACCTCAGACAACAATATAATCAAATTTAAAAAGCCAGTTCATGACCACTTCAAAGTTTGCAAAGTTAGCCTACACGATCACTCCAGCAGGAGTTCTTCTCTATATCAGTGACAGTGTTTCTGAACTCCCGTCGAACGAACACGTCACAGTATTCCTCATTTAAATAATTAATACGCAGGATAAAGGGGCGGGGCCTGGTTGAGTTAGTTAGTACTGTGTTAAAAATGGCGGTTATGGTAAGGGGAGGGGCATTTCCCAAACACACTCAAAGAGCTTGAGCAATCACAACACATTGGTGCAGTTGACCAATCAGAGCACAGAAGGAGGGGCTTCATGGAGACAGGAAGTAAACAGATCGTTACTGACAGACTGGGAAGAGAGGAGCCGGAATCAGTGTTGTAGTACTCGAGACTCGGACTCGTCTCGGACTCGGTCTCGAGACCATATTTTAATGGTCTTGGTCTTGTCATGGACTCGTGTGCATTTGGACTCGGAATTGACTCGTAGTCGAACATTTTTTTTTTAGGACTCGGACTTATTCCCGAGTCCACTCGAGTTCAATTCAAAAATATTTTTCATGATTATTAATGTATGTTAATAAAATATTTCTTTAAATTGATTGACACGCCCAGTGATTGGTGATTTTCTAGTGCGCAACTGCGCATGACAAATTGTAATAAAATTACTTTTAACACCACCTACTATGTGGCCGTTTTACCCTAAACTGATCATATTTTTTAAACTCTAAGTAAATTTAAAAGTAAATTAGGTAATAAACCCTCACTGGTCTCGGTCTCGACTCGGACTCGACTCTCTCTGGTCTCGGACTCGAGTGAGGTGGTCTCGACCACAACACTGGCCGGAATAATGTACATTGTAAAAAATAATGTGTTTTGAACATTCATGCATGAAAACCTATTCTAGTAGAGCCTCTTTGCAAAAAGGACATAATATGTCCTCTTTATCTGACTCTAGTTTACCTCATATCAGTAGCAATATTTCTCGAGGGGGGCCTCTGAGGGGTCTTATCCCGTATGATTGATGTGAACTCAAAGCTGGGGCCCCAGGCCCGCTGACACGCCTCATGTGTGTTCCTTCAGTAAGACCCAGCGTAGGCAGAAGTGTGCGCATTACAGCCACATAAACCACTCTCATCTCTCCACCACAAGAAAAGAAGAGAGATTCAAGAGATTTCTACACATCGGGTCCTTGGCACGGCCGATCGGAAAATATTAGCCAAACCATTCATCACTTCTATCAAAATACAGCAGGAGCCAGACAGAAAATGCTACAGACATTTTAACTGATTTCACACAGTAATATTAATAATGTTCAAAAAGAAAACGCTTTTAAGAGACAGCTGTCTATCACATAAACAAGCTCATAGTATGATGCATGTTTACAAAAGGAAAAGCGCAAATCTACCGCTATCAGTGCTGAACATATCTGTGAAAACAGCCCTGTGTTTTATTATAACTGAAGAGGATGAAAACAAGGCTGCTAAAACATTCATCCAGGCAGGTTTTCAAATATTGACCGGTCCAAATTCCATGTTTAACTTCATGAGCCATTTCAGGGGTAAAGTGGTTTGGGTTTAACTACCCATGTAAAACAGTTTGCTCAGTGATTTGACTGCACAGATGTCACACTTCTAACTGTTTTGTACTTGGGCTGGTGCTGTCAAACACAATCACACTTGACACTCGCGCAGAAACACTGTTTCACTTCCCCTTTTTACAAGTTCCAAAGCATATGGTTCTCTTACTAAATTATTCAACATTGACATATAGCGCTTTTTCAATGATATACGCATTGTTTCAAAGCAGCCTTACAGAAAAACATTATGTTAATGATCATAATATCTTCATGCCTTAGTCACATTTAGTATATAAGAGCTGGGCGACAATATAGTTTACGTTTTGTGACGATACAAGCAATCAAGCAGTTGAGATATGTGCTACATAATATATATATCAGCCTACTGTATATATGCAGACATATTTATATACGCTGGACATACTTATATAGATCTTTATATGAAGAGCTGAGTTATAATATGAAAAAAAATCAGGCAGTTGAGACTTGCTGTATATGTGAATACGGTTTGTATGCAGATAAAGCTGGATATAATTTATATTCAACTTTGGATGGATGGATGGAGATAATACAATGATGTAAACAAACACGCAGCCACGATTTGCTATGAAGATTAGCTATAAGTACGTGTAAGTACGTTATACTGCATGTATGCAGGTAAAGTAGGATGTATTATCCAAATTTTAATATTTTGCTAATACAGTTTACATTTTTTCAAGCAGATGAGACATACTATATGGTACAGTTTATAACACTCAATATGATTGTACTGTATCTATCCAAGGTTGGATAAACATATAGTAGTACATTATTATCAAATTATTAGTTTGTTACACTCTAAAAATGCTGGGTCGTTTTAACCCAACTTTGGGTCAAATATGGACAAACTCAGTCATTGGGTTAAATGTTTTAATTACATATTTAACCCAATGTTTGGGTTTGTCCATATTTGACCCAAAGTTGGGTTAAAACGACCCAGAGTGTATGTGGTGATACATTCTAAACCCAACCTGAACCCAAATTTGGGTCAAATATAGACAAACCCAAATGTTGGGTTAAAAATGTCATTTCAAATTTTACCCCAACTTCAACTTTCGACTGTACATTTTTAACCCAACATTTTGGGTTGTCCATATTTGACCCAAATTTGGGTTGAAACAACCCAGCATTTTTGTATTAACTGCTTTCCCATTGTCGAGCCGAACGTGCATCATATACACACTCACACATACTGTACATTACACAAACTTTTATGTTAGATGTGATTAATCGATTTGACAGGACTATACTACCTGTACTGTATACACTCTAAAAATGCTGGGTTGTTTTAATCCAACTTTGGGTCAAATATGGACAAACCCAAAGTTGGGTTAAAAATGTAATAAGAAAATGTAACCCAATGGCTGGGTTTGTTCATATTTGACCAAAAGTTGGGTTAAAACAACACAGCAATTTTAGAGTGTATATATAGTTTGTTTTGTGAAATTTGATATCAGTGTGAGTTTGGGATGTTTGTGAGACGATGCGAGATACACACCTCTGCCGAGGTCCATCTCAGTGCAGCGTTGCTCTGGGTTGTTGCGGATCCGGCACTTGTACACGGCTCCGGGTGACTGAACTGAACTACTGAAAGACGAGTTTGCTCTGGGAGCCCCAACCACAATCCTACAAACATCAGGAGGAGAAACACATCACAACACAGCCTCTGAGGACACAACAGTCAATTCATACAGTTTTTGGTCATTGTAAAGGGGAAATAAAACTAATATTCTCTGTAGGTTTGTTTCTTTTATCTGAAAGTGTGACTAATAAGAATGCCTAATGATTGAATTGGACTGGAGGAGGTTTCGCCTTGTCACACTGTCATGGTTTGGCTCTTCAATTCAGTGATGTAAGCTCTACATCATTATCTCCACCGAAGCAAAAGGCAATGATTTGGGTGCTAGCCAGTGTTTCCCTTTCAAATTTAGGACAGATTTTGGAAGAAAGGCTTAACATCTGTGCAGTCACAAGAGAATTTATGAAAAAGTTGCATGTTTGAAATGAATTGGCAAAAGTCGGTTGTAAAAGTAAGAGCAAACATGCATTACAGCGCTCATGTTACAGTGCATTTAGTATGGTACGAGCTGTTAATGCTAAAGAATGTAATGTGATTAAGTGTGACTATTTTGTGGTGCTGCTTGTGATTGGTAATCATTATACTGTATATTAGACAACAAAAACATCAAAAAAAGTGTGATTCTCCCTCAAATGCATCATCATTTTTGCTCAGTGACTTCTTTAATCAACCCGGTTTGAAAGTCAATTGTATTGATGAAATCGGTTTAAATCACCTAATGCAATAAAATTCACATTTTAAGTATTCCAAAAATTGAATTCAAATTCACCATTTATGCACCCTCAAGTTGTTCCAAACCTGTAGCTTATTTCTTCTGTTTAACACAAAGAATGTTAATCAAACAGTTTAGTGTAGCCATTGACTTCCATAGTAGGAAAAAAAAAAATACTATGGATGTCAATGGGGTCCATCAACTGTTTGGATACCGACATTCTTCAAAATATCTTCTTTTGTGTTCAGCAGAACAGAGAAATTCATGCAGGTTTGGAATAAGGGTGATTACAGAATTTTCATTTTTTGATGAAATTTCCCTTTAAAGGTCGACAATTTTTTGAAGCCACATTGGCAATCCAAAAGCAAGATAAAGCAAAATAAAATAAGACCATTCATGCAGAATATGTAAATTATTTAAGTTTCACTTTGGCGCTAAACGACGTCACGTTAACGAATATTAAATACACCGCGACAAAAGATGAATACTTTAATTAACTCATTATTTCTCATCTTATTAGATATTTATTTAAGACAAAACTTTATTTAAAATGTCTTTAAGGTAGTATAAATTTGACATACTGTGCTAGGGGCGACAATAATGCTATTCATCGACTTTTAAAACAAACGGGCGGCTAGTCTGTTAAAGTAGGCCTACGTAGTTTCTTAATATAACATTAAGGGCACTTTAGTGACCACAAAAGTTCACTTAAAAAGAAGTTAGCAGCTTAAAAAGTGTGGTTATTTTTTACCTGGCGCAACTACAGAAGTGACGTTTGCATGAGGAGGTATCCATGGCAACCGAAGGGCGCTCGAGCGCTTCCGTTAGGAAATAACGGGACGTCCTGTGGTTGTTTATTATGGGCATACTTAATTATAGGTTTAAGCATAAGTTTTAACATTTTGTTTTTTAATAACCTCTTTAAGACCTGGCTTTGACTTACTATTCTAGAAGTTGGGTTGCGCGAGACAAACATACTTTAAAAAGTTCATTTGTAGACATTGAACCCCTTTAAAATCATTGTACAATTCGCATACTGCAAAACAAGACTCATAACCAACTATTTAAATCTGTATTGGATGAACTCACCAGCGTGTGTTGTCATGGACGTGCTCCAGGACTGAATATCCAAAAAACGTCGCATCTGGTCCCCGAAACACCAGGGGATGTTGCAAGTCAATGTTAAAGGAATAAGCCAACGAAACAAAACACAAATACACAAAAACATCCAAAGCGCTTCTTTTCCGTGTAGAAAGTTCCGTCATTCTGTTTTGCATCCTCAGTGCTGAAGCCAATTTCATGAGAACTTTATAAAAGCAATTAAATCTGTATA